>NC_137470.1:108898407-109498407 GCF_964235325.1 Thermobia domestica
TCTGGAACATCCTCTTACAATACCTATCACCACTGCTGAACTTCAAACCGTACTAAAGAGGAAAAAGAATACAGCACCAGTAATTGATAACATCTCTTATTGTCATATCCAAAAAGCTCCACAATTACTACGGGTCCTCCTTGTAGGAGTCTTCAATTTCATCCTACAAACTGGTTTCTATCCACTGGAATGGAAAGTATCGAAAGTCTGCATTTTTCACAAACCAAATAAGACTATACATTCTTTCAGCTCATATAGACCAATCCAACTTACTTCAGTGTTCAGTAAGCTACTAGAAAAAATTCTCGTGTGCCGGATGCGTTCATATCTGGAAGCACGCAACATACTACCTATTCATCAAGCAGGCTTCAGACCACGTTTTTCAATTAATGACCAATTGCTTCGCCTTAGCACTACAATCACAAACCAGTATAACAAAGCATTCCCATGATGTCCTGGTCCGTAGCCAGCCCAAAAATTATGGGGGGAGGTAGAAGTTAGAAACGCCGATCCAACCATATTATAGTTCATCACCATATTATGATCCATTTGCAAGCCTACCGTGAAAATTTTAGAGGTCCAGCAAAAATTTAGGAGGGCCCGGCCCCCTAAAACTTTACCTTAAAAACTTTTAAAGCTGTGGATCCTGGTAAAGGAAAACAAAACATATTAAATTTGCAAATGCAAATAACACGAATAATGTGACAAGGAGGGAAAGCAGAGAAACTGTTATATGGTAAGACGACAGAAGCAAAAATCACAAGCTGAATATTTAAAGTGTATAGCAGGAAAGCGAGCACCCGAGTATGTGGTGTAGTGGTTAACGTACTAACCTATCAATCAGCGGATCTATGTTCGAATCTTTATCAACTGCACTTCTTTCTTTTCGTCGAAGGAACAGCTATTACTTTTAGTATTACAGTTTTAAATATGGCTTCATTCTGTTAGATTTTTTCTTATTCTTGTACAAAGTAATAATATAAAGCTGCAAGTATGATTCTACATAGGTAGATCAAAAATAAAGGTGTTCTAGATTTCTTTCCATTAATAGATGTAAAAATAAGCTTACATCTGAAACAAAATATACAAGTAATTGAAATGAAAGTAGCGAGTTAGTGAGTCACCAGCGTGCAGAAGAGCAAAGTAAATATAACCTGAGGCGCTTTCAAGTCCCTGCCGTATCTCTTTCTTAACTGTGAACTGAACACACCTTTTTTTTCAAAACACAACGTTATCAATGAAATACTGGTCTGTGTGAAAACATAAAGAGAAGAGGAACGTAGCAATATGGGTGAAATTAAATTAAGTACAAATGATCATGTGATTAGAAAGTTATAACCCAAATTAATTTTATATCTGATAAAAAAAATACATTTCTACTCCAAAAATATATGATAACCAATTAATCATACAATACTAACGAAATGAGATACATCATACAATAATAAATTAAGAAATTACATTTTAGATCCAGGGTATGGTTAAGAATCCAGGGTACGGTCAAGGAGGTGGGTAGTACAGCTGGAGGGTTCGAGAAATCGTAAACAGCACTTTCGGTTTCTAACATGAACCGGTTTCAAACGGTTAACCGAAACCAAACTGAACCAAAAAGGTTCTATTTTCTATTGACCATTAACGTGTTCTCCCAAATATATTAAGAGAAAAAAACATGGGGAATCGTAATTTCGTTCAAAAGTGAAACAGCAGATCCAAACAGATTACTTAACCAAACAGGAAACCGTTCCATATCGTTGGGAATTTTCCATAATATGTACGAATATTCTAACAAGTGTCAATCCAGTGTTTGTTTTCAAACCGAACCGAACCAAATCAAGGTTCTGTTTCTGAAATAAACCGACACATTCGGTTTCAACCTTAAACTGTACCCAAAGTGTTTAAACGGTTTTTGGAATACTTCAAGTGGCTAGACTGAAGTTAGTCTTTCCATTGTCCAGTGAAAAGTGTAATTAACTGCTATTATGCAGTGCAAATTGGGATCTAAAGATACCATGGCCCCATAACGAGTAGGACCACTTTTGGCAGACAGAAAGGCCTGCAGTCGACAATACAGGTCGCGTATGGTTGTCAAAGGGATGTTGTACCATTCTTCCACTAAAGCAGCTGTAAGTTCCTGAATACATAACGGTGGTTGGTAGCGATCTCGCACCGTGGTCTCCAAAATTGGCCACAAGGACTCAATGATATTGAGGATTCACTCTTGGTAATAGATAGTCTGTATCGTACGCTTATGCTGGCGTTCTCCACACACAAACTCGGTCATAAGTTGGAAACAATGTAAAGGAAGACTCACCCGAGCAGATGGCAGTCTTCTACTGCCCCGTTGTTCAGTTTTTATGGGCGTTGCACGACTGTGTTAGTTCCGTATAGCATACAGCCTAGTCCACTGTGTTAGCTGGACACTGGAGTCCGGTAACGACGATGACCTTGATTGAGTATACGGTACGATGGCATTTACTTAGAAGTTCCAGTACTTGTAGAACTGGTAGTAGATATGACAATTGTTGAGTTACATAATCTGGTGGTGGACAGAATTTACCAACGTGCAGTTTTGGACACCATAGCGGCCGGTTCGTTGATGTGGCGCTGTGGGCTACTGTCAAACACAACACTTGATCTTGACTGCTGTGGACTAAAGTAATCCATATCGAAAACATAAAGTAATTTCTAGAAGTTATATCTTTCATTCAGATAACATTCTATGCTATTTAAACAGAACGGTACTTGGCCTCTTATTCTCGTAATATGCAAGTCTTGTTTGAAGAACGACTAGTACAGATGCTTCCCCGGCTTATGTGGTTCCATGTATCCCATCGAATGTGTGAGATGGTAGTTGGTCGGCATTTGTCCGTCTCGGCTTAGACATTGACACTTTCTTTTGTACTCGATGCAAGTAGTGTCGTAGACAGTTCCTAGGGAACTCATCATTGTATTGATTCGAGCGGACGACGTACACAGGCTCTGGTTGCAGCATATGGACTACTGATTGATCAGGGATAATAGTATTTTACTCTTCTGAAATTGAAACAATTTCAGTATAGTCAATAATTCGTCAGGTGTATAAATTTCGTTCCTCTCATAAGAAACGTTCTTGTCATTTTAACAAACAGTAGTGTACATTGTGTCACGATATGTTCCACAAGGACTTGAAAATAAAATCAAGCACCGACCTCAAAATAAATAATTATATTCATCTAAATGCATAGACGAGTGCCTCATGATTTTAATTTTTTTTAACGTAAAATAAAAGCTATTCTTTAAGATGAGAATAAATGTTATTTTGAGTTTTAAGTAACCTTTTAAATAAATCCAGTCATGTAATGCTTTTTCATTGTATGTTCCATAAATATTTTTTAGTTTTATAAAGATAACAAATAACGGACCTAACTAGCGTCAGATTCCGCCATGTCAAATCTCCTCTTAGAAAAAGGCATCGTAGCAGTATATAGAAAACGTACAAGAGTAGTACAATATCTTTCAGTAAATTATTTTTCTTAGTATTTATTGGATAGAAGATAAATAGTACTTGTTGTTTGCATTACAGCATCGAAGTTCAATAGCACATTGCCCACACTATATTGAAAATCGAAACATATGTTTTCATTCAACTTTCAATTCGAATTCACAGATGCATTTCGAATAACAGATACGCACAGATTCAATTCGGATAGTACACTGAAATCCGATAGGTTAAGAAGAAGGTAAAATAGAAATAAAATAAAATTATGGTGTGATATTGAAAGTATTTAATATTTTGATGTATGAAAATAAAAAATACAGTTAATATATTATATAGAGTCTTAACTTATATTATATAGAGTTAACTTATTATATAGAGTCAAGGGCCATGTAATGGCCTCTCGTTTCTAAAATCAAATTTTACACAAATTATGTAATAATTGACACTGTTATTCTATACATAAGAAACATAAAATAATACATTTAAAACATAATTAAATTTCCTGCGTCTGTGACTACTATATATGTTCATGATCTTAATAAACATAATACTTTGTCATTGTTACGTATACTTTGTTTCTCTTTTCTCTTTTACATTACAAATTCACTATTGCGACTTCAATTATTTCCTAGTGTATGCGGAAAAAACTTAGTATAAAATTAGTCCGGCAAAAAGACCTTCTGTATTTGGAGAGGGCACTGCGTGTGTTGTGTTGGGGATACAGCGGCGAAGGTGGTGTCGATCGATAGCGGTGCATGTGTCATTTTCAGTAGTTACAATGGCGTGGTGCAGTGAGCATCGTGTGTTTGTCCTGGAGGAATATATTCATAATGCTGATTCTCTGATTACTACTCAGCGAGCATTTCGCATCCGGTTCGGACTTGGCCGACATGTTTCTGTTTCGGGTAGTAAAACTATTGATTTGATTTGATTTTGAGTTTTACGTCCCTTTGAGCAACGAGGCTATATGAGACGGGACCTACTGATTAATGTGTAATCCAAACCACATGAGCTCCAGCCGGAAATCGAATCCGGGGTTTCCCGTGCCGAAGGTGCGTGTGCTAACCGCTTAGCCACGAAGGAGCTCAAGAGCTATTGAAGTTTGGGTATCAACCTTCAGAGCATTAGGTTCTGCACTGAGAAAAAATCGCCTTTCCGACTTGTTTAAGTGCTGAACGCTTTGGAAATTGCTGGATGGAAGCTGTCACACGCGATACATTTTCCGACGTTGTTGCGGTCGGAGGTCGGCCAGGCGATTTTTATCTCAGTGCAGAACCTAATGCTTTAAAGTTTGATATTCAAACTTCAATAGTTTTTTATCCAGAACAGAATTATGTCCTCCAAGTCCGAACCGAATGCGAAATGCCATTGAGTAGTACTCACAGAACCACCATTACGAATATACTCCTCCGCAACAAACGCACGAAGCTCATCGCGCAACGTCATTGCGACTACTGAAGATGACATATACCGCTACTATTGATCGATATCCCCTGCGCTGCCGTATCCCCACCACAACTCATACAGCGCCCCCTCTAAATACGGAAGGTATTTTTGCCTCACCCTTTATTTGGCAAATAAGATTATGTTCATTACTATCAAATACATTTTTGTTCTTGGTTTAGAATTTCAATGACCGTATTTGATTATTCGATATACTATTAGTTAGTTTCAATGTTGATTTCCCTCCCTTCGGTATTTACCAGAATTTCTCATATTGAAGTGCAGGAGGTTCCGACGATTGTATAGCAAAGATATAAGCACAAGTTGGTCATGCTCAAACACAAAATATTCTTTCAGATTCATACGTAAAAAATAGCTGGATAAGTATGACAAAATGGCAACTATACATTGAACAATGTATATTAAGTATAAGTTGTTATTTCGAAGTATAGATGTTAAACTTGTGTACCAAATTACCCATAAGTTAATCACGGAGAAAATGCAACTCAAACCGCTGAAAAGTAGAGCCGTCATTGACGTGTATTTCATCCCACTTGGAACAACCAATTCATTTGGAAGATCAGCAAGGCGTGACCATCGCATCATTGTAAAACAACAAAAATGAATTTTCACTGCTAACACAGTAAAAACAACAGTAGTTGCAGTCATAAGACATTTTGTCAAACTCTCAAATTCCATTTTAAGTAGCTTCCAGATCTTCACCGCACTTGGAAATCTTTATGTTTCTTTTATTCCTAAATCCTGAAATATAAAGTAACGGGAACAATATCAAATGTGAAAACACATGTACAGTCTAAATTGTGATGTGTTCAAAATAAACAACTTTTAAAATCATGACGTCCTAAGTGAACGATTTCCATTTGCAAGAAACACAAGCTTAAAGTGTCAAAATATGTTCTACCATGTACACAACCTAAAGTGTCTTATTATATCAAGAATTATTTCGTGTGTCATATTAATGTATGGGTACTTCCTGTACTGTACTATGTTATTTTTGTTAAGAGTTTGCTCATGCACTTTTGGATATAAAACTTGATATATCCGAGATGCGAATACAACTTTGAAGCCTGTAACTTTTCTAATACATAACAGTTTTCTTTATAATTTTAGTGGTTTGGGCTAACATACTGGTAAACGCCAGTTCCACTGAAATTTAGTTATTGGTGTAATGAGTTATGATCAAACCACAGAAGAGTATGTAGTTTTATTTTGGAAGTGCACCCGCAGAAGGCACGAACAGCTTGTTTTGTATCTGTCATTGCATTGAATTGCATGGGAATGGTCAACTTTATTTTGCACTTTACTCGACAGTTAAAAACTATGATATATAATTATGTCTACCGAGCTGCTCATTAAGATTATCTTGAAGTTTTTTCCCCCCAAGTACAAAATATAAAACAAAACTAATATTATTAAAATGCCGTTCTTACTTCATAAATCATGAAATTAAAAAAGTTAAATATGAGGAAGCTATTAATTATACTTTAAAGCAACACGGTTGGCTGCGAATAAACAAATGCGTACTAACCTATTCATGAATTTAGTGCAAAACACCGTTGTTGCTTACCAGAGAGCTGTTACTGACTTTTTGCTATTTCAGCGCTATTTCAACCTAGACCAATGGTCCTCAACGTTAGCACTGACACCCTTAGAGGGCGTTCTCGTTTTCAAAAGGGCCGCTGAAACAGCAAGGTGCAATTTGAGGGCGATAGACTATTTGGTAGGTGTTTGAGAACAAAATGTCGGATCGAAGTTGGATAGAAAGGAATGTTCATTACTTTTAGTCGTAGATTTCATTAATACCCAATTGGACGTGAGACGTTAGCAAACCAGGGTGACCACCAAAGAAACTTAAGAATTTCTGGGGTATTTTATAATATTTGACAAAATACCTCAGAATGAGGAAAATTTAAAAAAAATCAATAAATTACAATATCTCAATTAGCAAAGTCAACCTTTGTTCAAGTTCAAGTTAGAACACTTAGAACTCTAAAGAAGCTGATATACACGATTGATTGATCTACTTTGTCTCAGTATAGAATAGACTTTTGGAGGAAGAACTGTTTCTCTGATAAATACATCCTTTGAATATATCACATTATTTATGAAAATATTGAATATGGAAGATGTGTATGTTAGATGCAGCATGCAGGGTGGATGGGAATGACCTCTTTTCTCACATACTGACGAGAGATGGAACCTAAATATCGCGGTAGTGAGGAATCCAATTTGCCATCAACGCAATGGTGATACTCTAGCAATTCTAAAGCAAAGACATTGAAACAAACACCATCAGTTCACAAAATCATGGCAATTTGTTGTGAGACAAAAGAGTGTGATTATTGTGGAATTATTGGAATCAAGACGAACGATTATACCACATTTGTATTGCCAAACACTGAATAATCTGCAACGTACCATCCAAAATCAGCAGAGAGAATTGCTTCGCTCCGGAATTCTTCTGATTCATGACAAAGCACACGCACACACAGCTGTCCGTACTGATGAGACAATTCAAAGATTTTGATGGGAACTATGCAACAACTCCGACCTTGTCTCCAGCTAGTTATTTATTTTTCTTTTCCTGAAAAAGTGACTCAGATCGACGAGTTTCAATGACAGTGAAGTGATCAAGATATCAGTTCTGGATGGGTAGGCAGTATATTTTTACACAGTGTATACGGAAGGTTATGCTACGCTACTAGGAATATCTGGAGGTTCATGCTGACTTCATAAAAAAATAACCAATATATGTACTCGTATATTAATAGCAAAAAATTCCTTCTATCATTTTTTTTTCTTTTTTCAACATCGTCTCTTCCCACATTAGCCTCATATATGTAAATGATTCGATCGGGACAAAATTTGCCACGATGGTAGACCTACACAAGCTATATTAAGGTTATGAAATATTATGTTGTGCAAGTGTACAGCACTCGAGCTATGGGCGGTCGAATTTTGTGTTATGTATTCCCAAACAAAACCCCATATACCCGAACTCATTCGATCAGAACCAAACTTAGTATGATGGTAGACTTTGATCTGGTTAATGGCTTCTGAAATATCACGTTGTGCAGGCTTTGAATTCCTCAGTTATGCACAATCAAATTTCTAAATAATTGGTCATGACAAAAATGTAATCAATATCGTTTAAATAGCAATCAAAGTCAGGCTTGGACAGAAAAATAAAGAAAAATCTAATGAAGAAAGATCATTTTGAACTATGCACGTTTCACCTGTGGTATTTGCTAGTTTTCAAAATAAATAGCAATATATATATATTTTATATATATAAAAAACACTCGGCACTTAGGAAATTGTTGTGGAAAGTTTTTCCACTGACAAGATCCGTTCCTAGGCGAGATAACGCCCCGTGATATTCTGGTCAGGCGAGAGATTCTGTCCCGTGAAATTCTGGACGGCGAGGATTTGACCAGGTGAGATGTTAGCTCGCGAAGTTCTAAACGGCAAAGTTTTAGTCACGCAAGATTTTATCCAGAAGAAATTTTGTCAACCAAGATTTTGATCAGGTGACATTTTGGCACGCAAGGTTTTGAGTGGTAACGTTTCGACCATGTGATATTTTGGTCCAAGAGGTTCTGGACGTGAGGTTTTGAAATCAAACCTACATATTTGGTGTCCTAGTATGATCGACATACATTTAAAGCACGTCTGGACCAATGATCCAGTTACCCTTATATCGGGGGTTCATTTTGAGTAGACGGAGTTTCAGGCCTAGCATACACTTTAATGATGTGCCTGATGGTCATGCTACAATGTTGACCCAGTGATTTTGTCTAAGCTCTCCAAACAATGTTAAGTGCTGGGTAATGAGACTGATAGAAAGCAGCATTTTGCTGGACGCCATTTTGTTAAGAGCTGGCTGTGCACTATGCATATACCTTGAATAAATAAGGCCCCACACAATGAAAATATATCACTCAATCTCTCTTATCAAATCCAGGAAACACGGTGTCTCAATGGTAGAGCGTATACCTCTGGTGCGTCGGCCTCCTGGTTCGATCCCCGGCCAAGTAAACTTATGGTGGACAACATCGTAGGTTTTCATGCGGTACTCCCTTTTCCTCCTGCTTTCTTATTCTATCAATTCTTCCATCATCACTTATTTGCCTTAATCATCAGTTTCCCTTAGCCTAAAGGGCATAAACGTGGGACTTCAAACGGAAATATTTTATCACTTCTATCTTCCTATTTACATAAAGTCGTGAGTTTATTATTTATTTTTTCCTACCCATTGAGGAAGTACATCAAATTTTCTGATTTTCTTATTGTTTTAACAACGTGCAAATGCACATTGGGAAATCTCAATCTCACATCATCCTGAATTAGAGACATCTGGAATAAATATTGCAGTCAAAGGCTAGTCTGCTCGGGTGACATTCATAAGTCCTAAACGACACAAGTCATAAACTTCATAAGTCCTAAAATATAGGCACAAGACCTAAATTTTAGGTCTTGTGCCATTTAGGACTTGTGTCGTTTAGGACTTGTGCCGTTTAGGACATCTGCCGTTTAGGACTTGTGCAGTTTAGGACATGTGCCGAGAAATAATTTTTAAGTATTGTGCCGTTTAGATCTTATGCCGTTTAGGACTTGTTCCGTTTAGGTCTTGTGCCTTTTTCATTCACTTGCTTTAGTTCTGAAATTAGCCACCACCACAAAAAAATTGCGACGATGCAGCAACTAATAGGCGATAATGTTACGAACGTAGCTAATTCCAACGGTAACAGCTATATTTGTACTACTAAAATTATAATTATTATCATTATCTGTTCTGCACTTATACACGAGTTACATAATCTATTTCATCCTAAGAATTAATTATATAATTGGTTAAGAAAATCGTTTCTTTCAAACGGAAATACGAGAATCCCAAGACAAATTCCTTAAAAAAAAGAATTAAATAAAAATGATTAAAAAGCATAATTTACCAGACTTCTGAAACCAAGCAAACATTCAGAATTGCAATACATACTGTGTAGAGTGTGTTTTATTAAGAGCAGGACAAATATCCACCAAAGTTTACTTAATTAGGACAAAAGCTCACTAGACATTTCACGAGTGAACATTAAATACCAACTGTATACATTAAGAACGCAGTAAATGCAATCAGTTACGATATTTGACAGTGTGTTTTGATAGAGTTGATATGTATAAGCAAGAAAAAAACGCTAAATTACTAATGTAATATGCAATACAATACGTTTTCAGAAACCACTACATAGTCATTTAGGGGAGTAGCCTCCAAAATTTTCTAGGGAAGCAGGCTTTTTATATATTAAAAGCAAACAAAAAGTTTATTTCCAGATTACGAAAGCTTTAATAATTCCCATTCTGCTTAATCTTTGGAGGTGGGGAATTCTGAAGGGAGGGATTTCTTCTAGGAATTTTTTTCTTCTTAATTGTGAGAGATTCTAAAAGAACAATAACTATTTCTTCAGGTTTCATCATAAATTTTAAATATTATTTTACTTGTTCTTCTCGGAAAAATTAGTAGACACATTTTTGTTATTAGCAGTATTATTCACATCTATTTTAGTAAAAATTAATGTGATATTTTATCAAATACCTGTAGCGAAATGGAAAATTGATTGACACAGTTGCAAGAAAGTTATTTGACATTGTAACTGAAACAAACATAAAACAAACTTAATCCGGTTTAATATAAAGTCATTTCAAAACAAAATTTTTCTCAGTTTTCCTGTAATTCATGTCCAACATGCTAAGGTTAGCAGTAAATAAAAGGTATCTTATTTCACATCCCCAAGACATGTTTGGCTATTAAACATATAATCCAAGAGGACATTAAACATATAATCCAAGAGGATGCATAAGACTGCCCTTATCCCCGATTATCTGACCTCTTGATTTGGTTGGAACTCTATAAAAAAGATACAAGTATTTGAATGTGTGGTATTGATATTTTGTATTGGTGCTATTTACAAGCTTGTACATTGACAATATAAACATTTGAATGGGAGTATGTTATCGCATATAGTATAGAATTATGTGTAGAAGACAAATCAGCTGATAAGGTGATGCTGAAAAAGGAGTTGTGATGTGCAAGACTAAGACTCTTTCTTAAGGTCCTCCTTATGCGTTCTCTTGCATTGCTTACTTAATATGTGGTCAAACATCTCTTGAAGATGCGAAGTGTGACACATTTTACATACTGAGAGTCTTAGCATGTTGGAATTGAACTTCTGGAAAACTGAATAAAATTTTGATGTGAAATGACTTGATATTAGACGGAATTAGGTTTGTTTTATGTTCGTTTCAGTCACAATGTCAGACGGCTTTCCTGCAACTGAATCAATCAGTTTTCCATTTCCCTGCAAGTGTCAAAAAATTACATTCATTTTTTCTAAAGTAGATGTGAATAACACAGCTGATGAGATAACTGTATCCTACCCATTTTTTCCGAAAATAATAAGTAGAATAACATCTAAAATTTATGATGAAACTTGAAGATATGGTTATTCTTCTTACAGACTTTGTTAGAATTACTAAACAGTTTATTACAAATGCAGGACAAAATCCAAGAGGACAAGACCTTGAAAATTCTTACAAAATGAACTAGAATCAAGGGACAGAATCATGGGCGCAGCCTAATAAAAGGATGATTATGCTTTTCTTCAACTGTCACACACCTTTGACAGAGGGAAGGGCGAAGGATACTACAATTGATGGATGATATCAAAACAGAAAAATCGTACGTGAAGAGAAAGAGGTTAGCAGAAGACCGTTGAGCATGGAAGCTTCTCAGTTGCAGCAAGTGACCTGCCAATAATAGCAGAATACCTATGATGATGATGATGATGTCATGCACCTAAAATGTTATCTGTAATTCTTCACTTTATTGAAGTAACCTTTTTTCAAAATACTGAAAATTCAATAAAACACGTAAGATTGTTGTACAGACGTGTTCAAATTATTAGACTCACCCTCGAAAAATGTAAAATTGATGTTGCAGTCCTAATTTCGGAGTTCTTAAACATGCAATTTAATTATTTAAACCACCAATATAGCATCCTTCATTTGTTTGTTGTACACTTGAAGTGGTGATATCATCGTTGAACAACAGGTGGCATTAGTAGAGGGGAGAGAGTTCTGAAAGTGGTATGCCAGTTGTAGAGAGCTATTGTGGTTTCTAACAACGAGTTACAATCTGAAATATAGTGCTTGCAGTCGTAAGCAGTTACGACAATCAAAGCGTTCAACAGTTCAAATGGGCCAGTTTAAAGTGATCTTGACGTATTTTGTGTATTAATTTTTTATTCAATGGAGTCCCGTAATCATGGCATAATTTGAAAAGCCAGAGACTTTTCTTCCCGTAAAGTGGAAGTTGTGGAAACACTTTTGGCGGAAGGAAGATATACACAACGACAAATTACTATTAGAGTTGGGGTAGGGCAGAAATCTGTGAGTAAAATCTCCGTTGCGATGAGCAAGGAGGAAATGTATCAGCAAATTAGGATTTGGAAGTGTGGGCTAGATCTAAAGCTATCGATAAGAGGTATCAAAAAGTAAAAAGATTGGCTCTGGGAAACAGGAACGCAGTTTCTAGAGACTTAAGCATAAAAATGCCTGAGTATGTTGTAGACATTTCGCCTGAAAATGTTCAAAGGATTCTTTGTGTTGAGGGAATAAAAGAACTCAGGCCAAGAAAGGAAGCAAAAATTACTCCATTCATTGCAAAGAATTGCCTCGAATGGGCACGAGGCCTAGAACATTGGACTGTTGATGACTGAAGAATAGGAGTGTCAGTGATGAATCATGTGTCTTCGTGTCTGATGAATGTTCAAACTATGTGCCTGAGGAACTGCCCCAGTACCGGATTCTTCCCAGTGCCGGACAGTACTAATTCTAGCATTCCGGAGTTAGAGAGCAGTAGCTGTTCTACATGCGTCTGTAGCATTTATGAGCAGGGGTAATTGTTTGGCGCCACTTGTCTGTAGTGCACACCAGTCTTAACTAAATCGCCGAAAATTGATTATCGCTGCTATTTTGCATTACACATATTACTTTTACAGAAGATTTGCACCCTTTTCGGGTACGCGAACTAAATGTATCTTATTCTTATAATATATCTTAATAATTAAAGAAGCGTACAGTATGGAAGCATTAACTAAAAATTCCATGGTCTTTAGTCGGTAATAGATTTTCTAATACATCGCGTGGTCCCAATACCGGACACTCCGAATGTTCCCAGTACCGGACAGAAGAAATTACCCAATTAGTATTAGTTGAGAAGATATTTAGGTTGGACTTGATTTCTAAGAACTTAGTACAAGGATGGTTACATACAAGAAAGAGAAACGGGATGAAGAAAGTATGAAGAAAGCTGTGGATAGTGTGTTAGCGGAAAACTGTAGTATTTGGAGAGCTGCTAGACAAAGCAGAGAAAAATACTCTCACGGAGTGTCTTATTTGTAGAGTTTTCGATGAGGATTGAGTACAGTGCTGCAGTTGCCGAGGATGGTCACATGTTGGGTGTATCGACAGTGAAAATATTGATTACTTCATTTGTGAAAATTGTAGGCAGTGAGCTTATTGAGATGAAGCACTTAATTTGAAAAATCTTTTGGCTTTAATTTCCTACTCATTGTTGTTACTATAGTCTTGGTTTTATTATTATTGTAGAAGTTTATAAACATGTTGCTTGTACTGTACCAACGGTTGTAACAGTAGTCACTTTTGTGAACGATTTAGTAGGGATAGGAACATTATTGCGGTGAAATACTATTTTATTTTGCTTTTCTAATTTATAACCGTCACCAGGTTATAGAAGTATATTTTGTGGACGCTCTGCATATTTCGTAAAAAAAAAAAAAGTAACTATTTTTGGATTTATACTTTGTTCTGCGACGCAAATAACTTCTTTCCTCGATGGAGACTGTTTTTCTTCATACGCAACAGGACAAAGGAGTCTTTTATCGTTCACTCATATATATATATATATATATATATATATATATATATATATATATATATATATATATATATATATATATAATCGTTGCTTTGTGGTGAGAATGTTTTAGTGACCGACAAAGGTTCTCAGTGTTTCTTCCTTATACATTAAAAACTATGTTCTATGGTTATTTGGAACTGAATCAAGTGTATTCTTCAATCATTTATGGAAATAGTAGCTGAAAAGATGTTCGAACGCCAGAACGACGACAACCACATCGCTTTGCCAATTCGTTATCTAAATGTTGCCACACCCAAGACATCACAATGTCTTGTGTGTCGTGGCCAATGGACTAAAAATTAACGTCATTTCTTTTTTATATTCCATTTGTATATACATCCAGGTGATTTAACCTGAGCGCATTTTAGAATGAACTACCAACATTGACTAGTCGGTCAGTGCAGCTCGTATCTCGAACCTGTGAGTTCGAGGAGTGTTACTTCGTATCACCAAGAAGACACCACATCCGTAGCATCGAGCATAACATTATGTGAAGGGGCACTAGCTAATTAGCCAGTGAAGCACGTATCTTACATCTAGCCCCAATCAGTAAAGCCCCGGGTTCGCAAACCCAGTGCGTATCAGTTGTAAACGCGCTCTCCAACATTTTCATTGTATTTTGTCAATTGCCTACATTGTTTTTGCTAGAGGCTAACGTCAATTTTTGCGGATTTGTGCAGCAGCCACAAGTTACTATGTAGGATTATCCCGGTGTCGCCCCCACAGTCCTCATTCCCCATGTGCATTAACGATGTGAGAAAAGTATCTATAGTGAAATCCTAGTTATAATCTTCCATAGATAGATAGATAGATAGATAGATAGATAGATAGATAGATAGATAGATAGATAGATAGATAGATAGATAGATAGATAGATACATAGATAGATAGATATGCAAGTGGTAAAAGGGCTATAGTGTAGTGAAAAAGCGAAGTGTGATTTTATTAGTGAAAATAATTATATATTCAGTGTTGAGTGTTGTGACTGTTTTTCTCTCTACTATATTTATTTCTAATAGTGTTTTAATAAATAAGCATAGTGGAATTTTATTCAATGTGTTTTTGTTGCATGCACGAGTATTGTTTGTGTGCGTTGTGGTCTGAGTGACCGTCTGATCGTCCGATAGGTTTTCGAGACGAGACATCCAAACCTCTCGGTGTTTAATGCTCATCTCGTTACTGAGACCGGCGGGCAATTTGGGGAAAATTCTATATTCTCTTTTTGGAGATGTCCTTCAATGTCTTAACCAGGTAAGTCCAGGTCTCCTGAAAATACTCATTGGCAGGACAACGAAGGACAGACCACGGAAAGCGATTATGAATTTTCAACTCAATGTTCATACTTTTAAACCGAAAATACTAATAGTGGGTATAGCTCATCTTGTCAGCTAATATTGTAAGAACTGGATTATGTAATACTATTAACATAGCAAATAAATAGTATTCCATAACTACAACATATAATTGACTTGCATATTTACAACCACTCCTCGCTTTGATATTTATAGTAATCTGTCCGGCACTGGGAACAGCTTTTTGACCCACGCCATTTTGAGCATTTTAGAAAATCGAAAAATTTAATGTTGAAATCTTATAATAAAAATGTTATGCTGTGACTATTGTCAGTGTGTTTTCTTGTATCGATTTGTTGAGTGATTTTTAAGCAAATAGAAAAAATCTTAGGTGTCCAGTACTGGGACAAGCTCCCCTATATTAGAGGGAACAATGAAGCACGACCAATACCTACTAGTTCTTCAAGAAGAACTGCTTCCCCAGATTGCAATCTGGTATGATGACGCGCACTTCATCTTAATGCATGATGGAGTCCGTGGCCTGGCAATAGTCCTGATATGAACCCGATTGAAAACCCCTGGAGTTTCATGAAGGAAAAGCTAAGAAGAAGCATATTACAAACAAACATTAATTGATCGAGGAGATCAACAATTTGTGGTATCATGATGCTGAATTGAAGTCAAAACGTGCTAAACTCGTATATAGCATGCCACAAAGCATAAATGACTTAATAAAGAATAACGGATTTTATACGAAGTAGTAATCTTTGTGTGAGATCATTTTCTTGTAAATATTCAATTTGATTTTTTGTTTCCAATTTAGATACACACACTATATTGTATTTATATTTAAATGTCATGTACGCATTTGTTTAATTGATATTGAGAAGCATGTGCCATGACCAATAGAAATTGAAATAGAGTTAGAGAACAGTAATTTGGACTAACAAGGGAAGAGAGGGAGATTATATATCAAAGCGGAAGATGGTTTATACACCAATCGAAAGCACTAATGACACCTATTACGAAACTGTAGTAAAAATTTTCCGAATGCATATACTGTGCGAGTTATTTTAATATAGAGATGTCTGGAAAATCCGTTCCTACCCCTAGAAATCGCAAACGATACGACAGATGCCAAAACAGGGAAACATGTGTTTGATCATTTTAAAAGTACCAAAGCAAAAATTGTTGTCCCAGGGCCACCCGCAGGGTCCCAGGCGGGATCCAACTCAAAATTTGCAAATGGTGACGAGATCAAGTACGTATCGTTGGAAAGCTGTTGAGAAATGAACGAAGACGAAGCAAATCTCTACTCTCTAAAATTACCATGTGCAAAATTGTAGCCGGTCAAAGTGTCAGCAAAAACGTCATTGTAAAGTCTATGGCCACTCTCATAAACCTGAAATGGTGCGACAGATGTCAACACAGGAAAACACGTGAGTCATCATTTCGAAAGTATAATGATTGAAAGTAAAACTATTTGTCCCAGGGTCCTCCACAGGGTCCAAGACGGGGACTTCCAACTGAAAACTTCAAATTTCAAGGTAGGTCAGTTAGCATATTGTTTTAAAACTGTTGTTAAATGAAAGTAGATGGAAGAAGTCTGGACGTTCTACGATAACTCTGTGCAAACATCTTGCGTTTTAGTTCTTTCTTCTGTATTAGGGTGTTCGTTTGTTTTCACTTTAATTCGTGTACGCAACGTAAAGAAAGGAAATGCGCCTACTATGAGATTTTGCTCTTCAGGGCTCATTAATGTGTAAAGGAAGACAGAAAGAAAGAAAGAAAGAAAGAAAAAGTAAAGAAACGACAAGAACAAAAAACGTAAAGGGACGAAGATTATTATATTGAAGTGGAAGATGGCTTATACACTAATCGAAAGCACTAACTATGCTCATTAAGAAACTGTAATATTATTATTGGTCCGAATGCATGTACGGTGCGAGTCATGCATGTTTAATTGTAAGCTTTCCCATTTTCACCGCATATTGTATCAGATAGCATCGGAAATGGTTTGAATAAAGTTTGAAACTGATTTTCTAGACATTTGTGTTTGACAAAAGTGCTAAATCGTAGTTCATTTTACATACGCCATACATACGCCATACGCCATACTGCACGTTTCTTTTTTTTCGCTCTGAACAACAAAACTTAAACACCACTAAATAATAGAAAAATTATTAAGAAGCATTTGCACTTGATCATAAAAATCTTATATAGGCCTACTCCTCAAGTTCTATATAGTTGGGAGAAAATCATTGTTAAAATAATACTTACTCTTAGATCAACAATAGATGAAAACACATTTTTCTTCATACAAGCAGATTAACAATCGCGTCTGGCCTCTTTGTCGTCTAGGACTACAATGGCAACTAGCGCAATTGATTGGGCCTATTTGCGATAGGTGTCAGGTAGAGTAATTGTGTCTAAAATGGCACACTAGGATAAAATGGAATACGATGGATTCTAGTGGAATTGTACACTTGGCAACTCTGAAAACATGTGTGCTGAAAGCTATTACGGCAGCATTGAATCTGTGTAAATGGCGATGCGATAGAGCTCTCCGTTTAATAATGGGAAAATAATTTTGAAAAGTAGGTGATTGATTTTTTTTATTGTTGATGAAACAGTGTATATCTTTAAGAGATCGTATTGTAGCAATATGCAAACTACTGCTAAACATAACGACATATTTACAGAAAAACATGTTAAAGCAGAAACCGACTAAGACGTCTAGAGTAACAGGTGAAAATGAATAAAACGAAATATGGTGCCAAGGGTAAAATAGCTTACCTTCCCTCCGGGCAAAATGGTATACTTTAAAGTTTCCCAAAGCTTTATATATCGTATTTGTACTTCAGAATAAAAACTGTAATCGTCAAGTATACGTTTATTTATTGATATAACAAGGTGATTTACGTTTATCATTTGAATAGAATAATCTATCTTCTAACTACGTACTACTATGAGCAAAATAAATGACGCGTCTCTTTATTTTGAAGTTTTTTGAAAATATCTCTGTTTTCTTTATATGTTCGAAATTTCGGAAGGTTTCCCCAGCAGGACAGGGTAATAAGAAACCCGTTTTTAATATTTGTGTTAGATATTAGCTTAAAATAAATAAATTAGAAGCTAAAAACATTAAATTGACAGAAATCTCGAGAATTACCAACTCTGCTAAAGTGGGAAATTTTCAAGCACACGAGGGAATTCTGCACTTCAACACGAAGCAGCGACATCTATGTCATTGAGAGAAATGTGGATTAAATCTACAAACGAAAATTTTAACGGAATATTTCTAATATGTCTTATTACGTGCATTATCTGCAAACTCCAAATATATGAATATATCCCAAGTATTAACGTAAAGATAGAACAAAAAGTGGAAATTATCTATGGAAAAGGACAAATTGGTAGCGCGACCGTAATGAAAAATAATCTTAATGTAGAACAGGCTCAGTTCACGTAAGAAAACAAATAGCACAGTTAATTAAAGCAACGAGTCTGTGTGCCAAAGGTAGTGGGTTTGAGCCCCCATGGAAGTGCCGTTGTCAATTTTATTACTTAGGTAATTGTATTTATTTTTTTATGTGGGAAAGAATCAAATTGTAACATATGTGTAAAACTCATAACGATATCAAAAAAAATGTCGTTGTCGTACTTGCATTAGCGTCCCTAATTTTGTTTGCAAACAGTTTCGTAATTATTTCCCCTGTGCTCACTGCTCACTATACGTTATGCTCGCTGGCGCATAACGAATGTTTCCCAGTAAATGTTAATTCTAATTTAGAGAATATTATAAAGTAACACAATATTTCTCACTAGATAGTCTTCTATCTACTTGTTTGGATATTTTGATAACATATTTCCCTATTAAATGTTTAATTTTCCCTAGATGTTTAATTACGGAAAAGTTTTACGATGTATTTGTATTGAATTGAAATTGTTTTACCACATGAGATAAGTAGCTCGAAGGAGGAAAACTCAAGTAATTGATATTCTACGTAAAAGCAACCTATTGTAGAATGATGATACTTCTTACCTTCAGCACATAATCTTTACGCTAGAGAGTGAGACAGAAAAAAATCCTGGTTTTTCCTCCCTATGACCACCCATCTTAAACCTCTACATACCATTGTTCGTCTCACAAAATTTCGGTGCTCCAAAAACATTCATATAATAATAATAATAATAATAATAATAATAATAATAATAATAATAATAATAATCCTGAATATGCCATCCTTACATAATGTAAGGATATCTTAGTTTCTTAGTTTAAATCTTTGATATCTTAGTTTAAAATGCTTTCTTTAGTAATTATTTGAGCAACCATGTAGGAGGGGGTACGACGTTTTATTTTACCCCTCTCATTTCAGTACCCTTCCAACGGAATGTAATTTCTGATAAGCAGGGCAGAAAAAATGAATAGGAAATATATTTACAGCATCCTCTCACCTTTCATGATTGGAATATCAAGTAGCTTTTTATTCTACCAAAGATGGCCCTGTGCGGTTAGGGGTAGGTGACTAAAGAAATACCTAATATATAGCGCCCCTTGATTGTAATATTACCGCTCCTTTATTTGTACGAGGGAACTCATACACAATCAAGGGTGGCAAAAAGAAGTGGCGGATGCAGCACGAACTCCTGGGGGGAGGGAAATGAAAGATTTTTTTTGATGATGTGAAGCTGTCACAAATTACCACTTAACTAAACTAAACATAACAGTGGGGTGAACCGGAACCCAGTAAGTTTAAATTGATGTAAAAGTTTAATTTTTTGGCTTCATATTAAAGTTTTGGTTTCAAATGAGAATTTCAGTCCAAGTGGTAAATCTCGTGCGGCTCTTCAGTGTAGGCTAATACGGCGCCCTTATGAGAAAAGGCAAAAATATTAAAATGTTTATAACTTTCGAATTTTTCGTCTATTTTAAAGAAATGTTTGTCTTCGTATTAGTGTTGGTTCCAAATGACAATTTCAGTCCGAGTGGACAATGATCAAATCCTGGGGTGGGGATCTCTTCAGTATAGGGGTCTACGGCTCCCTTATGGGAAAAGGCAAAAATATGAAAATGCTTATAAATTTTTCGTCTATTTTAAAGAAATTATGCTTCATATTAAAGTCTTGGCTTCAAATGACAATTTCAGTCCGTGTGGACAATGTTCAAACCTCGGAGGGCTCTTCGGTGTAGGGGTTTTGGCTTCTTTATGGCACAAGATTCACGTAGTTGATATTGCAAAATGGTTTTGTATACATGAGTGGAAAGTTGCACCATTTGGTTAATTTTACCTCTTATATTTTGCAGATTCAAATTCCAAGCAATAGTCACTTCTCAAAGCTAAAAGAAGGCACTTACTAGTTTCATTAAAATGAAATGTCTTTTATGAGAAGTTGTCATGGAGCAGACGAACGAACAGGCACCCAAACATTGGTTGAGTCGGATGGTTGAAACTCGTTAAGCTCGCTTTAATTATTATTATTATTATTTTATTATTATTATTATTATTATTATTATTATTATTAATAATAATAATAATAATAATAATAATAATAATAATAATAATAATAATAATAATAATAATAATAGAGCATTCACCTTTGGTGCATGGGGTCCGTGGCTCGATTCCACTTAGCGCCAAGTGAAATTTGAGGTGGACAAATACCGTGACACGTCCATTTTCCTCCCATTTTCTTCATTTCACCATTTCATTCATCATCATGCACGGTGCATAATCGTGCAACGTTAAACTAGATATTCCATTTAATTTTAATTTCAATAATAATAATAAACAATTAATTCAACTGAGAGGACTTTAATTTATGTTGACGGCAATTATCATAAATATGCAACCATTATAAAAACAATGCTTTGAGTAGAAAGATAATCCTTTCCAAGTGTTAACGAATGCGCATGAGATAAGACATGTCTCAAGAAACAGACGAGACACGCTTTGTGACATTCAAAATAAGACGCAACAAATGTTTAGGACACGAGATAGCTTTTAAAATGTCTCGTCTTGTCTGGAATGTCTTGAAAACAAAAGTCTAAGTTTTAAAATTAATTATCAAGATCTATTCTTTCAGAAGTAGCTCTCTGCTTTAAAATTAATAACGGCATTTGTGATTTAAAAAAGATAAACAATTCCTAAAGTTAATAGTTAACTTTTCGAAAAGCTTCATTAAGGGTGAACCTGAAAGATGTCCACAAACTTCGGGAGATGATTCGTGACATCAAAAGGAGATAAATGGTCCTCTTGCAGTTTTCGAATTCAGCTTCGTTGTCGAGATACAGGGTTGCCAACTGGTCGTGTTTGAGAAACTCACTGGAAATAAATACAACTCCAAGAATAAACTACTACTCATACATTTTTCAGGTCAATTGACTTATACCATGTTGCAAGGTTAAATATTAATTTATGAAGTGCGTACAAAATTTGCCAGTGTCTTTTCTGAGAAAATCGTCGAGAAAAAGTCACCTCCAAGAATAAACTACCCCTCGTAATTTTTTCTAAGAGAAATATCTGATACTGCAGGGTTGTTAATTAAATATTGATTAATGAAAAATAAACAAAATTGTTAAAACCATTTTGGAGAAAATAGCTTTTTTTCGATTTTCGGCTGTTAGTAAACCACACTTATTTTAGGCGGTAGGAAGAAAATGAAAAATCTCCTGTAGGAATACTGTGTAAATTCTAAGTTTAAAATTTGATGTAGATATGTTGACACGGTATGGCATCTAGGCGAGTGCACAGAAAAGTGTACCAAACGGACGGACCGGAAGGACGGGTATCGAAAAATCACATTTTCGGTAAGTAGACGCCATGAAGTATGTAAATCCGTTGAAATCTGAATTTGATATACTATTTTCACAATCACCATATTTTCTTCTCTCTTTTGTCGCTCGAAAAAGAAAAGCCTGAGTTTACCACAAAAAGCTAGGGAGTTTACCAAAAAATATTCAATTACAGGGCCACCGCACTAAACTTTTTCAATTCAAGTTCTTAACTGAGTTCGGCCGCAGTTGTTACTGAAGTGTGTATTTGGATAATACGAATAAAGTTATCGTATTATTCAAATACATCGAATGTCAGATTATTGAATAAAAAACTTCGATTGAAGAAAATCCATACTACAAAACTAACTCACACTTTGAGCACATATTCATTAGACATATAATAGAGCAATTAATTCAATAATTGTTTATGAAATATGAAAAAATCAAATGAGTCATTTTTGAGAAAGTCGCTCAAAAAGAACACGTCAGGAGTAACCTACCTCTTGTGAATTGTTTCGAACAATGAGTTAAGGTATACTTTTGGTTATTAATGAAATATTTATTTGCGAAATTTGAACAAAATCGCCTGTCGTTCGAGAAAATTTACGGGAAAAACCTTGACCCCCAAAATAAACTATCCGTCGTAATTGTTTTTCATAGAAATGACTTATACTAAAATATAGGGATATTAATGAAATACTTATTTATAAATTATCAATAAAATTGTCCGAGTAATTTTTGAGAAAGTCGTGAGGGAAAAATAACTCCCCGAATAAACTATCTCTTGAGGAGTCTTTCAGGGTAAGCGAGTTATTCCATATTATAAGGTTTTTAATGAAATATTTATTTCTGAGTACGAACAAAATTGCTTGACTCATTTTTGAGAAAACCGTGGAGGAAAAAAACAAGAGTAAAGAAGGGCAAGAATTCCTTCCCTTTGGTTCTCTGCCAAGTGCTCTATCGAAAGGTTAGATTTGTAAAATATTACTCCTACTAACAAGCGTGATTGGCAGATAGGAATACTGAACAAAACTCCACAAAAATGCTTGCTGAACTTACATTTATAGCTGCCCTTTGGTGATTTGCCCTCAAGGTCAATCGAGTGGTAATTCAGTTCCGTCTCTGTTCTTAAGCCATGTTCGTATTACTTCGAACAGTTTTGATAATGAAAAGCATGCCTCGTAATATAACAGACTTCTTTCGCGTAAGAAATCGAAACTCTGTTGGTCAGAGCTACTAGTCTGTACGAATTAGGTTGTTAGTTCGAGCCAGAATGAGTAAGGGATTTTATTACTATTGTTTTTATCTTTTTATGTGAGGAAAAATCAAATTGTGACTTCGCGATATCAAATGTATTTGGTTAGGTAACTTTGTCTTAGCTAAACTTTAAACATCAGTAACCGTCGAAATTATTTCACTAATCGATCAGTCACTGAACATTTCAAACACGTCAAACCAGTGGCATAACATGAAGGTTAACCTCTCCTCCGCAGTCCTTAGTTATGCGTCCGTACTTTCAGAGGCGTACCAAGGGCTGGGCGACTGCCCTGGGCGCCAGAGAAAGAAGGGCGCCAAAGAACCTTAAAAAGTAATTTTTATAATGTGTTTTCTACTGACTTTTTTGGTTTATATTCTTGTAAAGTAGTGGCAATTACATAACCATGGAAGAAGAGAGTTTTATAGTACTAAGGGGGCTGTATCGAAAAATGGAGTGATGGCATGTAGAATAAAGAGTGGCGGGGGAATAAGTATTGTTTGTTTGTTTGCTTGAGTTTAGCGTTCCACGGTTATGCCTTAATGGCCAAAGGAGATGTGGATACTAATTGTAGTGGAATCCGAACCACTTTTATCGTTCAACAGTAATCCACCGGGAATTGGACCCGGTACCACAGAAGGCAGTCTAATGTTACTACATTATGTAAGGGTGGCATATTCAGGAATAATAATAATAATAATAATAATAATAATAATAATAATAATAATAAATATGAATGTCTTGGAGAGCCGAAATTATGTGACACGAATCATTACATGTAGAGCTTTAAGATGAGTGGTCATAGGGGAGGAAAAAACAGGATTTTTCTCTGTCTGACTCTCTAACGTAAAGATTATGTGCTGAAGGTAAGAAGTATCATCATTCTACAATAGGTTGCTTTTACGTAGAATATCAGTTACTTCAGTTCTCCTCCTTTGGGCTACTTACTTAAGACAAATACACTGTAAAACTTTTCCGTAATTAAATATATATAGAAAAAATTAAACATTTAATAGGGAAATCGGTTATCAAAGTGTCCAAAAAAGTAGATAGAAGACTATCGAGTGAGAAACATTGTGAAACTTTATAAAGTTCTCCAAATTAGAATTAACATTTACTGGAAAACATTCGTTATGCAGCAGTGAGCATGTAGTGAGCAGTGTGCACAGGGGAAATAGTTACGAAACTGTTTGCAAACAAAAATTGGACACACTAATGCAAGTACGACAACAACATTTTTACTTTTTTTTGTATCGTCATGAGTTTTACACATATGTTACAATTTGATTCTTTCTCACATAAAAAATAAATAAAATAACCATAGTAATAAAAATGACAACGGCACTTCCATGGGGTTCGAACCCACTACCTTCGGCACACAGTCTAGCTGCTTTTTAACTGACTGAGCTATTTGTTTTCTAACGTGAAATGAACCTCTTCTACGGTAAAGACGATTTTTCATTACGATTGTGCTAAGAATTCGTCTTTTTCCATAGGTAATTTCCACTATTTGCTCTATCTATACGTTAATACTTAGCATAGTTTCATATATTTGGAGTTCGCTGATAATGCATGTAATAAGACATATTAGAAATATTTCGTTAAAATTTTCGTTTGTAGATCTAATCCACGTCTCTCTCAATGACATAGATGTCGCTGCTTCGTGTTGAACTGCAGAATTCCCTCGCGTTCTTGAAAATTTCCCACTTTAGCAGAGTTGGTAATTTTCGAGATTTCTGTCGATTTAATGTTTTTTGCTTCTAATTTATTTGTTTTAAGCTAATATCTAACACATTATTAAAAACGGGTTTCTTATTACCTTGCCCTGCTGGGAAAACCTTCCGAAATTTCGAACATACACCGTATAAAGAAAACAGAGATATTTTCAAAAAACGTCAAAATAAAAAGAGGCATCATTTATTTTTGCTCATAGTAATACATGTCTGAAGTCTAAAATGGACACGAGAATTGGGACAAGAATCAAACTTGTAAGTCAATGAAAATGCATACTAACATGTCGTTTATCTGGCTAGAAAGATTTAATTTGTATCGGAGTAAACACATTTATTTAAAAACTGTGGGAATACTATCGCATCTGATACACTATAAATAGAATACAAGAAAATGTACATAGTGGACAGGGTCCTTCTTTAGAAACATCTATTTCCCTACGTCCTCAGCACGTTACTATAGAACAGATCTCTCCGATTCCAAGTGTTTCTCACAATACAAGACAGAGAGAAGAAGGGGAACAGAACAATTCACTCTTCTTACTGCAAGCCTCTGTTTAAATGATAGAAAGGAGAAGCCAAAGAAAAGAAAAAGAATCTCCGGAAAAACTTCTCTAAAGAAAGTTAAGAAAATATTAACTTTTGATGTGGGAGGTGAATATGAAGGACTGGTGTTAAGCGATGATGTTGATGATTTTCCTTGTCTATATTGCAGTGAACTGTATTCATTGTCTCGCTCAGAAAAAGACTGGTTTCAGTGTATGACCTGTTGGAAGTGGGCTCACGCAGACTGTACTGTACTTTGAAAAAAGACAAAAGTTTACGTTTGTGAACTGTGTAATGTTGGGTAAAACTGATGTAACTCATCTAAAATACTGTATTCAATTAACCATTGTGTTAAATACTTTTGCCTATTCTCATATCTATTGTAAAATGATTTCCACTATATCTTAATACAAAACTTTTACAGCTCATATTGTTTATTGAGTTGCGGCACTTTATTTAGAAAAGTTACTATTAATAGTTTAGGGAAGCTTAGAGTTCAAATACAAATGTTTCTAATTGTATATTTTATATCTTTGGTTATAACAATTATTAGTATGCCATTTTACCCACGTATAGACTTAAAATGGCACATTGAGTTCAAATATGTTTTTTTACGCTAATCGTTTTTATTATTTCTTCTTAAGCGCTGAGACATTGCCGATAGATAGATATATATATGGGCAACAATACCTTTGATTTCGGACTCTTTTGCGTTAAAGCTTTTCAGGAAAATCAATAATAAAAAGTGGTATGTCATTTTAGGTCTAATTCCTATATATACACTCGAGAAAAGTGCCGATGACCACTTTACCCGCTCTGGCCACTTTATACACCCTTCCCCTATATACTTGAGCATTTGACAAGATATAACAGATTGAAATAAAATATGGAAATGAGCATTGCAAACAACGTAAATATGTATATGGAAAATAGTTCTATTTACATATCTATACGTATGCAAATATTTAGAACGTCAATTTTTGCATTCACAATAAGTAGCATCAGTACGTCTAACTTTGGTATTTCCGACAACCAGGACCGGCTCTAACATATGTGCAACACGTGTACTTGTGTGGGGGCGGCAAATTTCGAAGGGAGACAAAATGTTATATTTGAATACAGATTCAAAATCATGTTTAGACCGCATTAGTTTAAGTTCACATGGACAGCACTAAAGCAAATGCTCAAACAAATCCCAGCGTGAATTGCTTGATTGTTGTGAAATACAAGAACTCAATTTTCGACCAGTAGCAAACACCTGTTCCATTTAGTTAGTTATCACAGTTTTGATATGAAAACTAATCTTGTCCTTGTCGCAAATAAGTTTCTTATCATGTGTTTTTTAAAATATTTTTAACACATGTAGATGAAAAGTCAAGGAATACAGATAAAAGAGTTAGTTGCACTGGAATTGCAAACTGATGAGGCTCGATATTGAGTTCTATAAAAAGGTTACCATCTTTCCTCTGCAGGTATGTTTCGTTTATCTTTCACGAACATAACAAATTATTATTCAAATTAAAAGACATCCACAACGAGATTGTATTTGTAGTATTTAGGACTTTCTGAACGCCAGTGCATTTTCCCTTCCGTTGTTGTTCATGATGGGGTAGCATACTTAAAATCGTGGCTTCTATGATTTGTTCTTTCCGAAGAAAGGGGGCAAATGATGCTATTGTGCAGGGCGGAAAATGGCCTAGGACCGGCCCTGTCGACAACTATTCTTTCCGAGACGGCTCCTATGTCCGGGTCAAGTGAGTCCGGAACTCTACAATGGAGCTCTACCATTACGATGGTATGGCTACACAATTGCTTCCTAGTGTTAATCCGGAAACAAATAAGGAAGCGTATTACCTGATAAAACCAAGTGAATTCAACTCCAGTCAGGAACTTCACATCTTACAATACTATTCAGCTTTATCTTGAGCTCAGTGAGTTACTTAACAGGCTGCCTACCAACTCCGATGTACTAGATCAGACACTTAGTGGTCGGTATGCATTGCCTATCCCAAGTGTCCGTGACAACTCTATTTGTGACTCCTGTTAGTGAATTGCATAAAAGGATGAAACGTTCAAGTTGTCATAACAAGCAAAGTTCCCAATATTACGAAGTATACCAATTATAATACGAATAGTAGAGCAACTCATACTAGATTACAACAGATGTTTCAATTACAAGTTGGTGCTTGTACTATTAACGGTAAAACAATGAAACTTTGCAGACATCTGCCTCATTGTGGCAATATTGCAGTTGCGAAGTTCGGACATTTGTTTTTGTTTATATCGCTTTTTCTTGCTGTTAATGTTCGGCTTTCAGTGTTTTGTTTAAGTCAAGGGTAAAATAGAAACATTCATTCAAGTGAAGAATTACATGCGTAAAATAGAGACGTAAAAGTTTACGAAGGTCGTGAGCTTTCCTACTCGTAGACTTTCAACGCTTATAAAACACTTCACCGATAGTATAATTATACGGAATGTAGCTCATGTTCGGTTTTGCACTTCATGTATGTCCTCGGGTTTGCATAGATGGTGTGAACGTTTTCTTCTTTCTCACCTCAACCATAGGTTGGTGGGCAACTTGGAAATTTTAAAACTTAATGCTCTCAATTCCGATGTAACAACCACCTTACATGATAGTCATTGTTTGATTATGTGGGACTTAGATCATAACAGTTTTATTTCCAGACTGTGCATCTATCTCCCCATTTTTCCACATTATTACAGGTGATTAACTAATTTAATTAAATTGATGCCTGACGTCACTTTCACCCCCACAACACTGAGCACACACAAACTTCTACTATCGCAATCTTTCCGTTTGGATACGTTTAATATATCTACGTCCTTACTTCAAACTGTATATTCCAATAATGTGACAGTAATTATGACGAAATAATTACCAAATTCAAACGCTCCTGGATCATAACCGTCTAGCTATAACATTTAAATAGCAGTATTCTTAATGGGCCGGAATTTTTGACCAAATAATTACCAAATTCAAACGCTCCTGAATCATAACCGTCTAGCTATAACATTTAAATAGCAGTATTCTTAATGGGCCGGAATTTCCGGTTTTGTGCCAACACTGGCGTGCAATTAATCAGAAACGTCTGACATAGACCCATATTATACGATAGTACAAACTACGAGGTAAACCAGCTTTGAGACAAAATCTACAAAATTCACTGCAGGAAATGTACAGTACGATTTAATGGCCGAAGCAACTATTCGTATAGGCTTTTTTTCGTATCATACATTGTTTCTGAGCTGTCAACATTTACATATAATATTATAGTTTACATTTCCTACGAGTCCAAAAGCATTTTGATCAGTCATGTCCAACCTATAAGAACTGCCTGTCGTAATTACAAAAATTCTAACAAGCGTACTCGCAGCATGACTTCGTCATAATCTATGTTCAATTCTGGTACCTAAACGACTTGGATATGATCCTCAGTATCCTATCTTTCACGCCTTAGGAAATATTAAGAACAAAATAGTCTCTTTTGAAAGTCTTCCAGAATTACAGGCCACGATTCTGACTACATATTATTCCCAGACTGCCATCAATGCTTATTCACAGTTCTTGAGAAGCTTAATTATAACTCTGTTCATTTAAACATGCTAAAAGCGTTACACGCGCAGCATATGTCAAAATCAAACTTAGTTGTCAATGACCTTCCTCACTAATTATAGCCTTGCTCAGGTGTGCCCTTTAGCTTCATGATGTACAGCATTGTTGTTATGCCGATTCTATGAACTGAAATGATCAAATTACGATTTTTCCGCCTAATAAGAAATTTCAGACCTACATTGATGGCTTTTTCTTTCGGTCGCAGGGGGACTTAGATATCACTGTTAATAATCTTAAGGTGTTTAGTAAAATGTCAGTGGAAGAATCACACACTATGGAAACTAACATATACTGTTTGCATGACACATTTTCTCGTATTTTTGCATCCCGATTTTCTGTAGTGAACACCAATAAAATTCTTAGTATTACATGGCTCAACAGTATAAAAACGTTTATAGTGGTAAAGTGTGATTGTAGCTGAAGTCATCAACATCCTTTATAAACACAGATTGCACAATCTTACATTATGCGAGCGAGCGATATTCTTAAATGTTTATACTTTCAATTTATTTTATCATACAAGATCTGGCAGAGAAATCTGACCGTTTTTAAGTTGAAATTATTACCAGACTGATTACTTCACGTATGTCATTTTATTTCGTAGTTGAACTATAACTCAAAGCGTTTTGCTTGCAACTAGTAATAAAACATACCACACATACCTTTTGAAATTAATTAGTTTTATAAGCTTTTACTTCGTTTGATAGTCGTATTCATGACTGATGTAACTAGATATTACTTTTAGAGAAATTCTGCACAGATGTGATTGTTGTTATTGGCCATGACATTATAGCCATCTCAAATCATTTCAGTGGTTACGGAGCTTTGGTCAGCAGAACAACAAGCATTTTTGCTTACACTGTTAAGAAATAAACTTGACGAGTTGTTACTCGGCGTGTATTTCTGGAAATTCTTCGGAATAACTATTTTAAGCCACAGTATTGTGTTTCGAACATACGCAAAAAAATATCGCGCCATAAAGAAATCTTGAGGAGAATAGCTACCGTTCAAACTCCAGCGAATATTGACAAAATCATCTGAAAAATATTTTTAAAAAGTAGTGGCATTATGTTTCATAACTAATTGTTGTAAGCAAAACCCTTTGAGTTATACAATTACAGCCGAAACTTTATGACCACCTGCTTATGATATAAGATATGTCCAATTTTGGCTTATATGGACAGCATTAATGTGGTCTGACATTGAAGCAAAGATCCCTTGGTGGGTGGCTGGAGCCGTGGCACACCACACCTGCATTCAGAAGTCAATTAAATTCTGCAAAGTCCGCGGAAGGAGGCGATGAGTTCGTATCTGACGTTCAATCAAATCCTAAAGGTGTTAAATTCGGTTAACATCCGGTAGCGTATGGGACTATTCCAGCAATTGAAATTCTCCACCGTGCTCCTCAAACCACTTCAGAACAAAGTTAGCCTTGTGTCAAGGAGCTTTGTCGAGCTGAAATATGACACTGTCGACTCGAAATATGGCCGATACGAGGAGCTATCAACTATTGTGCCCATGGATAACGAAGTGAAGCTTCCCATAATCATAATGGAGATACCACCAGCCTGTCATTGTACTAATGTGCACGTCTCAACCAGATGTTCCCCTGGAAGATGAATTCTGACCCGCCCATCGATGTGGTGAAAACACTATCGTGAAATATTGGATCATACAACGTTGTAACATTTCTCCGAGATCCAATGACTATGGACACGTGTCTATTTCAAACCTAATCGATGATGCTGTGTGGTTAACATTAATATATGTGTGGAACGTCGGCTCTGGAGGTCCACATCTAACATTGTACGGTGCACTATATGACTCTTACGTTGGCCCAACAACTTTGTTCAGAAAGTAGCGGGTTGTCATAATAGTTTGGCAGGCGAGTGTTGCTCAATTGGGAAATAAAAGATCGTATGTGAAATAATTACTCTAGTAACAATTTCAGTTTAAGAGCTGTCAGGTTTCTCTATCAGACTGTGTATTATGAAGTTTTTTTTTTTTTTAATTTTCGTTACTGACTTCAACACAATCAACAAAGTATGCTAGCAGTTTGTAGTATCAGGCAACATTACGAGTTGACAGACAAATTGCTTGCACTAAAAAGTAATGAGTAGAATATTTAGATGTTAAAGACATGGCTCTTCAAGATAGATATATGTAATTGTATCTCACGTGCCAACTCATAGTTTCCTTTCCTGAGTTTTTCTTTGAATGGCATATTATGCGCTATCTTGTACATATTACTTTCATTCCACCAATTTCTATCCAGGGTTGGTTCAAACGTTATTATTATATTTGCACAGCCATTTTAGACATTGCTTGTGCTCTTGAAATCACATAGTTAATGGAAATATGGGAGTCAAACTACTTCACCACTATTACGCAATCTTTCAATCCATCACTCCTAAACGCGCGACTCCAAATCTAAATTGTTATTGAGCAAAATTTTGCCATAACAGTAATTCATTTTTGCTGCAAGTGGAGAGAGAGCGACCAACCCCAGAACATATGAAATCCATCTGAAGCCAGATTCTCAATATATATGATGTGGACAAGTTGATGGCTCACCCACTAGTTGCAAACTTGTGAATCCATACAGCATCTGTGGCGCAGTTGTGGACAAATTGTAGAGCGTATTGTTTTCATTCATCCTCAGTTCGTCACTAGTGAGTTTCTATTTCTTTTCCCTAATCTTACAGATATACGAAAACGAATATTCGTTTTAGGGATGGCCAGACGGATCCGGATATCCGGATCTTGGCTCCGGATCCGGAATTTCGGATATTGGATCCGGAACCGAAGTTTCGGATCTTGGATCTGGATCCGGATCCGGAATTTCGGATCTTGGATCCGGATCCGGAATTTCGGATCTTGGATCCGCATCCGGAATTTCGGATCTTGGATCCGGATCCGGAATTTCGGACCTTGGATCCGGATCCGAAGTTTCGGATCTTGGATCCGGATCCGGAATTTCGGATCCTGGATCCGGATCCGGAATTTCGGATCTTGGATCCGGAATTTCGAAGTTCAGATTCGGACTCCTGTTTTGAATATTTTAGGCCTTAGATTGAGACCCAGAACTAAAATATCCATATGTATAAAATTTACTAGGTGAATTTTATCTAACTCAGTGGGAAAACAATTCAATTTAAATGACAAAAGATTACATCAAAATCTCATTTTCACATTTTTCGGAGTTAGACCACTGTTGCGCACACCCCATCATTTAGTCTTTAGTATATCTTTAAACGTACTACAAGTATGCCACTTTCATCTCAAGTCAGTAGTTGTATAGATCTGCCTTTTGTTATACACAAGTTAGGATTAAAATTCGATTGTTTGTGAGACCTATGATAATATTTTCAGAATGAGTTAAAACATTGAAAAACTGCATAGTAATGCTGCATATTTTCTTTATGCCACATTGGAAATTAATGTAGTCTATCTGATACAGTCGGCTCTTATGATTAATCCAATGATCTGAACTCCTGCAGCATTACGCAAAAATCATGGATGTCTTTGAATTTTCATCATTTCTAATTTTTTTTATTACAAGCAAAATAAATATCATAAGCGGTATTTTACATAATACATATAGACGCAGATCAGTTAGTTGATTGCTTAAAGTTTATAGCAAAGCTATTACATTTCTAAGGCACTGGCGGCCTTAGAACAAAATCCATGGCTTTCCCATAAAATCTTAAATCTCTCTATATAAAAAGGGCAAAGTCCTGAGTGAGTGAGTGACAGATCATCGTACAGGCCAAATCGCTTAAGCTACAAACTTGAAATTTGGACAGTTTATAGGCTTTGTGACGTAGGGTACCACTAAGGAAGGGCTTTGGGAAAATCGACGAGGAAGGGGGGAAATGGGGTAGAAAATATTGATGATTCTTGACGTTAGATACTTCAAATTTGGTATTTGGGTTTCTCATTGAAAATAATTTGATACTTGTTTAAGTGTTTTTTGATATTTAAATTAGAAGGGGCAGGGAAGATGTAGAAAGTAAAAAAAGGGGTGGTAATTGCAATTATTGCAATTAGTATAATAATATGCCTATATTTCGGAAACTTAAAGGGTTAGAAACATGGAATTTGGTATTTGGACTTCTCACTTAAAATAATTAGATACGTATTTCAACGTTTTTTTTATATGTGGTCCAGAAGGGAAGAAAAAGGGCGAGAAGAAAATTAAGTGGGGATTACACTCATTTTATTAATATGTTCAATCCTTTGAGGTTAGAGACTAGAAATTTGGTATTTGCATTTCTCATTGAAAATAATTTGACATGTGTTTCAGTGTGTTTTGACGTTGTAGTAAAAAGGAAAAGAAAAGAGATGGAATGGAAAGAGGGTGGGGATTGTAATTATTATAATAACATGTCGATATCTGGGAACCTCTGAAGGTTAGGAGCATAGAATTTGGTATTTGGACTTTTCATTTAAAATAATTAGGTATGTACTTCAGCGTTTTTTGATGTATGTCTTAGAAGGGAAGAAAATTGGCGGGGAGAAAAGACTTTTATATCTCGGAATCCTGGAATGTTAGAGAAATGAAACTTGTTATTTGAGCAAAAATTTGTTATGAAATGAAATCCTTGAGTTTTACGTCCCACGCTTATCCAGGTTAGGCTAAAGGAGACGGTGATTATAAGAAATAAATGAAATGGTGGAATGAAGAAAGTGGAAGGAAACGGGAAAACACCGAGAAAAACCACGAGCACGGTGTTTGTCCACCACAAAGTCCACACGGCGCGAGCCAGGATCGAACCAGGGACCCCAAGCACCGGAGGTGAACGCTCTACCACTGAGCCACCGCGACCCCTTAAAAATTCGTTCTGTTTCCAGGCATATGATGTGCGAGGCCGTAGACCGAGCAAATGTGTGGGCTGGGGGGAAAGCCCCCATGTACTCGCACTGAAATTCGATATATCTCGGGATACCGGAATGTTATTACATACAACTTGATATTTGAACTGAGATTCGGTATGGTTGTAGGTTTACAAGGTACGAGGTCATAGGCCGATCAAATGAGATATCAGAAGGTTTAAGGGCAAATCCCCAGACATTTCTTTTTAAACTGATTATGATTAGAGGCTTTTGTGGTGCGAGGCCCTAGTAACGGGGGTCTAGTGGCGAAGCCCCCAACTAGCCGAGGTCTATTAAGTATATAAATGTATTTGCGTAATGACTGGAAATTGCATGTATGCCTGTGAACAAAATTGCATAAGTAGCCACGAGAAATGACAATCCTTTAAAATAAAAATTTTAAAAAGCCACCAAAATGTACTCTTGAATGAGTTGTATATTATGTTTACGCAGGGGCGAATCCAGAACGGACTCCTGGAAGGGCGGATGGATTCTTAGGGAGCGATTGGGGATGCTAGCAGTGAAAAATTACTTAGATGATCTGAAATTGCCACAAATTACTACTAAAGTACACTGTTAATGGTGGCGCTGGGTAGGGGCGAACGACTTTTCGCCCTCTCCCTGGATTCGCCTATGTGTTTACATGAATGATATAGCTCCTTATACAACCTATGCAGACTTAATAGTAGTGGATTACTAATTACAAAGGTACGTGTTACTGCTCGAGTCTCCATATGGTATTTTGTATACATTAATACATTGATTTTGATACCTTAATTGCCATTTGGATTACTAATTACAAAGATACGTGTTACTGCTCGAGGCTCCATATGGTATTTTGTATACATTAATACATTGATTTTGATACCTTAATTGCCATTTAGAACTTTATTTCTACTACAATTCTTAATTATATCTGGAGTGGTATGGTCACAGAGAAACGTATTTTTAAAGAAAGAAAAAGAGTTTATCAAGATCAAGAAAAGGAAGTTGCTCCTTAATTTGATTTGATCTATATTTTATGGGCTGTTCTATTAGCAATGGCCTAGCCCATCACGACTAGGAAATGGCCTCATTCAGTGACCACAATAACTCAGAATTAGGAAAGTAAGCACCCTGAGCCTAATGAAGAAGCTTGGGCTTGAGACTGTTTCATCCCAGCATTTGACTAGTGTTACAGAAAACAAAGGACAAATTTTTCCACTAGAATCGAACCTGACAATGGGATTGCTCTCACCAAAGTCGACAGTTTTACTCAATCAAATTTGGAGTAATTGTGACACATTAAGGCACAAAAACCAAATATCAACAGAATAAAGAGAACTCAGGGCTGTCACACGATCAGATACCAAAAGTGTCTTAAAATCTTATTTTAAGCATAGGAATGAAAATCACTTTGTCAATAATTTCGAAAATTTTGCTTATTCGGAACACCCGATTTTTCTGACACAGAGTTTAAGATCCGGATCAAAGATCCGGTTTTTCGGGTCCGGATCCAAGATCCGAAATTTGAGATCCGGATCCAAGATCCGAAATTTGGGATCCGGATCCAAGATCTGTTTTTCGGATCCGGCTCCAAGATCCGGATTTTTGGATACCGGATATCCGGATCCAAAAATATCCGGATCTGGCCATCCCTAATTCGTTTGTTTCTCTGGCATGTAAAACCACATTGTCGGCTTGGCACACTTTGAAAGTGACCATAGGCTATTTAGTTATTTTTATATGTATAGTAAGAGATACGTAAGAGGTTGAAAGTGGAAAAGACGGTTTATAATTAATGCCATTATAGAGTATATCACGAGCTCCTTATGCTAAGAAGATCAAACCCAGTATTTAAAGTTGTTTTAAAAGCAAGTCGACGTACATATATTACTCATATATTACTCGTAATTTGGAAGAGATTGTCGAAGGCGTTGCTTGTTGTTGTTTGTTCTACACACTTGTTTAATTTCAATTATTGTGCATAAATATTATTCTTCCCATGAGAAGCCAGACACTTCTGCTGCCTTTAAATATGTTTCAAAAATAAACAGAATTGTGTTGTAAGGTTAACTGTTGATTGCGCCCGTATCAATGAAGTCAAATGGTGTCAAAATATATATTTATAGGTTGAAGTACTCTTTTCAAACTCTGGGGGCCGCGGTGGCTCAGTGGTACAGCGTTCACCTCTGGTGTTTGGAGTTCCGGGTTCAAACCCTGCTCCCGCCAAGTGAACCTTGTGGTGGACAAATGCCGTATGCGTCGATTTCCTCATTCCCACTTTCTTCATTCCACGATTTCATTCATACATCATCACCGTCTCCTTTAGATTAGCCGACATAATCCTGGGACGTAAAACTTAACGATTTCATTTCATTTTTTTTCTTTTCAAACAGTGCATCCTCTTCAACGCTCTCGGCATTTCCAATACCCCCTACAAAAGTTTCTTAATGCTCATTCCTTTAACTAAATGTGCTTCTTTTGTTTAATCTCATGTAGTTATCATGGCACTCTTCGGTATTACTCTTTTGCTCATTGCTGTTTATTGTGCTTCTATGTGTAATATACAGGATGGTTAAAAAAATGTATACATTATATAATTGTAAAGTATTCTCAAATGGATTGACGGAAACGTCTCATTTTTGGTAGCGTTATAGTTTAATGCTCTGTTATTAAATTTTAATGCATAATGAAGAATTGATGTATTCTTACCTGTTCAAATTGTTCGCCATTAGCATCAATATACTGGCGATGCCACCGAACTGCTGCAAGAACTACCGACTACAACGTGCCAAGTACGATATCTACACAGAAACACTCAATGACTGCTCTTAGGTTGTGCAATATATGAAGCTCTCGTTCGTAATCAACATTCTTTACAGTCCCCAATCAGTAAAAGTCTAGAAGAGTGAGATCTGGAGAATGTCCGCAAACCGTCTTCGACCTGTCTTTCGTTCTGGTAAATTCTCATCAAGAAACTCTTTGAAAAGATCATGGTTGTGGGGTGAGGCACCATCTTGTTGAAGATAAAACTTCTCCTCACCATAAAGATCTTTGGTGGCAGGCAAAATGGATATCTCTAGCATCTGAAGGTACTCCTCACTGATAATTGTGCTGTTAAAGAAGAAAGGTTCAATCAAACCTCGATTACCCACACCACACATTCAGCCTGGAAAATTGACGGCTTTGTCCACGTGTATTACCAGCTTTACAGCGGACCAGTAGACACAATTATGTTGGTTTACTGTTCCAGTGAGTCTGCATACGGCTTCATCGGATCTCATGATCACTCTGCAAACGCAAATGTTTTGAAACCACTAGCAGTACTCCAATCTATAATGGGGGTCGTCCTCGTTTATTGTGTGCAGCAGTCATGGAGAGTATAACTTCCACTTTAGCCCTAAAAATGCAATTAATACTTGCAGGACTCATACTGCTTTCAGGAGCACACTTTTTCACAGACTATTATGGTGAGTGAGTAAGTTGCTCTACTGCGTTATGGGAGTTAACAGGCCTTGTTGATTATTGGTCGTCCAGATCGGATCTTGTGCATATCTGTAACACAAATTTATCAAGAACACATCAAATGTATTACGAATTCGGGAAGATGTTAAACATGTCGCTGATTGTGTTCCAAATTCATTCTGCCATTGTCGTTGTACCCCACTGATTGTTTCACACTTCATGTACCACCTCAAGATTGCCTTCCTTCCTTCAAATGTTAGCCCTGCAGCCATGTTGCTTCACTCACATCACCTACATATGAGATGAAAATATTATCGGGATATAATGTAATAACAGAATAACAAACTATAACAATATCAAAAATGGGATCAGTTTTCGTAAATTAATTTGAGAGTTATTCACAATTGAACAGTGTAGGACCTATACATTTTTGAGCCACTGTGTACTTACATTGTTGTTCATGCATTTGAGGTAATCTATTGGAAATAAACAGACCATTTTAAAATGTTGTTGGTTAGATTTGAGTGTAGCATCCTTTTCAGCAGCAAGACCGTATTAGATGTTGATCTATAGCTTAACATGGAATTAGAAGTGTATGAACTCACGCAGGGAATGGAGCCCGGATACCTTGCCCCAAGGACCCATACGTTAATTATATAGCCACGATAAAGTTCCATTTAGAGAAGAGGTAGAGCGCTCAAGACTAGTACATGATGATCATAGTTTGATATTTTCTCCTTCCAAATGGGCTTTGTGGTGATCAAACATCGTGTATGGGGTTCTCCCGTTTCATTCCCCTTTCTTCGTGCAACCAACAACATCCATATCATTATTACTCTCTCTCATATCCTCTGTTCGTAAGTGTGGGACGTTAAACTCAAGAAATATAAATCATAAATATACAATCCACTATGGAGACTCATATAACAACAATTCTCAATTCTTTCAAGCTTTTTAGGTTTATAGATATCAATAAATTTAAAATTTTATTTGAAGTTCCTCTCTTGACGTGGATTCAATTCTCTTCCTATTTACTAAGAAATTCAAAACATTAATCACAGTGATATTGATTTTAATAATTTTTAGAATGCTTAAAACCTAATAGAATAAAAAGTAGATAATGCTAGAAAATCACATCAGTATAGTAAAGAATTAGATAATTTGAAATAATAATAATACAGTGCTAACCTTACTACTATTAGCTCAGATCGGGGCGAAATTTCCTTTCTGTTTCGCAGATACACTCCCAACTAAAAGGAGAAAAGACAGGAAATGTTAGATTAAGTTAAAAGAATTACTGGACACAGAATAAGTTCTGTCGGATTTCGATCCTACAAAAGAAATTGTGGTGACATGAAATCAGACTTACTGGAAAATCGCAACTGATAACAATTACTAGCAATAACCTATCTGCTACTCTTGTGACGACTGTGGTTTCTACATCCGTAGAACTCAGTGGAATTTTATTTTAAAAATTGTTCAGTGTCCATTTTGATAATCACGAACTGTCGTTCCATCAGATGATTCTCTAACGAATGGAACCACTAAATTTGTGAGTGAAATAACAGTACATATCCAAAATAAGCCTTATTTTACTCAATGCCAAAAATAATTGCTGAATGCATAGAATAAAACATTCCAATGAATTGATATAACAGTTTTCAAGTTATTAGGAAATTTAAAAATGAATTTCATGTGTAGAAAAGTATAACATAATACTCTTATTGAAATATTCATGAAGTGTGATTCTGGACTATTATTGTTCTTACACCGACCGATTAAATTGTGATCCTATGGTCCAACGTTCTCGAAATATGAAGGACACCTAGTGTTGACAAACCAATGGAATCGCGAGTGACTTTTACCATCCATGATTTCACGTTGACCTGAAGCAGAATACCACTATTGCAAGAATTGGCTTCAGATTTATAATTTTCCACATAAACATTACATTTACTGCGAGTACAGACATGTTAAATTTCAGTATACTGTCTATTCATTTCCCTCGAGCTATCGATGTAACAGTGTGTATATGGGCTAACTTGCAAAATAGGAAGAGTTTACCTCATTATTCTTGATGGATTGCAACCCCAAACAATTGAGTTTTTTTTCTGTCAGTGGAAGAAAAGCGCAAACCAAGTTTCATTAAATTCGGGTAAGTTTTAAAGGAATTATCGCAAATCAGACGGACTGACACATAAATACCAATCGATCGAGTGCTACATGTTTTGCTAACGCTCGCTTCAACAATCAGGTTCCCAGCAATTTTATACGAAAATTATATTTTTCGTTACATGTTCGAAATCGTCATCGTAATTGGGAAAACTATCACAGGTTTAGGCATATTTAGCATAAACAAATTGCGGACAATTTGTTCCAATACGCACTAGCTGGGTCCAGTTCCTACAATGTGAACATTGTATCCACTTCGTACAGTGATATTTCTTTTTTAGATGTCGCCTTACAACTGACACTATTTATTTCCTTGTAAGACATTTAGGTACAGTACAGTTCCTGCATGCAAATCATGTATGGCACTTGCTTACTCGTTACTTCCTACTCATCAACAAATTTCCGACCGAGTTTAGGAACTTCTATTTGCCATGATTTTCAGCACTCGTCTTCTAGGGAAAACCACGATATAGCATGTGTCTTTGCAGCTTTTTATAGAGTGTAGTTGTCCTGCAACGCAATTCTAATTTTATTTTGTAGTTTTTACATATTGTAAGAACAATGTTTTCCCTTCCTTACTTCACTGTCCATGCTGCGATTCGAAAAAAAAAAAAAAAAAAAAAACGGAATCAAAAAAGCCTGTATTGTATCATACATATTGACAACGATCTGCATCAATACAAGTTCACATGTTCTATATCGTATAGCTACTGAAATACGAACAGTTCTGCATATACGTACCTGTGACAGAGATTTGTTTAGCACTTCTGAATATTCAAATGTTCACTTACCTGTATATCTTTTTTTATCTTTTTTTATTTTCCAACCATCTTATCGTATCGCGTAAGCTTTCGTGGTACAATTGCACTCACTGCAGGAATACACTTTGTAAGCAATAGAGAACTTGTAAACCTTTCGACTCCAGGCACAGTAATGCCGTGGCAGACATATAATTTATATATAAATTCCCAGAATTAAATTAATAACATATTCTTAATGAAAATAACTTTTAATTTCTGAACATTTAGTTAAAATGCTAGAGCACTTACTTGTATGTTACCACTTCAACGTCAAAACTCCAACTGTTCTCCTGAAGTGAGATACGTAATGTTATTGAAGAAGTTATCACAAGTGCAGCTGGAAAGAAATCTAATCAAGCATTGCAATTTATGTTCTGCTGAGAAGGTAGTTAAAAGCTCCTTATTTTGTAGATTGTAAATTATCACCTTTATGGATAGTTAATCCAAATATTCACAATAACCACAAATTCTTAACAGCCATCCATTTACAAAAAGAATGTGAAGGACAAAGATATGTTTACCAAATAAAATTCAGTAGAAAGAAAGATACGAGACGAGTAAGATCATGCTCTTTTCATGCAGGAATTCATTGACTCAGGTATCAACCATTTACAACTCCATTAAAAAGAGTTCATAACATACTATGGTTTGCTGACATTTTGAGATCATGATGTGTTTTCTTCTTTGATAATTTCTTCCGAATGGCTTCCAGGAAAAAAAATGTAGAATTAAGCATTCTTAACATATGAGTTGAACCGAAATAGCTCAGCATTAAAATTAGTAAAGGGTCACATTAGCGATAAGAAAAAAACTGTGCTGGTACACGATGGTAAAGAATCGTAAATTAATCCTAAGTTTTAATGTTTTATTTATGAACATAGACGAACCCACAGTTATGGAGACGTGATTGTTCCTGATCCATCGTTTGAAAAACCACATAAAATCTACTTACACATGAATAATTTCCCGTTGTGTACAATCAGTGACAAAAGAACACACCAATTCCTTGATGCTCTCTACTCAATAAATATACAAGTTATCAGTTTATCAGTTTCAATGTAATTCTGTTTGACGTAGAGATAACTAATTCACTATATATTACAAAACAAAACAAAAGTTTGACCATATTTTGGAATTTGTTATTTGGATCAGGATTGGGAACTAGATTTCTGAGCCTTCGGCATCTATGGCCATGTTAGCCCGTCATGTATTAGGAATGACTCCCCTCGGCGATCACACTATCCAAGGAGAGGGAAGGAAGGAAGTGTTGTGGAATGAAGCGGCCTAGGACCTGTAAGTTAGGTACCATCCCGGCATTTGCTTGGTGTGAATTAGGGAAAGCCTGGAAAACTTCACTCCTGGTTGGCTGGCCTGAAAAAGCTTTTCCACTTTCCGACAGAGTATCCCCACCGGAAATCGAACCCGAGACCGCTCGCACCAAATACGAGAGCGTTAGTGGCAACGCTACGCGGACCCATGAATTTGATATTTCCAAAAACAAAATGTAAACTAACACTTTCTAAACTAAGAAAGTAAGTGGATTGCGTTTTACATTCTGAGAGTATGGTAGACTCCCAATCTTGTGGTGGACAGCATCGTGTCCGTGGTTTTCTCAGGGTACTCCCGTTTCCTCCCACATTCTCATTCCGCCATTCTTCCACCATTATTCACTTGCCTTAATCATAATCTCTCTTAGCCTAAAGGGCATAATCGTGGGACGTTAAATTGTAACATTTCATTTCATTTCGTACACTTCCAATCTAATTAGATTTAGTATTGAAAGAATCGAAACTGAAGCCAGAAGTTGTGCAGATATCAGCAACTTGTGATTTCTCTAGAAAGCTAACAGTAGCAATAGAACTAATTTTTCCAATACTGAATTCATGTCTAACAAAAAAGAATACTACTCGGTAGCTTCTGTTTGTTGTGGTGATTAATGTTGAAATCGGAAATAATGTATTTCTACCACTTTCGGCTTGAATAGATCTTAAAATAGGAGATCTAATCTAATCTTTTGACGCTGGATGCACATCATCCAAACACTGCTTTTCGCTATCTTCTACCGTTTTCACGCTATTGGGATCAGTATTGAAAGTGGAAATAGTAAATATCTACCATTTCCGTTTTGAATAGGTGTATAAGGGTTGAGATGGAACCTATTTCTTGGATGCTGGATATCCTTTCCTTCTTGATAACTCCATTTTCGTCTTATGATCAACGTTGGAACCAGAAATGGATGATTTCCCCTACCATACTTCTGATTTGAATAGAGGTTTAAAAGAGGAGATTGAACCTACTATTGAGACACTGAATCCATATATGAGACAGTATGAAAAAGTTGCTCCAATCACCTATAAGAAACCCACTCTGGAGAACTCTGATACCGTCGTGGTATTAATCCTTCCCTAAAGCTGTTGTTCTCCAGATGGGTAATTGCATCAATACGTTAGTTATGGTATTTTTTATAGTAATAGAGGCCAGCGTTTATACGTGTTTTTCATGAAGGAACACGAAAATTCAATGAGAAAGCTAAGGACAGTCCAATATAGTTTGAGTTACTTTCTGAATGAATAAGAAATCGATCATATGACGTCTTTGTTCTAGTATTGGATGACGAAAGTTCTCAATGATGGTTTTATAGCTGTCGTAAGTAGGAAAAATGTGAGTTTCTTTGTAGATTAGAAGTTTCAAAAATTTTGCCTGTATTCTTTCTAATTGCTTACGATTTCTTAATTGAGGCTAATTCCAAATAGGAGACGCATACTCTAACTTTGAACAAACATATGCATTGTGCGACTTCTGTAATGTTGAATAGTTCTTAATATTTTCCTGTTCTAATTATGAATCCTAATAGCTTGAATGCTTCACTTGTTATATTTGCAATGTGACTGTCAAACGTTAACTTAGTATCACATGTAACACCAAGATCTTAACTGAATCATGTATATTTACTACACGTTTATTAATTACATAATCAAAGCTACGAGGTGATTTGCTTCTAGTGAACAATAACACTTTGCACTTGTTTGCATTGACTCCAAGTTGATTAGAAGAACAGCAGTGATCTAGACTTCACTGCAGTTTTATGTTAACGTTCAGAGAATTGATTTTAGCATATATTTTTAGATCATCCTCATATAATAATTTTTCATGGTCAGAAACTCAATCAGGTAAGTCATTAATAAACAAACGAAATAATAATGGTCCTAAGTTTGAACCCTGAGGAACTCCTGAGGATGCAATATATTGTATTAGATTCGTATGCATTAAAAAGAACGGATTGCCTACGATTAAATAAGTATGACGAGAAGAATTTAATCAATTACAGACAAAAACAAAAAAGCTTTAATTTTTCTAGTAATATGTTAAGATTATTTTTTCGAAAGCCTTTTCAAAGTCAATATAAATAATATCAACTTGGTTACCTGCATCTAATGAATTCGCAATAAGATATGTAATAATTGCAATAGGGTAAAATCAAAATGAGCAATAATAATAATAATAATAATAATAATAATAATAATAATAATAATAATAATAATAGTGGTAATAGTAGGGAAAATTGAAATAGTAAGAATGTTACATATATTCAAAGTTTCGGATCTAAGTGCAGCGTTATTTGCATTAATTTCGAAGTAGGGTAACAGTTACTTTTCTGGGGCAAGTAACGCGTTAGTCATGCGTTATATTTTAAGAAAAAATAAAGTAACTTGTAACGCGTTACATGTTTACAAGTAACTTACCCAGCACTGGACATGATTAAAGATTCGCCCATACAAGATATGCTCAAATAATTCGGCGAAAACAGATAATATTGCTATGGGTCGCAAGTTGGTAATATCTTGACTGTTGTTGGATTTTGATATTGGGCAAATTAAAGCTGAGTTCCATTTGTCTAGGAAAGTGTTTGTTCTTAGTGATAAATTGAATGCAATTAATGGAGGATATTTAAATATATTGTTGAAATATGAGATTATTTCTAATTCTAATTTCTGATATTGGGGTGTATTGTGAGAGGTACAATAATTTAATCTCATAAATTAAACTTAAGAGAGTTTTAATAGAGTCTAATTCTGAATGTGAGTTTATGTGTCTGTTAGTGAAATGTTTTATGCACTCTGAAAGCCTAGCACAAACAGGTTTCTCTGGCACATACCTGGTAAGTTCTGATGAGGATGAATCTTCCAATTCCATGCTTTTGATTACTGCCCTGATATAGTTCTTGTTGGTGGCGAATGATTACCTCAAAGACTGATTACTGATGACTTGTAGTCCTTACTGGTCGTATAGTGGTTATGCCGAACACCCACTTTACAGAACTTTTCGTTATGTCCATGATGACAATTTACAGTGATCTTATGTCTGAGTACCACTGTGTTGAACTAACTCCATAAACTTCCTAAGCTCATGAACTCCCAGATGAACTCCACTGCCTCTTTCTTGAAATTACCTAATATTCTCTTACCAGGAACTTTGCTGAGGTTGATAATCTAAAAGCTAGTGGATGTGACTTAAAGCTACGTGCAGTAATAAAAGTATACTGAGTCCGGGTTCGAGAAGTTCTAGAACAAATTTCGGAATTTAGAGAGAAAAAAGTATGTCTGCGCCAGCTTTTCATAATGAGATCAATAATGTAAGCAAAGCTGTCATCAGTGCATAAGACAATTTCACAGACATGATTGTACAACAAAGTTTACATAGTGATCTAATTCTTCACATACAATTGTTTACAAGTGAACTTATGTTCGTAATTTCTTATTTCGTAAACTAAAAATGAGAATCAGATTTAATTTGAAAATAAAATCAAAGATTGGTAATACCACAATATCAGCACCACCCTTCACAATGTAGGAGGAAAGTTCGTCAGAACCAACTGCCATTTAGGACTTAAGATTCTTAATAACCATTTCTATTTCTTTCAAATCTATTTGGCAAATATTTAGTGATTCCATGCTACCACATATATTATCTCCCAGCAGTGGCGTATTTACGATTTTGTTTCGGGAGGGGCTTTGCTAACTTTCGGGGGGGCTTTGCCTGGAAATGTGAAAATTCTGCAAGATATTTCATTTACTTTACTATACTAAGTAAGATTTCGGGGGGGGGCTTAAGCCCGGAAGCCACCCCCCTAAATACGCCACTGGCTCCCAGATTTATGTTACGGTCAATTATAGTTTCTCAAGAGGGAAAGAACACTGTTCTAAAATACTTCGCGAAAGTATTAGCTATTTCTTCATTATTACAGAGATTATGACCCTCAAACTTCAATGCTTTTGACGATCCTTACCTATTTTAATAAAATTCCACAATTCACTTGATTCTTAATATTAATATTTTCGTAATTACGTAATAATGTTTCATAGGCTAATTTGATGTTATATTTAACCTCTTTTCTCAAACGAGCAAATTCCCTGTAATAGGAGGAAGAGATGGCGGGGATCAATGAAAACTTGACCCACGACCCACTGACCCACCACCCGTCGTGACAGACGACCCACCGTCACCTACTCTGGCCCACCAAAATCCATCCTCATCAACTCTGACCCATGACCCACGCCCTTTTCTCTACTGACTAAAGAGTTTACACTTGTAATAAAACAAGGCTATGAAATTCTCACTAATTGGAGTTTGAATTTCTATGGTCAATCGCTCAAGCACCACTATGTTACAATAACGGTGGATCTGACCTTTACGATATATAATGGTAAAGTGTTTGCCATGGACAAAAATATGATGATTTTCAATTAAATTATCATAGTATAATTATTTCCTTGTTGAATTTCCGATACTTTTCAGCGGAGAAAAGGACGAAACATGAAAGTCCCAAATCAAGGTAGGTAGACCAACGTAAAGGGGAAAACATGTAAAATTTCCCATATAATTAAGTGTACAGTACAAACTTAAAATTTCCATGTAATAAGCTTACAGTACAAATTTTATGTTTATTATTTCCACAATTTTATAGGCTTGTTGCCTTGTGCTCCGAGTGCTCCATATGATAAGCACAAGCTTCAGCAATTATTATAATAGAAAACAGTAGATATATAATGCGAAGCACTGAATTTTTTGTTTCTCAATCAATAATTGTTTCTGAATTTGATTCTCAACTAACATCAATTGTTTTCGATTATTTATACAAATCAACTCACAATCAATTTCCCATAGAGAGAAAGCATCCCGTCCATAAAGGAAAATTTTCAAAAATGTTATGACATATTGTGCTTAATTTATTAGAGATTACTATACTGAATTTCAGCTATCATTGAGCGGCTTGTGAGTTACTTATTTTTTCGCAAAAATTCTGACACCCACTATTCTCTTAGGATACGTGCTATGATGAAAGTAGTGTGATAACATCCCAGTTTGGATTAGGCGCGGTGGCTCAGTGGTAAAGCGTTCAACTCTGGTGCTTGGGGTCCCGGGTTCGATCCCAGCCCCCGCCAAGTGAACTTTGTGGTGGACAAACACCGTGCTCGTGGGTTTTCTCGGGGTTCTCCCGTTTCCTCCCACTTTCTTCATTCCACCATTTTCACTCATCTCTCATCATCACCGTCTCCTTTAGCCTAACCGGCATAACCGTGGGACGTAAAACTTAAAAATTTCATTTCATTTTTTCCCAGTTTGGATTAAGATCTAACCGTATACTAAAAGTCATTTCATTTGACTTCAATTTGGCCGTGATAGTCAGGCACAAATAGTTACATTCATTTTTTATGAAATAATTCATATAATACAGGTGTTTCAAAAATGTATTTTTTCCAGTAGTTAGCTCCTCTAAAAATCCACAGGCTGGTGTGTCTCGAAAGCCAAATAGTAAGTCCTATACCTTTTATTAAAATTATTACAAATATCAATATCCAAAATTGCCTCAAGTTCTTTTTTCACTTACAAGAGGAAAGTAGACTTTGGTAAATGAACTTCGGGACCATCTTTTGCGAGGTATTAGTGCACATATAAGAATTGCAAACTGGAAGAGTCCAATAGCCAGAAAAAGAAGAGAAAAGGCGTCTGAAAGTTTTCGACTCGCCGCATATATGATACGATGCGTAAAGTTATCAAGTGAAGGTGTGGCAGAGAGAGAATAGCATCTATGACTCACGTACAAAGAGTATCGGGTTCGATTAACACTTAAGGCAGTCTTCTTTTTTGCTTTTACCAATAAAGTAGCTATTTGTAACTACAAATAAAATATTAATTCACCGTACGTTTATAATGCATAAAACAATAGGAATGTTGAAAAAAGTTGTAAAACCCTTCAATGTTCCATGTTAACCAGGAACAAAATATAACATATTCCGTAAATATATTCATATCATGAATTAAATTATGGATACCACAGTCTTTATGTAAAAGAAATGTTCTTGACGCTTTGTGTTTATATCTGTGGACAGTTTACGAATTACAAGGGAAATGAGGGGGAAAACCCCTTCGGGAATACTGGATGTACGTTATTGCTAAAAGGGATTTCCCCCTCATTCCCTTATAATTCCCACAGTGTCCACAGATATAGCGTCATGATGGGTCAAGAACATATTTTACATAACGACTGGGGTAACCATAATATAACACGTGATATCAATATATCTTTGGAATAGGTTACATTTTGTTGCTAGTTAACATGGAACAGTGAAAGGTTTTACAACTGATTTCAACATTTCTATTGTTTTATGCATTATAAACTTATGGTGAATTAATATTTTACTTGTAGTTACAAATAGCTACTTTATTGCTAAAAGAAAAAAGAAAGCTGAATCAAGCGTGGATCCAACCCTTTTACCTTTTGCACATGACTCAAAGATGCTTCTCACTCTGCCACATCGGCACTTGATAACTTTAAGCGTCGTAACATAAATGCTACGGGTCGGAAACTTTAAAACGCTTTCTCTACTCTATTTCTAGCTTTTGCGTTCTAACAGTTTGTAATATTAGCACTTTAAGTGTGCGCTACTACCTTGCGATAGATGGTCCCGAAGTTCATTTAACAACGTCTGCTTTCTACTTGTTACATTCATCTCATGAAAGTAAACAAAAACAAATAAAAAAGGAAGAAAAACGGAGAACTTGAAAATAAAACATAGACAAATTCATCAGTGCTCAGAAGATGCTGTCTACAATGCACTGAGCAGAGTGGGTCGGTAGATCAGAGTGAGTCACGGTGGGACGCAGTGGGTCATATCCTATTGACCCACGACCTACCGGCACAAATCTTGACCCAGTTGACACACTGGCCCATTCCATCTCTGATAGAAGGTAATATTGATAGGTTTCAGGTGAAAGTTTATATGTTAACTTCCATGGCCTTCTATTCGTTAATTATGTCCCTAGGGAATCAGCACGAAAATTTCGAGGTAGAGTTTTCCAACGAGATACACACTATCGAATACTTCATAGATCATGTCATATAGCTTTCCACTAAGTCATTAATATTATTGTATTCCCATAGGCAATCCCAAACAGCACATTTTAGATCAGTATATAATTTCATAAAATTTGCATTTCTAAAATTATAACTAAAAATGTTAGAATTATGACCTACTTTTGAATGGCTTTCTTGACGCACATTTATTACTATAGCGGGAAGTTGTTGATCTGGCTCTAATGGAAGTAATTCCCTGACAATTTCAACAGATTATCTTACTCGTCAATAATTCTTCATTAAACAAAATACCTTGACGTACTCTAGGTCCGTACCCACGAGGTGCATTGACACGAGTGAAATAAGCGATAAATGATTCGTTCATGAGAGATATGTCGTAAAATATGTGATCAAACGATATCCACAAAATCTCCAAAATCAGATTATTTGTCCCCCTGAACGATAAATACAAGTGATTATTTTTACCATAATGTGATAAAATTGATAAGCCAACCATGGATGATTTGTATACATTCTCCAATAAATAATCCAACTCCATTCAATAATATCTGTGCCACTAGCTAGACTATTAATTATTTCCATCATTCGTCCCTCCAGATTAAAACGCCTATAATATCTGTTGATTTCTCCCAAGATAGTAAACCCAGATGTAGCCATATTAAAACAAAGGTAGGATAAAACAAAATGATCGTTAAAAGTAATAAAAAATATGTAAAACGAGAAACAAAGAAAAATGCAGATTCGAATTTTACTTTCCATATCAGAATTCACTACCTCGTAATGGAAACGTTCATCACAAAAAAAGAGAGAAAGAATTTTAATGTTTAACAGTATTCAAAAAAGTGAAATGAAATCTTTGAGTTTTACGTCCCACGCTTATGCCGGTCAGGCTAAAGGAGACGGTGATGATGAATAATGGATGAAATGGTGAAAGTGGGAGGAAACGGGAGAATCCCGAGAAAACCCACGCACACGGTGTTTATCCACCACGAAGTTCACTTGGCGGGGCTGGGATCGAACCCGGGACCCCAAGCACCAGAGGTGAACGCTCTACCACTCAGAAACCGCGGCTCCCATAAATGATCCTTTTAAAATCCTCACGATTTAAAAACGATTTTCTTATGCTCACATAAAAGGAAATTTTGTAAACTCAAAATCAAGGCAGTTCAAGAATGACACTACTCATTAAGATAAAACTGATTCTAAAACAAATTTAACAAATAACAAGGAAATCCTCATGCATAGCTCCCGAGAAAACAAAATTTTGTAAGCATGTTTGAGTATAAATTTCCATGGGTAGTTTTCAAAAGTGTGCTATGTCATTCGATATTCTCCTGAAAAATAACACAATAACGCATTATTTCGTTTCAATGAAAATATCTCGAAAATAAAATTGGATTTACTTCAAACTTGTTCCGTTGAATTTCAAACAGAAATCGTTCAGTTGAATTTTAAATGTTACTAAGTGGTATGTTGAAGCAAGCAAGAGTTGCTGATAAAACACTCACAAGGGAACATCTTATATTGATAGTAGCGTTACCCAATCAAACAATGAACAATCCATAGAGGAGTGAGGAAAAGTGAGAAATCTCGCTTGAGTCAGCTTTTTTTCCTTTTACCAATAAAGTAGCTATTTGTAAGTACAAGTAAAATATTAATTTACTGTACGTTTATAATGCATAAAACAGTAGAAATGTTGAAAAAAGTTGTAAAACCCTTCAATGTTCCATGTTAACCAGCAACAAAATATAACATATTCCGTAAATATATTCGTATCATGAGTTATATTATGGATACCACAGTCTTTATGTAAAAGAAATGTTCTTGTGCTTTGTGTTTATATCTGTGGACAGTTTGCGAATTACAAGGGAAATGAGGGGGAAATCCCCTTTGGGAATACTGGATGTACACCTTGTCTCAAAAAAGTTGAGTGCATTCCTTATTGGTGTTTTAAGATAAAAATTTTCTAAGTCCAACTTCGGGTATCTTCGGAAAAAAGTAAACCAGGTTCGAACCCCCAAGCCAGCCTTTGCAATCGGGAAAATTTTGAAGATGTGTTTTTCTTCTTTTAAATATAATAAGACTTGTTAAAAGTGTAGAAAAAAAGCAACGTTGATTGAAATACTTAATGATACAATATTTCGAAACCTTATATTAATGTCAGCACATTCTTGTTTGTAATTTAGCTCTTCATACATGATGGAACGTTTAGATACGTAAACGAATCTTTCCATATGTAAAAGAATGCTCAAGGTTAAGACATAGAACATAAATATAGCCTGAGTACTAAAATAAAAGTCAAAGTAGAACAAAAAACAGCGTTTGTAGTGGATATGAATGTCATACTTTTCTGTAGAACCGTTATACATGTTTCGCTAGAAGCATACTTCTGAAAGTCCTTTTGTTAGCCCACTGGTAAGCTGTCGGATTTCAAATCTAAAGGTTACGAGTTCGATTCCCATCTGGGTCAATGATTCTTTTTATGAAATTTTATTTTCCGCAATACATGAAAAATTATATAAAATAATTACATTAAAATACATCAGTTATACATATATGACATAATCATTGCAGAACATAGTAATTATTATGTTCAAAATATAACATCTGAGATAGGTAGGTATTCACAGTAGATGGGTATCATATATGAGAATGTTAAATACAAGTTAGGAAAATAGCAATAAATAGCAATAAATAAATTATGTAGTGTATTTATTTGTAGCTATTTGTCATATAGAGGGTACTTCTCAATATTCATATTACAGCATATCATTTATGTTAGTGAAAAATTATTCGATGCATAAAGAGAGGGTATAAACAGAGAATCCAAAGACGCAACGCTCACAAGAAATTCATGAATCCCAAAGGTTACGTGAGCAGACTGGAATTGTCCTTATGAAGCATGCCACAGCAGAAAGTCTTTACATAGATTTTTAATTCAATTCCCATTGGCGTAACTAGGATATTTTCCTAGGGGGGCATGGTCCATTAGTTCTGAAAAATTGGAAGAATCTTTTAGGAGACCTTGTTATGAAGTTATATATCGTCTCCCTTACCCCGCACTCATTATCAACTCCAAGTTATTTAGTTCAAACACGACACTGTCATGTAACATTTCAGTGAAAATTTATTTTTTAGAAATTTACTTACAATTGTATATTCCCTATATTCTGATGCTACTAAATAACTACCTAAAATCTACTCTAATTATGAAAACTCATAATGTTCTATTACTGTTTTTCTCGAGCAATTCTGAGCGAAAATACATTATTCGTAAACGTTAACTGTCAGGACCTCAGTTTACTCTTACACAGGGGTAAAAGTAGGTCTGAAAAGATAGGGAGACGAATGACGTCACGCCGTCTCCCGTGCCTATTTTTGCCCATTGCATTCTTTAGGAATTGGAGGTTCACCGTAGAACTGGAAGTGGGAGAACTGTGTCCTCCCGTGTTCCCCTTTACTTTTACCCCTGCTCTTACATCTTATAGAAACACAAATAAATATACAAGCAGTGACATAATTTAAAGTTATAACTTTTTAAAATTCAGTCATGGGCTATTCATTGTCGTTTACTAATGTTGCAGTTTAATTACATAAATCTTTGCGAACAAAGAAATACAATCAATTTTTATACACAAAACATTTATAACTATAAAAACAGAAACAGTGGTATACAAAACAGTGGTAGAAATATAGTTGGCTAACTTCCCGAACAACTTAAATATTTAAAAAGAAAAAAATACGATTAGAGTGAAGCAGATCAACAATACGGGAGGAGAAGACATGTAGACAGACTTGAGGGACTCGTTTTCCTATAAAAGATGTTTCCCATTATCTTTTCAATTAAATATTAAATTACACACCTTACAATTTTCGGGAGGACGTATGATAAGTGGCCCTGATGGACAAGCAGATGTGATTGTAAAAATTAAAACAACAAACATTTAATGAAACAAATATTCAATGAGCAGAATTGATTGATAATAATGTTGATCACAATATTTTAAGAGAGAGAGAAAATATATCAACACCTGTAATATTCCTGAATTACATTATGAGCTTTTAAGCGTATTGTTGTAGTTACATCGTTAGCGTCTACTGTTGGGAAATATCATTACAGCCAGGGACCAACCACGAAGAGGTCCACCGGACCCGAATCCTCAAAAAAATATATATTTTTAATGATTGTGTTTTGTCTGTATCAGGGAGCACTCATGGAAAGTCCATCCAATTTGGACCGCATGAAATCCTAGTGACTTGACATACATATGTCCACTTCCTTAATAAAACTATGCTTGGCTTAACAATGAAATTATTATTGGTTTATTTCCGAAGAACAAAGAAAAATTTAAATATTAATATTGGCTAATCAGTAAGCAAGCGCAAGAATTTCTCTAGATTAGGGAAATTTCCCTCAAACTACGAACACTGCTTGTTATTGCTGCGATACCCATGTAACTTTTACAGCATGAAACTAAAATATCAGGTTATCAGGAACATATTTTTTTTCTTTAGCATAGCACAAATACATTCCCTTTTCGAAAGCAAAATATAAAAATTGTTCATGTGGTGCACAACTTACGCTACTTGGAAATTATTTATGGTTTACTCGGACGCAGAATAACGCCATGTCTGTGTCTTGCAATATTGTACCCCTCCCAACTTTCGACACTCTGAACAAAAATTTCTGGGTGGGCACCTGATTACAGTTTATACCTTAAGAATATAACTACAAGTTCAGTTCATAAATAATACTAATACTAATACTAAGAAGAAGGAGGAGGAAAAGCAACAAACGATATGAATAGTGACTTTTGAATGGGTATTAGGGATGCGCACGAGTTGAGTCGAGTCGAGATTTAAGTCTGTCTCGACTCGTCTCGAGAAAATGTTGTCTCGACTCGAAAATATGTTGCTGTCTCGACTCGTGTCTCGACTCAACTCGAATTTGACAAAATATACGAATTAAAATACACACACATCAGCCAAACCTTTACCTAATTGTTAGTATGTCCACATTTTGGCACGAATAACAACGGCAACGCGTCTTGGCATGGTTGCAATGTTCCTCGATGGGTCGTCACACAGGTCATCTAATTCCCGTATATTCCGGGCAAGGGGTGATGCGCCCTCACATCACGTTCAATCACATCCCAGATGTGATCGATTGGGTTCAGATCCGGAGAGTTTGGGGGCCAGCACATCACTTGGAACTCGCTCCTGTGTTCCTCGAACCACTCCATCACACTCCTGGCCTTGTGACATGGTGCATTATCTTGTCGAAAAATGCCACTACCGATGGGAAACATGGCCGTCATGGAGGGGTGTACGTAGTCTGCAAGCAGCGTGCGACGCCTCGGTCGTCATGGTGCCTTACTCGAGCTCCACTAGACACATGGATGTTCCCCTGAATGTTCCCCAGATAATAATTAAGCCGCAGCCAGTTTGTCTCCGTCCCGCAGTACAGATGTCAAGGAGCTGTTGCATTGGAACGCAACGGATTCGCACCCTCCCATCGTCATGATGAAGAAGATATCGGGATTCATCAGACAATGCAACGCTCTGTCATTATGCCAAGGTCTAGTGGCGATGGTCACGTGTTCATTTCAGTTATAGTTGCCGATGTCGTGGTGTTAACATTCGCCATCGTTAGGAGTGTTCGGTGCACTGTGTGTTCAAACTAGTGTTGTGAAGGCCTGTGAAAAAAACATATATTTTGGGTAAAAAACAGTTTTTTACTGTTTTCCCGAGCTGGGGAAAAAACGGAAAATTTGGGTATTATCAGAATCATCATTTTTGTTAATCATAGAATCATTTTAGTTAATATGTTAAATCAAACATATATTTCATAGAGATATCTTCATTGCACTATGTAAAATTCCTGAAATTTTGAAACCGTTAGAAAAAATCATTTGTTCGGAAATATTTGCAAAAACAGGAAAATGTAGTTTAAAAACTATTTCTTGGCCTGATGCTAGTGATCTTACTGGCTGTAACATGTCTGCAACATATACAGTGGGATGTCGAAAATCCGAACTAATTGGGACTACAAGCATTCGGATTTTCAAATTGTTCGGATTTTCGAAAATGACGAAGAAAATGCCATTTAGGCATACATATACTGTACGGTATGTTCTTCTATCGATACAGTGGTTATTCAGTACATTCAGTAATTACAATAGCGTACGTAAGGCTACTTACATTTAATGTTTTTTAAGAACTTGCTTGTACTCTAAATAACACTGTTCTTGTAATTCACACTTAAAACTTATAGGCCTAAGAAAAAATAAAAATACATGACAAACAATTACATATAAATGAACTTTTGTAAAAACGCTGACTTCACATAACGTCGATGGACACGCTATTGTTTGTTTATCGCTAGCGTTAAGATAAAATGTAAAAAGCTTCTAGAGACTGCGTTCGGAATTTTGACGTTAGGATTATCGACGTCCTACTGTATATACAATGTATTTCGCTAACGGAAAAATACTTAAAGCAACAGTTTTAAATTCTACTTTACACACGGAGAAAAATACATAATCCAGTCGGCATTTAAATGCTGTTTTTACCAGGTTAGGCGCGTCACCACATTAAGTAATGTTGTTTCATCGGTAGTACGATCTGCACCACCGTCCAGCGAAAATTTTGTATTGTGGGACCACCATTTCAAATCTAGAATTAACGCCATACCCATTCCGACGGTGGTAACTTAGGTATGTAATGTTGTTACTACCTTCCTACGAGTGTCCCCTCTTGGTTCTTTCTAAATCTGTGACTCCCTACCTTACGAGAGTAATAGTTTTTAACACGAAATGAATCATGTGAATAAAATTATCCAATCACAGCGAGTCTAGTTCGACGCCGAACTCCAGACTTGGCATGGTGTTCCCACCTGCTGTACTTTTATACATAAAATTACATTACTTAAGGAGCGCACCCGCGTAAATATGATGTATCCACACGGAAATCCTAGTCCTTTTTTTCTCAGTGCATACATATACCGCACAAGTAAGTAAATTTGAGCAGCGAGAAATATATTAAGTGAAACTTCCGTTAGTTATTATTACAGACTAGCAGAATATCCGTTCTTCGCACGGGGAGAATACGTTTCATTTTGGACACAATGGGCACCAAGACTGTCACCAATGAACTTGTGGAGCCCCAAAACTATGAATTTGACATTAATATCGATAATTTTCAATTATCTTTACATGTCACCATCCTCCTTAGAGTACTAATGGGGCTCAATTTGTGGATTTAAACGGCATCTTCTGTTCATTTCAGCGAGTATGGATTCGAGGCCATTTTCGAACATGTATTATATATATATATATATATATATATATATATATATATATATATATATATATATATATATATACATATATACAGAGGCGGATCCAAGGGGGCTATAGCCCCCCCCCTTCACACTCAAGTATACACTGCATAAAATGGGTTTCAATCCTGCTTTACACTGGATAAAACTGCAAACTCTGGTTTAGCCCCTCCCTTGATCATATCCTGGATCCGCCACTATATATGTATACTGTATATAATGCTCAAAAAAATTAGGGGTTCAACTGAAATATCACACAAGACCTTAAGATAGTGTATGAATAAGTTTGTGTTTGACTCATATATATCATACAAGAAGGAATGCTTTAAGATACACTAGAAAAATGGGCCACATAATGGTGTTGGGGCACGGAAAACCTTGTTCACATGGCTCATGACACAAGACGGTTATGTGTGCACCTCTCGAACTGCTCACAAACAGGCAAGGCAACCACACTGATTGTTCCTTAATATGTCATATGATCACTTCGAATAGCCAACAGAGCCTCGCACCTGCGTGGCATGGATTCAATCAGATTATCGATGAGTTCTTGGGGGATGTTGTGCCACTCATCCAGAAGAGCGACTTCCAGCTCTGTAATGGTTGTTGGATTTACTGGCCTAGCGGCAATTCGTCTGCCAAGCATATCTCAGACATGCTCAACTGGAACGTGATCCGGAGAGCATGCTGGCCACTTCATCCGAGCGATACTTTCAGCATCCAGCATCTCATCCACTAACCGAGCTCTGTGAGGACGAGTATTGTCATCCATAAAAAGGAACGAATCACCAATGGCACCAGCATAATTAAGAACAAGAGTTTTCATGATCTCATCCCTATATCTGAGAGCCGTCAAAGAGCCATTTTGGATGATGTGGAGCTCAGTACGCCCACCAATGCTGATTCCTGCCTACACCATGAGTCCACCACCATGATACTGGGATCTTTCTCGCACAAACATAGGATTGTGTCGTGTTCCACACTCTTTCCAGATGACAACACATCGATTATCAGGCTCCACACTGAATCGAGACTCGTCAGAGAACAAAACATTGCCCCATTCATTGCGTCCCCACCCACAATGTTCCTCCGCCTACGCTCTTCGATCAACACGGTGTCGTGCAGTTAATGGGACACACACCATAGGCCTACGTGCGTAGAGCACCTTCTCGAAGGCGATTGCGGACCGTTTGAGTAGATATTGTGCGTCCTGTTGTTGTTCGGAAGGCTCGCGGGAGCAAAGTTGTATTCTGACGCCGGTTTCGACGGGCTGTTAACAAGAGATAACGATCGTCTCTGGCTTTGGTTGCTAGTGGACCCTGTCCTTGTCTTCTTCGAACACTTCCAGTTGTTTGAAATAGATTCCACAATCGGGAAATCACACTTTGTGCCACTCCTATGGCATGTGCCACCTCTCGCCATGACTGACCGACCAGCTTCCAGCCTGCCGACAGCTCGCCATGCCAACGATTCTAGCAAATCACGTTGTTGCGCAATTTCACTACGTAGATTTGTGACCCACTAAACACAATGAGAACAAAGATATCCTGGAGCTGGAATGTGTTGGCAGCGCCACACTACAAAATGATATCTGGTAGCGCCACGTCACTGATCACGCGCACAGATGTTCCAAACGGTTCGTTTGCACGTTGGGCCTTCATGATTTTAATCTGAACTGGACAAGATACAGTGTTCTCACATTATTCGTAAGAAGTTTTACATGTGTTTTCTTCTGATTCCCTAATTTTTTGATCAGTATATATATATATATATATATATATTAGCTAAATATACCCATTCTTCGCATGGAAGTCAAGGCCTGTGGAAGTATTACCCTCATTTCCGCGACCGCGAAAACTATGGATCTGAGACTAAGTCGATCATTTTGGATTACTTTTAGATGTCTCGGTACCCCCCCTTCCCGCTGACTCCCGGCCCGCATACAATGGTAGCTGAATTTGCAAGTGATCACTAATGAAAGTGTCACCATTGATCTCAGTGACCGCGAAAACTATGGATTTGACACTAATATCGGTCATTTTGGATTACATTTATATGTCTCGGTACCCCCCCCCCCCCCCGCTGACTCCCGTCCCGCATGCCATTGTAGCTGAATTTGCATATAATCGCTAATGGAATTGTTACCATTGATTTCAGCGACCGCGAAAACTATGGATTTGACACTAATATCGGTCATTTTGCATTACTTTTGCTTGTCTCGGTATCCAAACCCCCCCGGTGACTCCCGGCCCGAATAGGGTAAATTCGTAAGTTAATTTGATCAGACTTTCACCATTGATTTCAGCGACCGCTAAAACTATGAATTCGATAGTAATATCGGCCATTTTCTACCACTTTTACATGTCCCTGTAAGCGCCCCCTGCGACCTCCTGGTTCGAATTTTGAAAAAAAAAAGATTCGTCTTGATCTGGGGCCTGGGCCAAGGTACCCCTGACCAAAATTTGGTAATTCTCGGTCCACTCGTCTGGTCCCCAGGTCGCATAGAGACAGACAAACACAAACAAACTATTTATTTTATTTATATTAGACTAGATAGATTCTTGCAAATTATGCCAGATCAGGAGTGTAGCCAGCAGGTTTGTGTAGGAGGGGCCCGTCGTTTTTGAGGGGGGGCAGCTACAATGTACAAAGCCAAAAATGTGTTGCTGCTAGTGTTTTTGAGGCCTGAAAGAAAGGAAAATTTTGGTTTCCTTCTGGAAAACTAAAAACACTATTTTAGCTTATTATTATTATTATTATTATTATTATTATTATTATTATTATTATTATTATTATTATTATTATTATTATTATTATTATTATTATTATTATTATTATTATCCATAAATTATATTCAAGATAGTTTTTATTATGCTTAATCAAGAAAGTAGTAGAAAATGGATCGATCTGGCTCATAATAGGACAACATTAGCCAACTCAGGAGCCCCTGGGAAATTGAGCACCTTACACCGTGAACCCACGGTCTTTTACGACCACCATTTTAGGGGGTGAATTTATTCCCTTTTATGACCACTTTTTAGGGGGTGTACTCGTTCTCTTTTATGAGCATATTTTTAAGGGTGAACTCGTTCCCTTTTATGAGCATATTTTCCAACCCCTACGTAACATCAGACTACGTAACACATAGAAGATCAGATAACAGATAAGAATATGAAACATAGAAGGGGTGTATTCATTCTCTTTTATGACCTCCATTTTAGGGGTGAACTCGTTTCCTTTTATGAGCATATTTTTCAACCCCTATTTTAACATAGCACATAACATATAAGATTACGAACACATAGAAGAGCAGATAACACATAAGAATATATACCATAGCGAGGGTGTATTCGTTCTCTTTTATGATCACTTTTTCAACCCGTATTTTAACATAGCAGATAACACATAACATTACGAACACATAGAAGAGCAGATAACACATAAGAATACATAACATAGCAAGGATGTATTCGTTCTCTTTTATGATCACTTTTTCAACCCCTATTGGAACATAGCAGATAACACATAGCAGAGACTATGTAACATAGTAAGGGTGAACTCGTTCCCTTTTATGAGCATATTTTCCAACCCCTATTTTAACATAGCAGAGCTAATAAAAGTGTATGGCTTATTTTCTAACCCTTATTTTAACATAGCAGAGAATACATAAGATTCGTTCCACCCCTATTGGAACATAGCAGAGAATACATACGACTACGTAACATAGCAGGGTGAACTCGTTCTCTTTTATGACCTCCATTTTAGGGGTGAACTCGTTTCCTTTTATGAACATATTTTTCAACCCCTATTTTAACATAACAGAAATGACATAAGAATACGTAACAAGACTATGTAACATAGCAGGGGTATACTCATTCCAACCCTTATTTTAACATAACAGAAAGAGCAGCCAATGAGCAAAGATAGTCATTTTAAAGGGTGTATTCATTCATTCTCTTTGATGACCATTTTTTCCACCCCTAATTGAAATTACATAGAAGAGCAGGTAACACATAAGATTCGTTTCCTTTTATGAGCACTTTTAGGGTGTATTCATTCCCTTTTATGATTACTTTTTCAACCCCTATTTGAACATTTTAACATAGCAGAAATTTATGAACACATTCTCCACCCCTATTTTAACGTAGCACTGATTTCGTTCCAACCCTTAATTTAACATAGCAGAAATGACACAAGCATGTCCCCAAACTACTGACCATCGTGAACAAAGGTCAAACTCAAAAAACAAAACAATATATCGAGGTGGTGTTTCCACATTTAGCAATTGGTCATCAACTACTGACCATCGAGGTCAAAGATCAAAACTCGAAAATGGAGCCACATATTGAGATGGTTTTTCCACATTTAGTAATTGGTCACCAGCAACTACATGTTCCAAAAATAATGACCATCGAGGTCAAAGTTCAATATACTTAAAACCTAATAACTCGAAAACGGAACCACATATTGAGATGTTGTTTCCATATTTAGTAATTGGTCATCAACTACTACAAGTTCCAAAATAATGACCATCGAGGTCAAAGGTCACAGTACTTAAAACCTAATAACTCGAAATCGGAACCACATATTGAGGTGGTGTTTCCACATTTAGTAATTGATCATCAACTACTACAAGATCCAAAAATAATGGCCATCGAGGTCAAAGGTCAAAATACTTAAAACCAAATAACTCGAAAATGGATCGACATACTGAGGTGCTGTTTCCACATTTAGTAATTGCTCATGAACTACTACAAGTTCCAAAAATAATGACCATCGAGGTCAAAGGTCAAAATACTTAAAACCAAATAACACGAAAATGGATCCACATACTGAGGTGCTGTTTCCACATTTAGCAAGAGGTCATCAACTAGTACATGTTAAAAAAAGTACTGACCATCGAGGTCAAAAGTCAAATATTTAAACCCGAATAACTCTTAAACGGAGCTACGTATTGAGGTACTGTTTCCATATTTAGTAATTGGTCATCAACTACTACAAGTTCCAAAATAATGACCACCGAGGTCAAAGGTCAACATACTTAAAACCTAATAACCCGAAATCGGAACCACATATTGAGGTGGTGTTTCCACATTTAGTAATTGGTCATCAACTACTACAAGTTCCAAAATAATGACCATCGAGGTCAAAGGTCAAATATTTAAACGCAAATAACTCTTAAATAGAGCAACGTATTGAGGTGCTGTTTCCAAATCTAGTAATACGTCATCAACTATTACATGTCTCAAAATTAGTGGACATCGAGGTCAAAGGTTAAAATACTTAAAACCTAATAACTCTTAAACGGAGCAACGTATTGAGGTGCTGTTCATCAACTAGTACAAGTCCCAAAATAATGACCATCGAGGTCAAAGGTCAAAAACTCGAAAACGGAGCCAAATATCGAAGTGGTGTTTCCACATTTAGTAATTGGTCATCAACTACTACAAGTTTAAAAAATAATGATGATCAAGGTCAAAGGCCAAAAACTCGAAAACGGAGCCAAATATTGAGGTGGTGTTCATCAACTAGTACATGTTAAAAAGTACTGACCATTGAGGTCAAAGGTCAAAAACTCGAAAATGGACCCACATATTCAGGTGCTGTTTCCAAATCTAGTAATAGATCATCAACTAGTACATGTTTAAAAAAGTACTGACTATCGAGGTCAAAGGTCAAATATTTAAGCTTTAATAACTTGTAAACAGCGTGTCGGATAAATTTGCGTGACCTATTCAGTTTTATACCAAGCAGAAAAAAAGTGAAGAATGAATAAATTTGAGTGGCTTATTTGCTATTGTACTAACGAGGAATGCCATTTTGTACTACTCAAATAAACGAAGGAATAAATTTGTACTAACCTAAGAAAAGCAAAAAATGCCCATTTTAATTAAACGAATCAATAAATTTATACTAACCAAAAAAGCGAAGAAGGACCATTTTGTACTACTCCAATAAACGAAGAAGTATTCAGTTTTGTACCAACCAGAAAAAAAAGACCGAAGGAGGACCATGTTAACTATTTAAATAAACATAGGAATAAATTTGTACACCGAGGAAAAGCAAAGAAATAGCATTTTTATGGCATTCAAATAAACGAAAGAATACATTTGGATTGAGTATTCAGTTTTGTACCAACCAGAAAAAAAGAATAAAATTTGAGAGGTCTATTCTCTTTTGTACCAACTGGAAAAGTGAAGAAGAGCCACTTCAACTATCTTAGAATTTTATATCATTAGATACTGTTTAAACAAACGAGAAATGACAATTTTAACTAGCTTAGAATTTATGTAACAAAAGAACAAATTTGAATGTTCTGTTTTTGTATCAAATCAGAAAAAAACCTAAAAGGACCATTTTAACAAGTTCATAATTTCTGTACTTTTTCGAGCTATTCAAGTGAAGGAAAGAAATAATTTGTCCTAAAAACTGAAAATTCAATTTAACTAGCTGAGTATTTTATATCATCTTGTAGTATTTAAATATACGAAGAAATAAATTTGAGTGACCTATTCAATTTTGTACCAACAAGAAGTGCCGTATTTAACTGGCTCAGAATCTTATACCTTTTGTACTATTTAAACAAACGAAGGGATAAATTTGAGTGGTCTATTTTCTTCTGTACTAACCTTAAAAAAGGCGAAGAAGGGCTATTTTAACTAGCTGAGTTTTTTATGTCATTTTGTACTACTCAAATAAACGGTGGAGTATTTAGTTTCGTACCAACGAGAAAAAAGCAAAGAAATGCCGTTTTAACAATCTGAGTATATTGTACTATTTTGGGGTATTCAGATAAACGAAGGAATAAATTTGAGTAACCTATTTTTGTGTCAACCCTAAAAAGGACCATTTTGACAAACTCAGAATCAATTAAACAAAGTAATGCATTTCAGTGAGCTATTTTTGTAACAACCAGAGAAAAACAGAACAGGGATCATTTTAACTAGCTGAGTATTTTATGTCATTTTCCATTATTTCAACAAACAAAGGAATAAATTTGTATGAGTCGGAAAAAGCAAAAAGTACAATTTTATATAATTTTGAACTAGTCAAATAAACAAAGGAACAGAGAAAAAACCGAAGAAGGATCATTTTAAATAGCTGAGTATTTTTTACCATTTTGTACTACTCAAATAAACGAAAGAATAAAATTGTACTAACCAGAAAATGCGAAGAAGGTCCATTTTAACTAGTTCAATATTTCTGTACAATTTTGTAGTACCCAAATAAACGAAAGAAGGGCCATTTTATACTTTTTTGTACCATTAAAAACTAAGGATAACTTGAGTAGTCTAAGTTTTTGTACTCATTCGAAGAAAAGTAAAGATGGTACATTTTAACTAGCACAGCTTTTTCATACCTAATGTTGCCATTTAAATATGGTGTTCTAACCATTTATAACAGGCTTAGATTTTTATGTCTTTTTTGTAATATTTGTACCAAACAGAAAAAGTTACACAAATAAACAAAGGAATAAATTTGTAATAACCACAAAAAGCGAAGAAAGACCATTTGAGTGGCCTATTGAATTTTATATCAACGAGAAATCTCATTTCCAAGCCATCTTTTTTTTTAGTATTTAAACAAACGAAAGGATAGATTCGAGAAAGCGAAAATGGACTCATTTTGTAATACTCAAATTTGGATGGATTATTCAGTTTTGTACCAAGCAGAAAAAAGGAAAGAATTAACACTTTGTACTAATCAAGTAAACAAAGGTATAAATTTGTACTGACCAGAAAAGCGAAGACATTTAAAAAAATAATAAATTTATTGAGGTGTCCTATTTCCTTTTGTACCAACGAGACCATTTTAACTGGCTTAGAATTTTATGCCTTTTTGTAAAATTTGAACCAAACCGAAAAAAGCAAGGAAATACCATTTTAAATAGCTCAGCATGTTATAACTTTTTGTGCTTTTGGTCTACCCAATTTCTGGACCATGTTGTACTATTTAAACAAACAAAGGAATAAATTTGTGTGACCTATTCACTTTTGTAACAAGCAGAAAAAGGAAAGAATAAATTTGAGTTGCTTAAGCAAAGAAGGTATTCAAACAAACGAAGGAATAAATTTGTGTGACCTATTCACTTTTATAGCAAGCCCCTTTTAGTTTTATACCAACCACGAAGGTCCACTATAACAAGCTCCGTATTTTTATACCATTTTGTATTACTCTAATAAATTTGGGTGGTCTATTTCATTTTTGTAACAATCAGAAGAAAAGAGTTCACCCCTAAAATGGAGGTCATAAAAGAGAATGAATACACCCCTTCTATGTTTCATATTCTTATCTGTTATCTGATCTTCTATGTGTTACGTAGTCTGATGTTACGTAGGGGTTGGAAAATATGCTCATAAAAGGGAACGAGTTCACCCTTAAAAATATGCTCATAAAAGGGAACGAGTTCACCCCTTAAAAAGTGGTCATAAAAGAGAACGAGTACACCCCCTAAAAAGTGGTCATAAAAGGGAACAAATTCACCCCTAAAATGGAGGTCGTAAAAGACCGTGGGTTCACGGTGTAAGGTGCTCAATTTCCCAGGGGCTCCTGAGTTGGCTAATGTTGTCCTATTATGAGCCAGATCGATCCATTTTCTACTACTGTCTAATGGCTAGCATGTGTGTCTGTGGTGTACAGGGTACCGGGTTTGATTCCCGGTGGAGAACTTTTGGAATTTTAAATGTTCTCGTAGTGTCTGTGTTTGTGTCCCTATCATTCAAGGTTACTGTAAAACGTGTATAATCGAGTAGGAAATATACAGAAAGTACTGATAAGGGGAAAGTAGACTTTGGTAAGTGAACTTCGGGGCCGCCTTTTGCGACGTAAATTAAGAAGAAAATAAGTGGGTTTAGCGAGGCGCTTGAAATTACAGTAATGATTGACGGTTCGGTTCCCAGTCCAGTTTTCTTTCAATATAAGGATATTTTATTTGTTCTAAATACAACGTTACATTTTTAACATTTGATTTGGTTATAAAAACAAAATCAGATAAACTGTCAGCTTTCAAACCTCTGTCACTTTTATTCATCATCTGTTTGTATACGAAGATGACGCTATGGAAATGCTAGCACTACCGAAGTTCAAATAGATTTCTAAGTTAATATCAAATTGAAAACACACGCCCAAAATGAGAATATATGTTTCTGCTTTATATGTATAGTTCAATTATACCAAACAAAATTCGCTATCCCCATTCCCTTTGGCGGTAGGGGTAACTTTAAAATTTTAAAGTGGGACCCCCATTTCTTATTGGACATTACGATTCTCCAGAAAAAAGTGACTGATTTCACCCAGAATTGAAAACAATTCCTTCACGGATGACACTTTAATCGATACGGGAAAAGGAGGGGTAGCAAAACGTTATGAAAATGTTTTTTGTCAGATCCGTGCTCTGTGGTCATACAGTTAGCATACTGGACTGCACAGTCAGATATCCTGATTTCAATTCCTAGTAACCCTAGGGGAACACCAAATGAGTACATAACAAGTAGTGACTATTTTCATGAATATATGCATCATATAAAAATCGCTTTAAGTTTGATACTAAGATATTATTATTATTATGTTACATATTACTTGAGCTTATAATTAGGAAGACTTAGGCGCAGATGGAAGGACAATATTAAGATGGATCTCGCAGAAATAGGAATACAAAGTAGAAACTGGATCCAGTTACCTAAGGATAGAAGTCAGTGGAGAGCTTTTGTGAATGCGGCATTGAACCTCCGGGTTCCATAGGCCATAGAATTAGTTAGTTAGTTAGGAGGGTAAGTGTGCCTAAAGTCAGCCGTCTCCAGTAGTCAGCCATTTTTCAGTAAAAAGCATATTAAATAAACATACAGTAGCTTGTTATCAAACAAATAATCAACTACAACTTAAATCAGAGCTCCAGTATTCAACCTCATTTGTTCTGGCCTGGTGTGACTCCTCGTGGCAGAAAAGAAAAATTATCATTTGAGGTCTGCTGATGCAAGTGAGCAAAGTGCGCATTTTGTTAATAAAAAAATAAGGAAGAAGCTTTACTTCAAAGTTAAGTTAAAATTATATTATTGTAAAATAGTACGAGTTATTGCTTTCTTCTATGCATGAATGCATCGTAGCTTATGAAAAATTCGTGGTTTATGATACAAAACAAGATATTACGTAGAAATAAGGGGGGCTGACTACAAGTTGCATTTTTGATAACGTTTTCCGGTAGTCAGCCATTAGGGGCTGACTACTGGAAATGGCTCTTCACTTCAATTTCCAATGGTCAGCCCCCCATTACTTTCAACGGACGACTACTGGATACATATACTCCAGTAGTCATCCACTTATCATTCATTCAACTTAAATGACACATGACATACAACTAAGACACTTAACTAATACGTAGAAGACTTTTCTAACGATTTAATGAAAAAGTAACTGTTATGATGTCACTAATTGCATCATACAAGTATAATACAGTTATAAAGTACGGGACAAAATTAAACGATCGAAAATGCCATTAAAACTTATGACGATGTTGGTCGTTTATTTTTGTCCCGTACTTTAATATCAGTCTGATATTGTAACCATTTCAATTCTTGTATTTTTCTAGAACTGAGGGAAAAAAGGTTAAGGATTTATGGCTGGTCTGAATTATTTCTCAAAATTTAAAAAGGACAGGTAATGAGTATTTATTTTACCCTAAGCATACGCCCTACATAAGCTTTGGGGGCCCGGGCCCCCCGGCCCTAGCAGGATCGACGCCCTTGACCCTGATCATAGCTTAGTCTTTTAATCTAAGGTAGCTATGAGGAAGTAAGGGTTATCCATATCTAATTGATTTATTTTTTTAAATTACTCCGCACAATGTCGCGTTTCTGCACGTTTTTAATTCCAAGGCTGCAATTGCTCTTCAACTATTATTATTATTATTATTATTATTATTATTATTATTATTATTATTATTATTATTATTATTATTATTATTATTATTATTATTATCTGCTCTGTTCCTAGAGTTGCCTGATTGCCGAAACAATACAGAATAATCATAAATATTTACATTCTAACTCACTATGAGCGTGAGGAAAATATGTCTAACAGTTTAAGAACGCGTAATTTAGTGTTTCTTTCAACCAGTCCAAAGACATCTACTGGAATAGACTCAGTGTCAGATGTTTTTGCAATCAGGTGCGTTGAGGATACTCTATCCAAAGGGTCTTCTTATTCTACACTAATGAACACATATAAGGCTATTGTTCTGTCCGAAGAGGATCGATCTGCTATCAGTAGATACTTGCTAGTGAAATGCTCGATATCTTAGTCCTGAAACATACCAAATTTTAGCAATTGGCCGTCTAGAGCCTACAAATATATCTTCGATATCAGAAATAGACGTTACGTCTGACTCAAACCAGGAAAACAACATATCCGTTATGGCATCTTGTACTGAAGCGACGCAAGGTGAAAGGTCTGCTTCTGTTTCTACAGTCAGTAGAGCCAGAAATAACTCCATATGATCTCAGAAGAAATTCAAAGAAAACCTTCGTAAAATACTTCCATATCATCTGGCTTTGATTAGCATCTTTTCTGGCTAGCTCCAATCAAAAACAAAACTACCAAACATGTGCCCAGAATAAAAGTTCAAAGTGCAGTATCCTCCCAAGCATGGAGAAATTATCAGATGGTAAAGAATGAAAAGAAAAGAAAACTAGAAGAGGAATGTCTAAAATGAAAAAGGGAGAGAATACAAAAGAAAGGAAAAATTTTAAGTCAAACAAAAAGAAAAGGACTGTCAAGCCAAGTAGCACTAGTAGTTAAAAAGACGAGACGCAAGAAGTTGTTGAAATGCCGTCTAAGGCCTGAAGAAGAATTCATAAGTGATATTGAGAACGATACACTTAAATATATTGGGTGTCACTTTTGTGATCACTGGTACCACTTAAAATGCACGTGCCTCAGTGTATTATCGTACGAGGAACCTGCTAAACAAGTGCTTATGTGTCCTGAATGTGCTTAATGAACTTCATATTAAAGGGTTAATGTCACAGCTAAATATAAATGTCAATGTAAATATAAATAGGCCGATATATTAGTTTTAAATAGGCTAGTCTAGGCCGAGGCACATTTTTCTTAGTTTATGGTAAATATCATACAAGAAGTCTTTTTTCCTGTATCGCAATATATTTTCCACCAGGCCTGCTTCTAGCCACAGAGGTTTGGGGGGGCATAGATATGTTAGGGGGGGCAAGTCATTAAAAATCTCTTACACATATCTAAATTGTGTTTTTTGTGTTGAGGTCTGGAGGGGCCACAAAAAGTTTAGGAGGGCCAGGCCCCCTAGCTTCCTCTAGTTGCGGGCCTGTTTTCCACGTAGTTTTTCTTTGTAGGAACTCTGAGTGCAATATATTTGTCCCTTAATTTGCTACTGAGGAATTGATCTCTAAAATTCCATTAAAAAAGTCAATTCTATAGTGTGGCTGAGTACTGGTTAAAGTAATGACTGACCTTTGGTTTTCATAGGCCGACTACTGTTTTTTTCAGGGTTTCTGGTATTTTCTTTTTCCTGTGTAATTATGTATAAAAGATTTCCTATGCGAGCTACACAAACGTAAAATTTAAACACTGTTCTTTCTAATGACATATGCAGTAAAAGTTATTAGTAAAAAATGATTTTTTTATACTTTAACAAAGTTGAAAATCTCCTTAAATGGTCGACTACTGGCACATTTACCCTATTACTTGAGACGCAAACTATAGTTGCAATTTTTTGAAGGAATGTTGCCTAACTGGAAAGTAGAACTTTACATATTGTTTTGTCTGTGAAACATACGCTTGTTTAGCTTTATTTGAAAGTGTTTATTTTGCCAAAAATATTGAACGTTGGAAAACCGCAATAGCATTTCCTTATAGGTGCCAAAAAAAGAGAGCTGATATTTCTAAAGGAGGCAATCGTAACAAAAACGGATAGGAGATAAACATAAATCGAAAATGTTATGTTGAAAACATTTTCATTGATTTTGTCTTCTGCCTCAGGCACTGACAAGGTCAGACAAATATTGTCTATTACGTTTAAAATTGCCTAAAGGAAAGTTGAACAGAATACCACAGATCTTATCACTCAGTAATCAGTTGTGAAGTGCTCCCTTGTAGTCAAACAACATATATCGAAATAACGTGTTTTCTGCCGCTTAGCAAATAAAAACTACGATCTTACTAGCTCTTGGAGTAACCAACTGCGCATGTCGTTTAATAGCTTCAACTAAAAGGGGTGCTCATTCAACGTGCAACTCGTGAAAAGGGTAGAAGTCAGAAATGGCTGTGAATAGAAAAGAGCGTGTTCTTGCTTTAGTGCAAGAAGGCTATTGCGCTGCACAAGCCGCTGAAAGGTGTGGAGTTTTACCAAGAACAGCACAGAAGTGGATAAAGCGTTTTCGAGAGACTGGAGAAACTATGCGGCGCCGAGGTAGTGGTAGGCGTCGTGTGACAATACCTGAGCAGGATGCCCAGCTTGTTGCTGCTGCGAGACTTAATCCCAACATAACCGCCAGACAACTTCGGCACGCATTAGCTTTTCCAGGCTCTCGAGATTTTTCTGTACGGCGTCTTAGGGAAGCTAATCTTCACGCCCGTCGTGCTGCGGTGAAAGAATTCCTCTCGGAAGAGCATATAAGACGACGGCTTCAGTTTGCGGAAGAAAATGTGAACCGTGATTGGAGACATGTTGTCTTCACAGACGAATGCACATTTTCTTCCTCAAATAATGGCCCAGTAGTCGTGTATCGTCCGAGAGGCTCCAGGCATGATCCCAGATACGTTTTCCACAAACGTCAGTGTGGACGCGTATCTGTATCTGCTTGGGGTTTCATGACATCACAGTGTCTTGGAGTACTCCATAGGGTAGAGGGGCGTCTTACAGGTGAGCAATATTTACATATCCTTCGGGATGTTATGTTGCCATCTGTGCGTTTTATCTACCCCGATGGAGTAATCCAGTTTCAGCACGACAGGTCTCCGGTTCATATGTGTCAATTAGTTCAGAATTGGCTCTCGCAGCAGGCTGATTTAGAGGTCCTAGATTGGCCGTCGCGTGGAGCCGATATGAATATAATTGAGATAGTATGGGCAGAGGTCAAAAGGGTGATGAAGGAGAACTGGCCTAACCCGCCTCCAACCACAAAAAAACAACTATGGGAAATCGTTGAAAACAGCTGGGAGGAAGTCTCCCGTAGTGAACGCTTTCTCCGCAGACTTACCGAAAGCATGCCCAGAAGGCTCCAGGCAGTCATCGATGTAGAAGGTAATTGGACCTCCTATTAGACACTTATATATAAACAACCCTTTTCAGGGCTACGTATTCCCTTCCATTCTTTTTTTTTTTTTTTTTTTTGAATGCCAATGAAAATGTATCTACGTCACTTTCACCGTTAAATAATGAAAATGAAAAAAAAACATAATAGCAGTGGACAAGACTCGATCGTGCGAACTTGTGTATTGTAATCTCTCATTTATCCCCTGAGCTACGAACTAACAGGTAGATTTTTTGAAAAAGATATCAGTAGTTCATAACAACACACTCCCTTTTTATGTAATTCATGTGCCCCTTGCTGCTATCGATGGCGCAAAAAAAAAAAAAGGTTCACATTACCCCATATCATTTCACCAGTAGATTGCTGTTTTCTGATCAGTTAAAACAGGATTCCTGGATATCTAAGCGAAAAATGTATTTCTTTTTCATGTATTCTACGAAAAACCTAAAGATTAAACAAAATCGAGACAAGCAACTTTCTCGAACAAACCACTCAATGTATCAGTGTCATTGCAAACAACGTCTCGCTGCTGTAATGAATAACAACATGTAGTAAAGATCATGGGGTCTTCAGATCAAATACAGCTTGTCATATGGTTTTGTTTTCTTCAGCACAATAGAATTTTTTTAAAAAAATATCCAGTCATGTGAGAAAAACAAATTTTGCAGAAATATAACATTTCGTTTTGAGAGGCGTATTAGCACGAAGAAATAGTTTTATTTCTTGCAAACCAAACCGTGAAGAATGAGCTAATGAATAGCGTTTATGGGTCTTTCAATAAGCACCATCCAGTGTGTTGTTGTCGGCAACGTTACGTTTTTCCTTTTCTTTTTTTCTCTTTTTCGCGCATCACATTCTATTTTTCAATGACTTCTAATGCTAAATTTTAATCCGCTGTTACTTCGTTCGTCGTTTTCACTTCCACCTACAATATTAGATTTAGGCATAGCTGACTATCCTCTAATTTGTATCGAAGTTTTTTCAAGTTTCTAGTGAACGTCAGCTAACCATTTTCTTCCAAGTACTAAATGTATTCAAATATTTATTTCAAACGGCTGATTTGATTTCCCGTGATGATCGGACAGACAAACACGACGTCACTTTTACATATTGACCGCCTTATTTGGAACTTGCCTCATTTCCCCCTCAAAAGTGGATTTTTAAGGACAACGGAAGATGGGCTCACATATTTTAAAATAAGGTGTTTATATCCATCTGTTCCTCTTACGACATATGTGTTAATGAATCCGACTGGACCAAATGCTAAATACCGTATATTTAAAAGATAATTTCAAGTGCTTCATTCGTTTTGCTGTGAAGACAAGACACAATCTCGATGTCATCATTCTTAAATATTGAGCAAAAACGATACAAATTACCCCTCTTCTCCATTTAGTACCAAAATTTCTAAACACGGTCGGACACGTGCACACTCGTTTTAAATAAGGAATTTATGTATCATATTTCATCTCACAAACGTGAGAGATTCTATTTTTGGCATACATTTTAACCCCCTCTCTTGTGTTTGGATACGCATTTCAATAAAAATGGCGTGACAGCAACCCAGTCCGAGGTAGGTGTTAAGTATGTTAATAAAATTCATTTCAAACGGTTCAGCCATTTTTCGTTATGATAAGCAACGTGTTTTTAATTTATATACTATGCAAATATAGGTTAATAGTATTGTTCTGTCTTGTTATTTATTTATTTAAGTTATTTATTGATATAAAATTGAGGTGTTACGTTTAATGTTTAACAATACCTAGTATTTACCATGTTATCAACCGTGAAGTAGCAAATTTTGTGTCTAATATTTATATTATATTCAATTTAATGTGTCACGCTAGTAGCAAATTAAGCATAAATGCGAAAACATTGTTCACTTTCAGTTCTCAAGAGAATTTCTTTCCTGTCTTTCTATTAGTTTGTCAATAGCTTACAAAACACTGGCATCAGACTTTTGCAATTATATTTTTTAACGTTTTTCCCATAAACTCCCCTGAAAATTTAACCTGAATCGACCCTTACCGGGAATCGAACCCGAGACTACAAGAACCAAAAACACTCGCCCTAGCCACTAGACTTTTTTATTTTTATTCCACATTAATTAGTAAGCCCACGTTTCATATAGCCTCGCTGTTGAAAGTGTTACGTGAATATAGACTAGACCAAAATTAATTATTGGTGTCCATTTCAGGATCACTCAGTATTATGTTTTTAAGTGTTAGAGTGTTACAAAATCCAACACTTTTCAGTGCCTTATTAAACAACTTATTTTTTAAAAAGGTCTTGAATGTGTATTCATGGATACAATAAGAATAAAAATCACTATTAGAAACAAACATTTGCAGTAAAAGGAAAAGCAGAAACTATTTGTGTAATAAAAATGTATATCTTTGTCAAAATATTTGTGACTTGGTGTAATCTATATTCACGTAACATTCCTCCACTAAAAACATGCTACCGAGTGATCCTGAAATGAACACCAGTAAAAAATTTTGGTCTAGTCTATATTCACATAACAAAAGGAACATGAAACTAAAAATCAACTCAACACTACTTTTATACCACCAATAGCAGCAAGGGGCAGACGATACTATCCCGAAAAAATGCATTTATTCCTTTGACCCGCATTGCAAAGCATCGGACAATTTGCAACATCATTTACAAAAGCTTGAAGAGAAAGAATCTTTATGGACAATAAGTTTCTTACATACAATATTCAATTATAAAATGCCTACTACTTATCTTTCTTATTTAATTTATGGGGCGCGATGGTTCACTGGTAGAGCGCTTACCTTTGGTGCATGCGGTCTCTGGTTTTATTCCGTTCAAGTAAGCTTGTGGTGGACAACATTATATCCGTGACTTTTCTCAAAGCATTTCCTTTTCCTTCCACTTTCTCATTCCACCAATTCTTATATCATTTTCTTACTTTAATTATCTTCTCCCTTAGCCTAAAATAGCAGGATTCTAGAACACTGGTCCGTATACCAATTGAGTGGTGATGAAGAAAGCAATCAACCTGGTTAACCTGCCTTCACTCGCTATCGCTTGCTCGACATTACTATATGAATTGTGTATTGAGATTTGATAAAGAAAAGAACCAAACTGGTTACTAATCCAAATTCTCCTCTATGTGAGGACCAGCAATCTAGAACCTTCCCGCCTAAAGGGCGTAATAGTGGGATGTTAAATATTTCATTTCATTTTCTAATTTAATTTAGCTCTTCCACATAATATTTTATCTGAAATAATAATAAGATATTATCAAGTGCTCGCAAAGCTGGGAGCGGTCTCGGAATCTACCGTAATGTGCGGTAATCTTATTAAATATGTTTCACTACTAGATCAGTTGTTGAATGTTTCATAATGCTATACTAAATTCCATAAACATTCAAGCGAAATAAGTAAAATTGATGAGATTGACAATTTAAACCGCACAGTATTGCAAAGCTGGCGGTGTAAATATTTACTCCATTACGCAAACTCTGTTTCAAATACAACCATTATTATACAGTTCATTTTCATAAACTTGTTCTTATAGCAACTATATCATTTCCTATTAAAATTCAATTTATAGATAATTTTGTGTTACATATCAGCTGATACTCATGCTATAAACTATACAATAAGTTAACATTGGATGTAAATAAATAAGAAATGTATAATGTTACAGATTCTGGAATTGCAATTTAATTCAATTTTAAACTGTATACATTTTCTATATGATTGTTTCATTTACTTTATAAAAATCCAGATTATGATTTACACTAACTGTTTTAATTAAAAATACAAGCTTATACAGGGGGCGGGGAAAGTCCCGGAACGGTCCAATATCTCGCGAAATATACAGATCAGCAAAACAAAAATAACACGTGTTAAACAGTTTTGAAAAATCTATCCAATGATACCAAACGCAACCCTCCATTCCCACACGGGGGGTAACTTTAAAATTTTAAATGGAAATCCCCATATTTTGTTGCACATTTGGATTCTTCAGAATAAGTAACAGTGATTTGACCCAAAATTGAAAACAGTGCCTTCACGGATAGCACTTGAATCGACACATAAAAAATGGAGGCGGCAAATCTTTATGAAAATGTGGCCTCTCAGTGTCGAGCTCTGGGCCATGCGGTTAGCGTACGGGACTGCGGCATGAAAGGTCATGAGTTCGATTTCCACGCAGAGTAAAATTTTCATGTGATTTTTTTACCCACATAACGAATTCATACATTTTAACTTCCATAAAATAATGCATTTGTCCATATTTATTAATTTGCAAGAAAATACAAATGGTGACAAAAATGGCTTATTTTTGTTGTAAATAACCCTACTACTAAGAACTACTTCATAAAGCTACTTTGCAAAACAATTATCGATATTGTATTCCATGTAACTTCATCTTCGCACACACTGTTTTCAATTTTTGATCAAATCACTATCACTTTTTCTGGAGAATCCACATATGAAATAAGAAATAGGGGTTCCCATTTAAAATTTTAAAGTTATCCCCCGTAGTCCCCAAGGAGGTAGGGATAGGTGATTGTGTTTTCTATCATTGGATAGCTTCTTTAAAACTGTTTAACATGTGTTACTTTTGTTTTGGTGATATTTATACTTCGCGAGATATTGGACCGTTCCGAGAATTTTTCCGCACCCTGTATACAGTATTTTATCTCTCTCTTTCGCACTCTCACTCTCTATATTACAACTGAGTGTTGCAATAGGTATCAAGAACATGAATAATTTTCATTTCGGATGTATGGTTTAAGATTGGTATTCAGATCACAAATCTGTTCTCATTATAACGGATGTGGTATTAACGTTAATAAGGATCGTTAACGTTCCACATTTTAGTGTCTTCGTATATAGCCTAATTGATGAACATAGTGAATAAATGTGACTGAGCTTTGAAAAGTCATTGTTCATCTGGTCTTGTGTTTTTAAGCACTTCAAACTAGACATTTATATTTTAAAAAATATTTCACTATATTGAAAAAAAAAAGCATTCCGCACTCAGACTCGAACTGCCACCCTTCGGTTCTAGAATTTCAACAGCATTGCTAAACCCGCTTGGCCACGCAGGCATGTTACGAAATAACGCGTTCTGATATTAGAAATAGACTCGCTCCAAGCGCAGGTTTACACTTGGAGTTTTAAATAGCCATTTTCTGTTTTTTTCAGTAATTTCAACTGAAGATATTGACTGATTTCCCATATTGGAACTTCACGTGAAGTGTGAATTGTATGTTCATCTTAAAAATACATTATTTTCTGTTCCTTCAATTTTACGTATTTGTGAGTGCTCCTAATACCTGTGCACTGTATGGAGTGAATTTCCCTCGGGATATTCTTCGCGTAATTATCTGACAGACTAAAGTTTCATAACAATCACAGTTTTTTGCTTATAATTTTCTTATTTTGCTTTATTTTTTTTACAAAAATCATAAATAATTATTCATTACTACACTGCTTTGTTAAGGAAAGCACAAAGAAGCGATAATATATTAAGAAAACTGAGTTATTGATGAAAATGTTTAAGTTACAATATATGCGAACTTTTTTTTGCGGATGATGATACTTTCATAGAGATGTATTAGGTGAAGTTAGCAGGGGCCACATATTTTTTCTAGCCCCGGGCCTCCAGATGCGTTAATCCAGCCCTGAAGCCGCGTGAAGTATTTTATTGGCACTTTAGTTTTTTTTTTTTTTTTTTGTTTGTTTGTTTTTTTAATTCTTGCCTACGTAAGTATATCACGTTTATTTTCGAAGTGTCCCTACGGAGGAAGCATAAGCTAAGGAAATCTTTTTTCAGAAAGGTGGTTAGGTTGAACCTCACCTGAGACCTGATGAAGCTAAAGAAGATCGTAATCTGAATCAAATTTCGGAATTCTTGCTATCTCTAGCGTGCCGCAATCTTGCTGGGCCCAACATCAGAACTATTTGAAATGTCTTAGAATTAAGAGGTTGGATCCGGCAGCTGGATTTTAACAGCAGATGTTAAGGAAAGGAAAGGAAGTCCTGTATTGAGAGGTTTTCTCGGAACAGTATCTGAAATTGTTCGAGCACTTGTATTAATAATTATTACGGAGAGCCATTTAGGAACCCAGTGAGACTAAGAAGTTAGACTTAAGAGAACAAAAGGAAACAAGTGAATGAGAATTTGTACGAAGAGAAGGAAGTATGTATTTGGTGCTTAAAGGAAGGATTGATTTCAAGAGTTGGAGTTGAAAAACAACAGGTGTAATTTTACTAAGCGATATTAAATACTACTGTATAGTAATTGTATATTTTCCTGATTCCCTCCTGCCATTCTTTTGTACGTTTTGTTTTTTTCGTAAATAGACGTCTTTCTGTTCCCTCTTCTCCTCATACGTTTTGACTTTTCGTTCACAAAATCAGCAGCAAACCGCGGAACCAAAATATGATCTAATTGGGTGTTCGAGTAACACAAAAATAACCTCTGCAACCCAACTAAATGCAGAGACAGTTTATATAAGAATACAATGATCTTACAAGGAACTATCCGTTTACACAAATTTACTAGAACTCAATTACTTCCTTTTATGCACTAAACTGTGTGTAGATATTTACTGGGTGTCTCAAAAGTCCCTTACCACACCTATTAAAATCCAAATGGATGTACTTTCAGCGAATTCGATGTGGTAGGTGAACTTGAGGGTTAAGGGGACACTTTCTGGCGTAGGGTACGCTGACGGCCACCATCTTGGTGCCGCCATCTTGAATTTAACTTTTTTCTTACAAACGCTACGTGGGTCATGTGATACATGACCATAGGGTAAAATTTCACCAGAAAACCGAATCTGAAGTCAAAATGGATTTATCTTTGTGTGGTCAACAGTTACCCACAATTGCAGGTGTGACTTTCGTATTACATAATGTGCTCAAGATGTTGTCCGTGCTGGGCAATGCACGTGTTCAGACGCTTCTCCCGATTGCTATGGACACGTATTAAGGTTTCTGGGGATATTTGTTCACAGGCAGCCATGATACGTTATTCCAGATGGCGAACATCACAGCATACACCATAGCCTTCACATGTCCCTACAGGTAGAAGTCAAGGGGACTTAAGTCTGGTGATCGGGCAAGCCGTTCCACTGGTCCACGTCGACCAATCCACGTCCCAGGGAATTGTTCATACAGGAACTGACGCACCTGGATGCCATAATGGGGAGGTGCACCATCTTGTTGGAAGAATCTGGGGAAGGTACGGTCCTCGGACATCAGAGTCGGCATTATGTTTTCCTGCAACAACGTGAAGTATCTGTCTCCATTTAACGTTCCTGGAATGAAAAACGGACCGACGATCTTTGTTCCCCATATGCCTGCCCATACCATAGTTTTTCCTGTACCGATCATTTTCGAGGGATCTGTCCAGGCGGGGTTGTCGCGGGACCAATAGCGCATATTTTACCTATTGGCCTCACCATTTACGTAGAAATGGGCTTCATCCGAAAAAAGTATCTGCATAGCGAATTGCGGATTTACCCTCAATTGCTCAATAGCCCACTCACAAAACTGGACGCGACGATCGGGATCGTCCTCCGACAAATGTTGCTGCAATTGCATCTTATATGGATGCTACTTATACCTTTGGAGCACCCTGTGCACTGAACTGTGACTCACGGCACACTGCATTGCTAAACGACGTGTGCTTAGCTGCGGCGACTTCGAGAAGGAGGCCAACACGGCAGTAGCTGTTTCTTCGTCCGTGGCTGTCCTTGGCCGTCCACTACGGGGTCTATCCACAACTGTTTCCGTTTCCTCGAATTTGGTCAATAACCGTGCCACTGCAACATGCGATACAGGTGCTCGTTGTGGATGACGCGCATTGAAATCGGCAGCCACTGCGCGAGCACTCCTCCCGCCCCATATTATGATGATCTGGATGCGTTCGTCCCTCGTTAACGGCATGATTCACAACCTGCAACACAAAAGAAACGCAGTCAAATTTACAAATTCAATTGTGAATAACTGTTTACCACATAAAGATAAATCCATTTTGGCTTCAGATTCGATTTTCTGGTGAAATTCTAAATGAAATCTTTGAGTTTTACGTCCCAAGGTTATGCCGGTTAGGCTAAAGGAGACGGTGATGATGAGTAATGAATGAAATGGTGGAATGAAGAAAGTGGAAGGAAACGGGAGAACCCCAAGAAAACCCACGCACACGGTGTTTGTCCACCACAAAGTTCACTTGGCGGGGGCTGGGATCGAACCCGGGACCCCAAGCACCAGAGGTGAACGCTCTATTACTGAGCCACCACGGCCCTAACCCTCAAGTTCACCTACCACATCAAATTCGCTGAAAGTACATCCATTTGGATTTTGATAGGGGTGGTAAGGAACTTTTGAGATACCCTGTATAATACGGCACAGATACTGGAATAAGTAAAATATATTTCTTTCTTTGCTGGCAAGTGAAATTGTGGGTCGTGCTTCACAAGATCATAACGCATCGCAGATTGCCAGGGGACTTGGGTGTGCTCGACGAACTGTCCGCAAATGGATCGATCAATGGGCCAAATCGCGACGTATAGTCGGTAGACCCAAAGCAGCAACTGCTGCACAATACGAAGCGCTTCTAGATGATGTTCGTAACAATCTGCTGCGACATAGATCCGTCTTGCGGGAAAAGGCTGCAGAGTACGGCTGTTCCTACGAGACCATAAGGGACAGATTCAAAACAGCTGGCCTACAGCATTATCGTCCTGCCTTCTAAACTCTTCTCAACGGACGCACGCTCACAAGGCGAGAAGATTAGAACGGGCACAATTGAATCTTTGCCTTCCATAGGTGTACTGTGACCTAACGATCTGAACTGACGAGAAGGTATTCGTTTCCGAACAGCAAGGGCAACTTACGCTGTATAGACCACGAGGAACAAGATATGAAATTCCATGTGTGGTGCAGACCGAGCATTCCGGACGGATATCGGCACATTTCTGGGGCTACATGATAGCTAGTGGCCCAGGAGAGCTAATTCCTATTCCTGGGCGAGTGACCAGTCAAGTATATATTGACATTCTGGAGAATACTTTACTACCTTCTCTTCGTGACAATTATCCAGACCAAGATGAGTTCATATTCATGCATGACAACAGCGCTGTTCATAAGTCACGGCAAACCCAGGAGTGGCTACAAGAACATCCAGAGCTCATCTGTATGGATTGGCCTCCACGGTCTCCCGATCTCAACACAATCGAACATCTGTGGGCTCTCATGGTGCACGACTGGGACGAAAGGCGACAAGACAGGAATCAGGAAGTTCTAGAGGCCCATATGATGGAGGTATGGCAGTATTACCGGCGTAGGCCTGGTCACTGTTCTACGCTTGTTGCAAGTATGCCGGAGCGACTGCATGCCTTCATAGCAGCAGACGGCAATTATACAAGATATTAATCATTTTTATTTACATCATGCAACGGATATGATCGTTTTCTAATTTTATATCACATTTCTATAGGTTATAGAAAAAAAACGTCTAAGATGCGATATGTAGTTTTCGTTTCGTAGTAACCAAAGCTACTTTATGTTTGTGATTCTTATTACTTGCAGCGAAGGAATTATTGAACTAAAGTCGCTAATTTCATGTTATTCCTCCTGAGAGGGAAATGTTTTTTTTCTGTTTTCTTTTGAACATTACTCTCAGAGAAATTTCATGTCAAGAGCCAAAAGTTTTGTTATCACCTGTATCCTGTGTGCATGTCTGATATAACCTACAAAGAAGCCTACGGACTCCAACATCGCGGCCTAGCGTCGGAATGTGGCGCCCTCATCGCCCAGTTCTTCGGAACAGCACTCAGCCATTGGTCCCACAGGTTGGGGTTGCGTCGGGTCGATTCGCGGCATAAAAACCTACGATCGAGCATAGTTTAAAAATAAGCCTTGGATGTGGACTGCTCTCCCTGGACGACAACCTCGCTATGGTCTTATTTATGCTAACTGGACTTGTATTTGTATGATACCTTGACCTGGGGCCATGGGACAGAGGAGTGAATAGCATATGCAACAAGAAAGACCAGATGGAGTGATGCCCTGAAAGGAAATGCTGGGAAATGCTCCAAGAAGACGGAGACATCATGCCTCTGTTTCCTCTGCCAAATCAGACATCTCCCTCTCGAAGCAGAGGTCTTCTTCTGCCTCGCAGCTTACCCTTTCACAGGATGATGCTTCCTCTCCTCGGACTGCTAAACAAATTTTTGCCTCGCAGCCATCTGCCGCTTTCGGTGCTGGCTCCATCTCGACTGCCCTTGCTGCTAGTTCATCGATAGACCAGTTTTTGAAGCAGTCGAACAACCAGACTCCTACTAAACAACTGTCCAAGACGCAACTCAAAAATATAGCTTCAGGCTCAGTCTCAGTCTTCAAAAATTATCTCCACATCTTCCAGATATGCTTCTTCTAACCAGCAAAAGAAGAAATCTCCATGCACCCAGCATTCTAGCAAGCCTGGGGAAAAGAAACAGAGAATTCATGATCCAGTCTCCCCAGTGATGACGAATCTCTCAATGAAGGTATGCTGGAGGAAGAGCTCAATAATGTAACACTTGTGGAAGGCCGTCACAAAATAAAGCGCAGCGCTCCGCTTCTTGTTCCCTACGCTTGTTGAATATCTCTCTCTTTCAATGGAATATTCCACACACTATGAAGAATATAAGCAATTGTCGACATTGTTCCGTTTTACCATGTTCTGTCTTCAGGAAACTCGTTTTACTGCTACCAGCAACTCAGAGCCCTCTAGTTACACTTTTTATCATCATGATCAGCTTACTGCTGATCGTCCAGCAGAAAGTGTGGCAACTGGTGTCTCTGATACCTACTACTCTGCTCTCTTACATGTGAACAGTGATTTGCAGCTTTAAGCTGTCCGTGTCTTTTTAGGCAACCTTCTACTACCTGTTGTGCCTACCTTACTCAGCGTGACGTTTTCATTGCTGCAGATCGTGAACTCATTGCCCGTCAGTTTCCGTCCCCATTTCCGTTTGTGGTTGATCTTAATTCTTACCATGCACTGTGGGGCTCTCCTCGTAATGAACCTCGAGGTGCAGAGGTTGACACTTTCCTTGACAATGCTAACTGATTCCTCTTAAACGATGGCAGTCCTACTCATTTCACTACTGCTGTGAGTACGTACTCTCATTTGGACCTCTCCATCTGCAGTCCAAAACTGGACTTCCACTAATCCCTTCAGCTCCTTTCACCGCTTATAATTTGCGTAAAGCTGATTGGGGTCGTTTTTCTGCAACTTTTCAAGTTATTCTAGAATCCCGTTTTTCCGTTGATGACCATTGTGAGACCTTTCAGCAGAGTATGCTGGCAGCTGCACATTACTATATTCCTACCTATACTGGTTCTCGGTGTAAACGAACAGTTCCCTGGTGGTCTGGTGAAAAGATTCGCCATGCTATTCTGGCCCGACGTCGAGCACTCTGCACTTTTCGTCGTGTTTCTACTGCTGATAATTTGGTTCAGTTTCGACTCCTTCGAGCTCGCTCTCGCTATTTGATTAAACAAGCTAAACATCATAACTGGGACACATATATTTTATCTTTTACTGCTTGCACTTCTATGAGTGCAGTCTAGTCACAGCTTCGTCGTCTCGAGGAGCATGTTTCTTCTGTTTCAGTTCCTTTCCTTGTTATCAATGGTGTATTGGTCGCTGATCAGGATAGGTTTGTTGCTGAATTAGGGCGTCAATTTACTGCTGTCTCCAGTTCTACTCACTACTCAGCAGAGTTCATCACTCAGAAACAACGTACCGAACGTACACCACTTCAGTTTCGTTCTCGGAATGCTGAACCTTACAATCTGTCTTTTACCGCTGCTGAACTTGATGCTGCTTTGGGCTCTACGTAGGACATGGTGCCTGACCCTGATGGCATTTGTTATGCTATGCTCCGGCATCTTCCTGCAGATGGCAAGCAACATCTTCTTGAACTGCGCTACTGTGTTTGGCTTGAAGACTCGCTCTCTGCTGCCTGGCATGAAACATATATTATTAATACTTTGAAATCTGACAAACCTATCATGGACAGTGAAAACTAGCGCCCGATCGTCTTGACTAGCTGTCTGAGTAAACGTTTTGAAACATTATCAATACCTGCTTAGTCTGGTTTCTTGAACACCATGGACTCACTGCCAATCTCCAGTGTGGCTTTCGGCGCTTTCGTTCAACTACTGCGCACATCTTGAAAGTGCTACCCAGGATGTCTTTCGACATCAAGAACATATGATAGCAATCTTTTTTGATCTAGAAAAGGACTATGACAAAGCTTGGCGTTACGGCATTTTACGGCAACTTCACATCTGGGTCTTACGTGGCCAATTTGCTCTTTTTGTCCAGAACTTTCATCAGTAACGCTATATTAGAATCAATCTTGGATCTACTCTTTCTGTTCGGATTCCGCACGAGAATGGAGTTCCGCAAGGCAGTGTGTTGAGTGTCACTTTGTTTGCTATGGCGGTGAACAGTGTGATGTCACAGCTCTCCACTCCTGTTCATGGGCTGCTTTATGTAGACGATTTTACGATCTACTGTCGCTCACGTGAAATTCGTACTTTTACTGGCCAGTTGCAGTTAGTGCTCATCCGCCTTCACCGATGGTCTTACCAGTACAGATTTCACCTTTTCCTTCATCAACACACACTGCGTTCATTTTTGTCGCCTCCGTCACTGTGCCTATGATCGTAAGCTGTTCCTTGGACTACAAAACACATAATTACTGATTGTGTGTGTGTGTGTGTGTGTGTGACAGAGAGAGAGAGAGAGCGATGGAATAGGTAGCATGGGAAATAGAACGAGGGAGAGAGAAAGGCAAAACTATAAGAAAATAGTCCGTTCCAAAACATGAGAACCTTCGCTCACACCACCATCAAAAGAGAAAAGAACCCTTGTTAATATGATGGTTGGTGGATGTTGCCAGATGTCCTCTCGTTAGGTAGAAGAAACACAAACGAAAAACAAGTGAGAAATAAAGGCAATATTATTACTTTTAGTTAAGTTGTTTTATACAGCAATTACCATTATTATTATTCAAAGGTGACCACAAGGGACTTTAAGTTGCAAGTTGTGCTTATGAGATTGTTTCTCGGGGAACAGTTGTTTACTGACTATGGCAGAATCAAACTTTATTTGTGCTATAATGAAACTTTTCTAAACTCTGATATTGAAAGATAATTTCTCATGAATAACATTTTAATTGCATCGTCAGATGCAAAATGGTGATATGTGACATGTTTTTGCAAACATGAGATAATAACAGAAATTCTTTAGGGGTAGATACACAACCTGTGTAAAGAGGAAACATGTGATACAGATCTTTCTGGGTGAAAGAAGTGACAGTTTCTCGGGAGGATACAACAAGACATATGGAGGACCTCCTGTTTGCACAGTGTGTAGGTCAGAAGACGTAAGGTCCCGTGTTATTTCTGGCGGTTCCTAATCAGTGCGCAACAAAGGACAGCAGTTACATACAAATATTGTTCCTTGCGTAGTCAAAGACTTTCTACTAGAAGATGAAGGAAAGATTCTAGAAGGCGGAGTTCACTATGTATTACTACAGAAGAGAAAGTTTTACGTGCCATACCTCATTATTTACTTATGTGTTTATTTATTTATTTTACTTTCCTTTTACGTTTAGCATGAACCAGATACAGTTTAGAGACCATTTTACACTCGATACATCGAAACATAGCAACAACAATAACAAATGGAATGATTTTGGGACGATGTCATCCAGGTCCATTTGCTGCGTACAATCCAGGTATGTCTCTGATAAGACTAAGAAATGATTTGAATCTCTAATCGGGATTTTCGGCGGTGGTTATTGAACCCATAACCTTTTGAAATACGAAGCGAAAGCTCTACTAAATTAAGTCGCCTGTGTTACGATGTCAGTAAAAAGGGTCAGGTAACTGGACAATTTTTCATCAAAGGGCTAGCGCCACATATATTTGCTTTAAAATCCCGTGCTATTGATATCATGATGCCAACTGAAAACCCATACAGTGAGAGGCTTCCAATTCAGGATGACCGAGACGATAAATCAGAGACGAGACGAGACAAAGAGTCTGTTTCGTCTCGCTGTCTCGACTCGTGGCGTTTTAAATGTCTCGAAAGCATTCCATTCCCTCTTGCCGTTTATCAATTCTAACTTGTAAACTTTGTTACGTTTCGAAGCCGCACATCTTCTAATTTTATTTCATCCGTTTTACGAAATAAAATTAGACGAAATGTACTAAAAATTGATTTCACAGTAATATTAACAAGCTACTGGTTTGAGCAAACAGAAAAGGCTCCTTATTTATTCGAGCCAGAAATAAGTAATGCTGTGGATTGGGGGTTAGCGTTGTGGTTTCCTAATCCCGCGATCCGGGTTCGATTCTCCTCGCCCTTTACATTTTTTAAAATGTTTCACTTACAAGACTTAGCTCCAGTTGGATGCTGCTAAATAAAACATAAGCTCAAATGGAGAAAGTCAGTGATGATGTAATCCTGAAAGTAAAGGAAGAAAAATGAATGGAGAAAACGAGTTAAAGAGTTAATTCTGTTAATGGTTCTATACCTGATATTATCCGTTAATTTCAAGCATTTTTAAATTGTTGTTTACTGACACTATATTATCTCCTTTATTCCTTGTGTCTCAATGTGTAAATTTTCACAAATATTATACAAATCAGGAACCCTCAGTCATGTTTGCAACCTAAGGGGAAATATACATACTTAATACGGATAAGTTCTCCAACTCGTTTGAGTGTTATCGAATTTTGCATTTTTAATATTTACAAATACATTGCTGCATACCAATATTTAGCATTTTCAAAAGTCATGTAACGAATAAAGAATTCGAACAAGTTCTTCTTTCGAAGTAGTATTACATACCAATCAGTGGCGCCGAAACCAAGGAGCTCAGGCCCTGTTAGACCCTCAAATTTTCATAGTGGGCTGGGTTCCTCCCTCGAATAGTCCATCCATACTTTAATTGATTTGCAGGTAGGACTAGTGTTAATAGTTTCAAAACTCAGCGCTAGGCTTTGTGTTTACTTACAAAAATAACCTACTACATATACTGTGTAATCTAGCCGTATATTATTTGATGCGCATATATATATATATATATATATATATATATATATATATATATATATATATATATATATATATATATATATATATATATATATATATATAGTCATTTGAAGTAAGTTAACTTGTTTCCATAATCTCTCATTTCAGTTAATTATAAGATTATTTAAGTCCCCGACTGTTATCTTCTCATCGGCGCCTCTGGTGACTACTAATGTGAGAAATGAAAATTTTGAAAATTTTCCGATTAATGAAAATTTCTTTCACTTGTTTCTACAGAGCAATAAAACTTTCCGATTCACAAAAAGTTGTTTTACTTTTTGAGTCATAAAAAGTTCTTCAATTTTTTCCATACAAGACAGAAAATATTTCGATTCATAAAAAATTGTTTCACTTGTTCCCACATAGTACTGAAAATTGTGTGAGCCATGAAAATTTTCAGATTCTTTAAACGATCTTTCACTTTTTAACATTTCTATACATGATTTCAATCAATTTTATGAATACTGAGGAACTGTTACTTCATCATTGATATTTGTTAAGAACGGAAAATTTTCCGGAAAAATATAGAAGAAAATTTTCCACCTCCCATCACGGCTAAACAACAATGTAAAAATAAGTGGAGTATGTTTTTATGAGTCGGAAAATTTTCCGTTTCAAAATTTTCGGGAAAATTTTCATCACTACAGGATAGACAATTTTTCGATTCATGAAAAATTGTTTCACTTGCTTCTACATAGTACTGAAAATTGTCTGATCCATGAAAATTTTCAGATTCTTCAAACGATCTTTCACTTTTTAACATTTCTATACATGAATTCAATCAATTTTATGAATACTGAGAAATTGTTACTTGATCATTGATATTTAACCGAAAATTTTCCGGAAAAATATAGAAGAAACTTTTCCACCTCACAGCACGGCTAAACAACGATGTAGGAAAAATTGTAGTATGATTTTATGAATCGGAAAATTTTCCGGAATCGGAAAATTTTCATCACTTCTGGTGACCCATATTTTTTTTCTTGTACTGTCCTGTGTACTGTGAGTACAAGTATCGAAAGACTCTCTTTTGTCATATTGTCTGCCAGCGTTTCGCCACACTCCTGCACAAAAACACTCTTTACGATATGTTCTTTTAACAGATGGGGCAACTTCATGCTGCTGTTCTAACTAATCTACCAGGCGTAATTAATCTTGGAGCGGGCGTTATTTGGGTTGCCTAACTCACGGATTTTGTACATCAAGAATTTATGTGGCCCACTGTACATAGTCTCAATCCCGATTTCCACTGGTAGAGCACACAAAATTTAATTTCATAATCACTCCCTTTCATTAATCATCCATCTCCTAAGAACAAATTCTCAGACGTCAAATAAGAAAAAAATCATTTTATTTCAAAAGTTAAATTGATATTTTGCAGTCAGAAGGAATGACAGTCAAAATGTGCGCTTATATAGTGCGTAAAAGTTAATAGAATATACATATATAAGCTACGTTTCAATATAAAACTATATAGTATATTTAAATATACAATTAGCAATATTAGTATTTTACATTGCTCCCCCGGACTTACCCCAAAATGAAATCCTGGCTACGCCACTGTGCATATATTAAATATAGCAAATGTCTATAGTACTTTAGAATTTCATACTAATCTATTAAATACAACAGTGTACCAGCAAGTCAATATAACAAGTCTTGACTTGTATTTCGAAGAACTAAACACTTTTCGAAAGTATAGGTGATGTAACTGAAGCCTTTGCCCCCACCCTGCGGTCGGCCATACATACAACAATAATTATACTTTAAGATGTGTTTTCAAAATTTAGCAAAAGCTTCCAACAATCCTTATACTATGGAAAATATAAGATAATGAAGTTTTAAATGCGTCATATCAATATATACAGGTAACCAAGAAAGTAATGTCGCTTTTTGTGGAGGTCTGTATTCAATTGCCCTTCACGCCGTGAGTTGAATGTGAATAGAGATAAGGCTAAGATCAGTTGTTGATGTGGGTATATCCAACATACTACCTGTTTGTGGCAGTTCAGTTACATCGTGAACTTGCGTAAGGATAGAGTGAACATGAGATCTACACAGTGAGTCATAAGGGCGTGTATGCTGTACGAGTTCAAACTGGAGTCAAACTTCGCTGCAGCGGAATGGAAGATATGCCAGGGCTTTGATGAGTGTGTTGTGACGACGCGAACTGTGCAGCGGTGGTTTAACAAGCTTAAGGACGGGGACGAAACACTTGAAGACACATCACATGCCGCAAGAACAACATATGTACAAAATGAAGATCTTCAGAGAGCAATTGAGGCGAACAGTGCCCAGACATGTGAAGAACTTGGACCACAATTCAGTGTGATTGGAGAAACCATTTGGCAGCACCTTCATCAACTTGGGAAGCAGTACATGTTGGGTCGATGGGTCCTACATGATTTGACTCCGGAGCAGAAAACCCTAGCAGACGCCTGTGTTTCTTTGCTGTCTCATCTGAGGAAAGAGGCATTTCTGGACAGGGTGGACACACGTGATGAAAAGCTCCACGGCTCCATCATCATTGGTTAGCATCCCATTAACCGGTTCCAAAGCAGTCGAAACCAGCACTGTGCCAGACGAAGGTCCTCCTGTGTGTTTGATGAACTGCTCGCGGCATCGTGCATCGGGAACTGTTACCAACTAATCAGAGCATCAATGCAACTGTGTACTGTCAGCAGTTGAGCCGTGTTCAAGAAAAATTCAAAACTCTGGATCCAGCACTTCTGAATCGCAAAGGGGTCTTCCTGACAAGGCTAAGCCTCACGTGGTTACGATGACCCAGGACACCATTCTACGCCTTGGATGGGAAACACTATTGCATCTACCCGGTTAACACCTGTTCCATTCCTTAGACAATCATCTTAGAGGACGCCAGTTAAAATCTCTAGTAGAGATTCAAAATGCACTTGATGCTTCTTCGCTTCACGGCCCACCAAGTTCTACCGCGATGGAATCCATGGCCTTCCAGAACGTTGGCAGAAGGTCATTGATGCTGATGGGAACCATTTTTGATATTCCAGGTATGTTTTAGGTGGCATATCGATGTTCGAAGTTGGTGTGTGAAAAAGCGACAGAATTTTCTTAGTTATCTATATAAGTGCCATAGTTTCTTTGTCAATTTGGCCTTACACCAATTGACCTTAGAAACTCAGTTTGCAATTTAAGGTTAAAATAATAGGCCCTACTGGCAGTGTGTGTTAACATGACTGACGAAAACATAACACCTGCGTATAATTTCTAATTAAAAGTTTATATTTGTAATGAAATGCACATCGATATGAAATCTTTGGTTCAAAGATGTCTTAACAGCTGTATCTTTCTGAAAAGAATTCAAGTCAGGAAAACTTAATTTACGCTATTGGGAACATCGTATGTAGCTACTTACGAAGAGTACAATCAGCTTGAAATCGTTAGTGACTGTAGATGAAATGAAATGGTGATGAGACGATCACAAACCTTAAGAAACTGATGAAAGATGAATGACATATTTTCCATTGGATTAGTCAAGTTAGAAGACAAACCTTCATAAGCAGCCACCTATTCAATACGCACTAGTATACATTCCGTTTTCCTGAATTGATTTTTTTCAGTATACATCCACGGGATTTTTCACAGAAGACGGCAAAATTTGTCCTCTGGTTTTGTATTTTTAATACAGCTATAATAAGAGAAAGAATATGCAAAGAAATCGCACTGGGGCTGATTCATTTGATACCTTTTCGATATTCACGGTAGCAGGGGTGCCCCCCCCAAAGCTAATAGCGCACTCCCCCCCAAAACTAATAATCTCTTCCCTCCTCAAAACTCAAGTCCTCTAAAAACAATTGCCCAGTGTAGCAGTAGTTTTTATAGTACTAGTAATTGTTATTTTTGTTGTTGTTTTTATTTCCTGTAGTAGTATTATAGAATGCTTGTAGTAGTAGTAGGGGCAGTAGTACTTATAAAAATGGTATTACTTTTATTAGTAGTCTCGGTAGTGTACAATACTAAATATGTTCTATAAGGATATTGAAGGGTATAAAAACTTCTACACACTGTGTATGGTACAGGTATTCTTTTTTTACAATTAGTAGTATTATTTTTTCTTTACAAAATATTGATATAATTCCCTTGTACATGAAAAGTAAAACGCAAGTTACAAGTTATTGAGTTTGATACCAAAATAAAATGTTATCCTCGAAATTAGCTTACAAAAAGAAATGATATCCAACAAAAAACATTTCTGTAAAAGAGCCAAGTACGAGTGGCCTTAAAAAGAATTGAAATCACAAAAATAGGCGCCAAGTTCTGGTGGACAACAGTTACAAACACTCACTGGCTCACTTCAAATTTAGATTTGAAACTTGGCTGTTGTCTGTATGGTTACCACTAGCTCACAATTATATCAAACTACTTTATAATTTTCAATAGACAACATAGGCAAGTTACAAATCTAAATTTGAAAGTGATTCCTTGAGTGTTTGTAACTGTTGTTCACCAGAATTTGGTGCCATCCTTTCATATAGCAACGTGCGCGGTACTTCATTCATAGAAATTTTTGGGTTTTACGTCCCAACGTTATGCCGGTTAGGCTAAAGGAGACGGTGATGATGAGAGATGAATGAAATGGTGGAAGAAAGTGGGAGGAAACGGGAGAACCCCGAGAAAACCCACGCACACGGTGTTTGCCCACCACAAAGTTTACTTGGCGGGAGCAGGGTTTGAACCCGGGACCCCAAGCACCTACTTCATTCATAGAGTTTCTAAGCAGGGGGTAGGGGGATTCATTCTCGAGATTTAAAAAAAAAATCGCATCGTGTTCCAATGTTATTCTGACGACAGCAAAATTACTTATTCGACATTAGAGTAAAATTCTTCCCCAATTTTTTTATTCCTCCCATTTTTTTTTCTCGATGGCACAACTTGCGCCATTCATCCCTCCTGTGGGCGGCCCTTCTCTCTTAAAACGAACCAACCTTTCCTTTCATACGGCTACTTGCGCGGTACTTCATTCATCGAGTATCGAAGCAGGGGGTACGTGGGTTCACCCCGGAAAATTTTTGAAAATTAGCTTCTCAAAATTGTGTTTTAATGCTACTCCGACAGTAAAATTGCTAGTTCGAAAGTAGAGTAAAATCCCCCCCAAAATTTTTCTCAATGGCGCAGCTTGCGCCATACATCCCCCCTGTGGGCGGCCCTGCACGGTAGTATCATGTAACATAATCAGTAAGAACGCCAAAAACTTTTACTTAGTGGAGTGTTAAAACAAAAGAGGTTGGGCACCAAGCATAATGATACACAAACTCAAAGAAAACAATATTTTTACGCCCAAGGGTGTGTGTATGGAAATTCGGGGGAGTGTTAGAGGTGTCAAGGTGCGCTGAATATTCTCTGGACAAAATATCTATTTTTACAACAGAAGTTGTAAACGTAAAAAAAAAAAAAAAAAAAAAAAAACTATTGCAGCATTAAATTTAGAAAGTATTTGCTTATGTATGGAAACTTAATAGAAACTACTCAATTTACTTGTTAATGAGAGGTCATACCCTTTCTTGTGGAATCCATAGATGTACCCGTTTTGCAATATGTTGTTCTGTGTACTTGACAACCGAGAGTAGCAGAGTCATCTTAACATACCATAGCACTTGACCGGAGCCCCACGGGCAGAATAGCATGTATTAAATACATGTATTAGGAGCAAAATTTAGTCATAGGAACCACAACACACTTGTTTGCTGTCGGGCCTAATATGCTGTTAAAACGGCACTGGAGAGTAGATTAAATTGGAGAGTAGAGTAGATAACACTAGCGTGGGGCCCCCTTAGGCGCCGTTCCCGATTGCAAGCAATCGGTCCAATCAGCTTAAAGCCGGCTTTCATCAATAGAAGGGCGATAGTAGTAGTTATCCCTTTTGCTCACCACTCTCCTGCTGTTTTCAGTCGTCATTATGGTTTGGTCTGGAGATCATCGCCCGTATGCAGTCGAAAGGTTTTTCACAAGCAGCTGTTCTGTGATTACTGTACAAAGAGCTTCTCGCTTAAAGTTTGCTATTCCAAGTAAAATTAACTTGCAGTGGATCGAAAATATCAGAACAACGGGCTCAGCGTCGAAGAAAATAATCTAACCGATTTAAAAGTGTTTGTATAACTGAGAATATTGAACAATTGCAAACTGTAGCCTTCTTAAATAGTCTTAAATTGTATTGTCAGTTGTTTCATTTCAAATCAGAACAATGCGATTACAAACTGTTTACAATGCCCCTTTTATATTTTTAAATTTAAAAAAAATCTACCTTGCAATAATTTTTGTTTTATTAACCCTTAAAATGTGAAGGGTTTTATTGAGTAACCCTTTAGAACTGACAGTGCCAAAGTTAATACAGTGGGTTCTCGTGTTTTCACAACTACTACGTTACTTATAAAGCGTCACAATTGCATGAGGAAAAGTTCCCTGGCTTTTCGTCTTATATTGATTACTCGGATTCATTACCAAATCAGACACTCAACTGACATACAAGGAGCCCTTCATGCAGATACAAGTTCTGGGTGTAGACAATACACAAGTTCAGAACAATAAACAAGGTAACGCTACCACTGTACGAATACTTTCTTCCCTATTATTCTTGCACAATTCAAATTGTGTTATCGTCTTTACCACTTTTGTGTGGTTTCAATTTCTACAACAATAACTGCTATTCTAAGTCTTCTTCCCAGTGACACCTTTGGCTTTACGGTCTCTCATATAGGTAAGCTACGAATAAACTATCAGTGTATGAATATATTATCGAGTTACTGTATCTGAGTTGACTCTTTTCTAAGTAATTTTTCAGAATATCTTAATTTCGTCATAACACCTTGTATGAGGTCGTTCTTCCTCTCTTGGAATCCAGTCAAGAATTCCTCGTGATATTACGCAAATCATATGCATTGATAACTATGGGGATTATAATGTGGGAGAGGAGTGATTTCAGCGTTGAAAAAAGTGTACGATAGTAACAATGATAATCGCAGCGAATCAGCTGTTTATCGCAGCTACAAAGGAGATTCTCAAATAGGAAACGAACTTAATTTTTCACATGTTATATTTGCAAAATCTGTAGACTTAGCAGCCGAGGGAACTGTAACAAGAGGCAAATTTACGTCTGTTCCTTACTAAACATTGTTACTTTTCACCATTGAAATAGTAAAAGTACTCATTCTCTGCACAGAAGAAAAGACGAATAGAAAATATTTTAAAAGGTATAGAAACTTGTAGTTTCAGGATACTCGAGTAGTATGGAGAGAAGTTCGAGCTCATAACTTTCACAAATCCCTCATTTAATTGCCATTAAATTGCTCACCAATATCCAGACCAAGTGAAAACGTTCCTGAACATTCAATGCGAAAAAGTCTCCCTACGCTCATACAAATCATTAGATTAAATGAATTTTCGTAAAATTGACATTATGTTTATCAAAGTTTAGACATGCTCAAGTCGCTTTCTCGTATTCGAAAACTTACATCCATCTCACTCAGTTCAAACAGTTAGCCCTTAAAAGAATATTTTCCAGAACTTTTCCGTAAATATACAGGTAGCTTTGTCCTGTGCCTATAAATCAGAGACGGCTGGATATAAAAGGATAAAACAAAACAAGTAGGGAAACGTTATAAGTTGCATTCAATAGAAAGCACCATCTTTTCCCACAGAGCCCCTATCTTGCTTGTTCCTACTTGGGGTCACTCGAAAAATTTTTATTGTTAGATATGTCATTTGATATATATTGTAACACCCCAACCACATGTTTGTCATCAACAGCAGCAAGCAGACGACACATCAAGTGTTAACAACCATCACGTGAACCGAAGGAAGACAACAGCGTCAGCAACAAAAGAGGTCGGAGACACCAGAAATTTCCGTATGAAATGAAGCACACCACATTCATCGACATTAGTCTGCGTAGGGCTGATTATCCTCTTTTGGTTGCTGGAGACCTTTAAAAACTCACTCTCTCAGCTGCTGTGAGTCTTAAAAGCCCTAACCTCTCTTAGCAGCATTGGACTTGGAGCATCCCGCTCCGACTGCATTGGATTGCAACATCCTGCAAAATCTACCGATTTTCATGACTGCTCTGGGTCGAGGAGACTCATAACTGAACACCATTCATATCACTTCCTAATTACTGGAAAAAAACCTTTAGAATAATTTGTGTGTGATGCACTGTTTAGGAAATAGTCACTACTGAATTGTGAGGTTTCGAACAGTCACATAAAACTAGTGTTTACACTACACAAAAAGGTTGAGGATAAAAGACGAAACAAAAAGTGAGATAGGGAAATGTCATACGGCGCATTGGATAAAAAATAAATCAAATCTTTCAGTTTTTGTGCCACGGTTATGCCGGCTAGGCTAAATGGAACTGTGATGACCAGAAATAAATGAAATAGTAGAAGTGGGAAGAAACGGGAGAATCTCGAGAAAACCCACGCACATTATGTTTGTCCAGCACAAAATTCAATTGGTACGAGCTGGGATCCAACAAGGGACCTCATGCACCAGAGGTGTTAACGCTCTACCACTGAGCCACCGCGCCCCATGCATTGCGTAGAGAGTACTGTTTTCTCCACAGAACTCCGTATGGCGCTGAGAAAACCCGAAAATTTTAAGTGGGAAGATATCTTATTTGATATATTATTGAAAATATAATGATAAAATAAACAACTTTCGTAGGGTTTTTGTGGGGAGTTGCACCGTTTACGAAATTTCCGAAACTCAACGCTAAATTCTAGCACAGTAGTTGTTAATGCATCATGAGTAGGATTCCTAAAAAAGTGGTTAGAGACCGTAGCTCTTATGAAATTAATGGTTATGTCATGTTCCTGTCATGTCATGTCATATCATGACATATGATGCTCCCCCGCCCCCTTCATTGCAACATAGAGATTGGAGTATTATACTGGAAGGTTGAATGGCCTGTATCACGTGACTCTTGGTCAATATAATCGCGTTGGCGAAATCAGAATGACGTAATTTTTAAGGGATTGTTTCTTTGGAAACTCGTTAAATTTGATTGGGCAATATGCCTCGGTTGTTAAAAATTGGCGGGAAAAGGAATTCTTAACTGAATAGGTATTTTTTAATCTCTCGTAATAATTTACTCGATGAACACTTAAAGTCTGAACATATTAAAAAATAAAATTAATCTCGAACCCAGCTTATTTATTGGATCTGACTTTTTACTCTCTTGTTTCTTAGGGATCGCTTCCATACGAAGCTCATTGTTAAAAATATTTAATTCAATCCCTCACAATGACGTCATTCTTTACGTGATACATATATCATTTGATATATTAGGTAAAAATTGAGGGAATAAACTTTATTCATGCGCGACATTTCTTTTTCCTTTTTTGTGTTCGTTCACTTGTTGTAGGAGCTATTGAGATTCCATAGTGGGATACAGAGCACTGTGTGCATACGTCTATCTCTGATGAACTCAAGGGGAACTGACCAAGCTTTTCGCGTGCTTTTGGAAACCGGGTGCCTGGAAGTGAAAGTTGGCGCTGTAGGAGAATGATCTTACTGGTACGTGTTGAAACATGACGCGGTACTGAATATGAATACAAAAGAAGGAAGAGACTGTCGCCACGAAGGGTGAACATGTGATTACCTTAAGGTGTTGAAACATGACACAATGCCGATGGGCAATAGAAAAGAAGGCTGGCGTCACGAAGGCTGAAAACGTAATTACATTGCGGGTATGAAAATACTTTAAATACGGGTAATAGGGAATATATATATATATATATATATATATATATATATATATATATATATATATATATATTACTTTTATATGTCTCGGTATCTCACCCAATCACCCAACCCCGGTAACCCCCGACCCGGAGCCGAATAGCGTGAATTTGGAAGTTAATGCGATCAGAGTTTCACCATTGATTTCAGCGACGGCGAAAACTATGAATTTGACACTAATATCAGTCAGTTCCTACTACTTTTACACGTCTCGGTAAACGCCCCCTGAGAACCAACTGGTTCGAAGTTTGAAAAAAGGCTTCGTCTTGATCTGGGGTCTGGGATAAGGTACCCCTGGCTAAAATTTGGTAACTCACGGTCCACTCGTCTGTTCCCCAGACAGACAGACAAACACACAAACAAACTTTTTTATTTATATTAGAATATATATATATATATATATATATATATATATATATATATATTTGGTCTAGGAGTTAATTCGTGCGGTTGGTACGCACACATTGAAGTTGTAGTACAAACACAAAATACATAAATACCTTAAGAAAAATATTGTCCATCGCTAGCCACCACTTTCGCCCATCTGTCAGGCAATGTACGGATTCCGTGGCGAAAGAAGTCCTCATCCTTGGAAGCGATCCAGTCAGAGACCCATGTTTCGATATCTTCTGAAGAAGTAAACCGCTGTCCAATCAAATCGTTGTTCATGCAATCGAACAAGTAGTAGTCCAAAGGAGCAACGTCTGGTGAATACGGCGGGTGGGGTAAAACTTCCCATCCGACATTTTCTAAATAGGTTTTGACCGGTTTTGCGACATGTGGGCGAGCGTTATCATGTTGAACAATAAGTTTATCATGTCTGTTCTCCCATTCTGGTCGTGTTCTGGCCAGAGCTTGCTTCAAACGCATTAATTGTCGTCGATAACGTTCTCCATTCATAGTTTCACCCGGTTGCAGCAGCTCATAATACACCATACCTTTCATATCCCACCATATGCACAGCATAACCTTTGCACAGTGAATATCTCGTTTTGGTTGTGATGGACCTGGTTCACCTGGTTTCACTTAGGCCTTTTTTCGTTTAGGGTTCTCGTAATGGATCCACTTCTCATCACCCGTAATAATTCGATGCAGAAACCCCTTTCTGCTCTGTCGTTGAAGCAGCAATTCGCAAATGGCTTTTCGTCTTTCAACGTCTCTGTCTTTCAATTCATGTGGAACCCAATGTGACATCTTTTGAATCATTCCCATGGCTTTCAAGCGTTTGGAGACTGTTGTTTGATCAACGCCTAATGCTGCTGCAAGTTGTTCCTGCGTTTGACACGAATCCTGCTCGAGCAATGCTGTCAATTCTTAGTCTTGAAATTTTTTTGGCTGTCCAGCTCGCTCTTGGTCTGCCAAGCCGAAATCACCACTTCTAAACCGTGCAAACCACTTCTGACACGTTCGCTCAGCTAGAGCATGGTCACCATACACTTCCACCAAAATACGATGACTTTCAGTCGCACTTTTCTGCATGTTAAAGTAATGCAGCAGGACACCCCGCAAAAACACTTTATCAGGCACAAATTGCGCCATGTTCACTTAACTACAAACTGGTGTTGTTGACGCTTTAATCCACTGCCCTATACTACGAACGATACGCGATGACAGGGGTTTGCAACACATGTGTGGATACACGGAACTGTGGGACGCTCCGTTCGTTGCGCCATCTCTTGTCCACCCGCACGAATTAATTCCTAGACCAAATATATATATATATATATATATATATATATATATATATATATATATATATATATATATATATATACAGGGTGACCGCGTGACTATGTTACAAAATTTAAGGGGTGATTCCTGACACGGAAACAAGAAAAAAGTTCAAATAAACTTTTGTCCAACGTACATAATTTCGGAGCTACAAGGTGCCGAAAGCGTGGGAATCTGACATTCAAAGCTGTATAAGCTCTATAGCTCGACTATGGTGAATGATAGAGCTAATGCGGCATGGTCACGTCAAAGACACCGAAGCTGCTGTATTCAAAAATGCTTAGGTCGAGATCGTGCAATTCGTGCACAAGGGATTCCCCAAAGGAGCGTAGATCTGTCAAGAAAGATGGGTCGAAAAGGATACGGATGAATAGCTGTCCCAACTGCTAGCAATAATGCGTCTGTACTAAGTCGATATCTCGCACAAGCACAAAATGGCGAACAGTTTTATACGTGCCATGTGTGGTTGCATAACGCGCACTAAATAAGAATGGGAAACATGAAAGGAAAATGTGAATAATTTATACAAATGTTAAATACATGATATTACGCTGTCCTATCATTGAACATACGCATTTAATAAAAGGCAATAGTCATGAAACGTTCTAAAATGTTGTAAAAGGATCACACTATTAGTCTTTCTTCCATGTATTGTTGTCATTGGAAACAAATAAACAAAACTGAGCGAAACAACCATAATGCAAAAGAGGTTGTTTCCTAAAAACAAAAGTCACAAGAATGAGAATAATGTCTTCAATCAACATTTTACAGCAGGATTGAATGCAGCCAAGAACATCATCAATTACCTGTAAACGAGACAAATCTCCCGATTATCCTACAATAGGTGATGGACATGGCGTCCCTCTACTTCAACACAGGCGTTACAGCGTCGCAGTAAGATCTGACGCATCCGCTGTAACAACCCAGGATCTGTTCTTATAGTATCACAGACAGCGAGTATTCGTGCTAAGTTCTTCTGCGTTGTCTATAGACGTTTCATAGACAAGTGTTTTGACATGACCCCACAAGAAAAATTAAGTGGAGGCAAATCTGGGGAACGTGCATGCCAATTACAAGGACCGCCTCTTCCAATCCATCTGTCACGAAACGTTTGATTCAAATACTCTCGAGCACTAGCTGAAAAGTGGGCTGGGGCGCCATCATGTTGAAACCACATCCATTGACGAACACCGAGAGGGACATCCTCTAATAACTCTGGAAGTATGTCTCGCAGGAATCTCGTATACACTGGTGCAGTTAATCGTGGTGGTAGTAAATATGGACCTATTATCTGATCACTGATAATACCCGCCCACATATTTATGGCGAATCGGTCTTGGTGGCCCCTTTCCACAATTGCATAAGGATTTTCGTCTGCCCATACATGACTATTGTGACTATTAAATATCCCGTCTTTCGTAAAACAAGCTTCGTCGGTGAAAAGCAGGTAGGAAGCAAACTGTGGATCAATTACAGAGCGTTGGAGAAACCACTCTCAAAACCGAACGCTAGGTTGAAAGTCAGTTGGACGTAAGGCCTGAACCCTCTGCGGGTGATAGGGGTGTAACTGTTGCTCGTGTACTACTTTCCAAACAGTATCTTGTGCTACTCCCCTTTCACGTGCTACTTTCCGGGTACTTACTGTTGGGTCTTGGGTGAAACGGTCAAGCACTTGTTCTTCAAAGTTCGGAGTACTTGTGGTTCTTCGTCTTCCTTGGTTGTAGTATTGAGGTTGTAAATTTCCCGTGTCTCGTAAGCGTTGAAAAAGTCTGGCAAACATAGTATGGGCTGGAAGTCTTCTTTCTGGATACTTCAGTCGATATAACCTATTAGCTTGTCGACTGTTGCCATTTGCTTGACCGTATACAAATATCATTTGCGCAAGTTCTGCTATCGAATACTCCATTTGATCTCACATTCGAAAAAGCAAAGCACAAACTGCACTAAGGAACTCGTACGCTACGAACAAAACCACATGAAGAATGACCTTCCACCTTCCACAACACCTTCTAGTAGGGTTGTCTTATACTTTCCTTACCTTCGATTGTTTTCTACGACAGAAGGAAGAACAAATGCTTGTGATGGAACCTGCAAACTGTGGTGTACTTCAGGTGATAGCACCGTCTGTGAAAACAAAATATCTTCTAAACGATAACAATACGACATGTTAAGCATTCTAGACAAAATCTCGGAATTAGTCCTGCAAAACATCGGAAGCAGCGACTAAAACAAACGTCCTGATAAATTGTTTTTCCTTGTTCTTTTTCAATGTTCGGGTAACGCACATTACGGCTAATGATAAGAAACGGATATTTTACTGTTGTTCTCTGGCAGTGGTCAAATTAACATGGGATGGCGGAAACATCCCCCTCTCGTAAAAAGTATCCTCGGCTCGTATCATCAAATGAAATAAAGTTTCTGCCTGGAAGAAAGCACCCATACCCCCCGGTTTTTCCCCTTAGTTTTACTTGCTTTCAATGACAAAACTACATGAAAGAAAACAATGATAGTGTGATGTTTGTACAACATTTTAGTACGTTTCATGATTATTCCCTTTATTAAACGCGTCTATACGTACAATGAACAGGACAGTGTACTATCATGTATTTACTATTTGTACTAAATTATTCACATTTTCCTTTCATATCATGTATTTACTATTTGTACTAAATTATTCACAGACGCATTATTGCTAGCAGTTGGGACAGCTATTCATCCGTATCCTTTTCGACCCATCTTTCTTGACAGATTATCCGGGAATCCCTACGCTCCTTTGGGGAATCCCTTGTGCACGAATTGCACGATCTCGACCTAAGCATTTTGACTACAGCAGCTTCGGTGTCTTTGACGTGACCATGCCGCATTAGCTCTATCATTCACCATAGTCGAGCTATAGAGCTTTGAATGTCAGATTCCCACGCTTTCGGCACCTTGTAGCTCCGAAATTATGTACGTTGGACAAAAGTTTATTTGAACTTTTTTTCTTGTTTCCGTGTCAGGAATCATCCCTTAAATTTTGTAACATAGTCACGCGGTCACCCTGTATATATATATATATATATATATATATATATATATATATATATATATATATATATATATATATATATATTAGGATGAGCCGAATTTCAAGTTTTTCGAAAATCGGTTTGGCTAAGCGGTTATAGAGTGTCTTAGAAAGTTGCGATGTAAAAACTAAAGCATCATCTGATGCTGAAAAAGAAATATACGAATCATCGTCAGATGAAGAATTTGATATTTATGCAATAGAATCATCAGGTATAATAGTTTCAGAAACGTCACCAGCATCTCCGCCTCTATTATCAAGACCAACGATATTTTGGAGTTTAGACTCTTCTTGTAGTAGTCAAAAAGTGGACAGTGAATGTATAAAGAAGGCTATTGAAAATAGGATTTCAACCATACATGAATATGCGACTGTCGTAGAAAAGGATCTTACCATGATTATCCTCATGATTATATGAATATACCACCAAAGTCATTGGAAACCCGTGCTTGGAGAATTGTAGCAAGTCCTAGTGTTGAAGATGTGTTTTACTTGTATGCAAAGACACATATTATTGGAATATTAACAAGAGAAAAATTTATGGAGCTTATGTGGAATTCTTAAACGACATAGACTATCTCCCGGAATTATTGAACGATTATATAAGAAAAGGCAGAGGAAATCGGAAATTCCGGATTGAAAAATGTATTCGATTAGTGCTAGTGTTTCATGTGTGTTATGTAGTGCTGAAGACATTAATGTAAATTGTGTATTAAAAATATAAATGTATACTTACGTAACAATAATCCGTTGAATGTGAGGAATCCAAGTTAAATATTCTTCATGATTGCACTCATCTTTATAATAATGGAACATTTGCAGCGAAGTACTTATCTCTTGATAAAAACTCTTAGTGAACTCTTTGAAGTGTTTCAACAAGAACACAGTGGAATCTCATTTATATATGCTTTATGCGTAAAACTTGTGATCTTTGAAAAATACAGAAATCTTTGGACGAATTATAAGGTTTGTCATTGAGCGCACCAATGAAATTTTACCATGTGCAAATCAGTAAATTATTGATATTCAAGGTTTTGAAATGTCTGATAATGAATTTATCATTTGTGAGTTTTGTTTCACCGCATGCGATGATACAGTAAATTTTCATTGTTTGGTAAAATCACCAATAGAATATAGTTTATTATTGTTAGGTCGCCAAAATCAAATTGATTCGTTAACATTAAATTTACACGGTTTGAAGTGGAATAGCAAAAGTTGATATACTGCATCATACATACAGAACCTTGTATATAAATTATGTGTGAAGATTTCAACCTTTTATTGTAAAGGCTTATAGAAATTTCTTCGGATTAAGAGAATATTTACATTAGATAATGTCATTGATTTAGAAACAAAACATTGTCCTTCATTAAATTAATTATGTGCAAACACATGTAATGAATATTGTTCTTTTCACACAAAGATTGTAAAGAAATCAGGATGTGCATATCGTAATGCACAACAGTTGAATTATTGGTGGAAATATGCAAGATCAACAGCATTAACCAATGCATTATTAAGATTGTAATGGTTTTCTTCGAAATTATAAATAAAATGCAGAGATGTAATTTTAAAAACTAATAAAATTGTATATACAATAAAAATAAAAGTTCTAAATTTATAATGAAAATTAAAATATTTGTGTTTTCTTTTAATCTTTAAATGTTTATAAACTATATCATCATTCTTTTTCTAATTTTTCTTGTTAAATATTTTTAAACATTTTAAAAATGAATAGGTACGAATAATATGATGCAAAAAGAATAAAACAAAATATCCCACATCAAAGAATCATGGTAATATGTTTGACTATTTGTAAATATATATTTTATTATTTTTTGATAAAAAGTTTTTTATTTCCTTGTGAATGTCCATAGCAAGGCTATCAAAGTAATATCCTTGTTTTTTTCTCATCGATGTACACAGCAAAGCAATGAAATCCACTTGTATCAGATTTATCGAAGTTAACCACCAGTGCAGCAGGAGGTGCTACCGTTACAGGAAGTCTGTCAATAGGATAACTCCCAGTAGCACTTGGAGCAGTCACCTTATCAGCTAGTAACACTCTTAACAACTCATCACTATACATAAGAATATTATTTTTAACCGTAGTAAGTATGTAATTATCACTGTTATTCACATGTAAAACAGTTATGCACTTTCACATATTCACTATGCAGTAATACTTCATGAGCACTTCACCTATATTGTTCGAAGGGATGTTTATTATGCGCACATTTGTGAAAGTGAAAACTTAATGAGGTATACTTTGGACAGTCTATCTCTTCTAAATTTGTAACATTTCTTTGAAAAATTTCTTGAAGAAAACACTTTCTAGTTATTCCGTAAATGTATATGCTTGTAGTGTTTGAACAATATGTTTGAAATATGTCCTTAAGATGTGAATAGTCTACGACGCCCACGCTCCAAGGAATGAAGTATATATTGTCACTTAAATATTTGTTTGTAGTTATGATCGGCTCAATTTATTTAAAGGATATGGTAGTTTAAAAATCCAATTTTGCCGAAAGGGAAAGTCAGGGTTTACAATGGCCAGCTCCTTTACAATAAACTCATCATCATTACCATGAAATACAAAGAAGTACACAACAACAATCATCATACTCAACTGAATAAATTAGAAGGTGTTACCAGTATAAATATTTCTATCTTTGTCTATTTGTGCCAAGGAATCATATTGTACTTACACAATGCATGTAACAGGTTAAGTTAAAGTTTCTGAAAACGATACTTTTAAGTTTACAGTTGAATGAAGTACAACATCCCAAGTATTATCATCTAAAGTTCTTGCTGAAGACAGAATAAAAGCATACAAAGCATATCCGTTTGGATATTTATCAAGAGTAACAGAATGTGAATAATTTTGATAATATATACCCGTACCTGAAATCAAAGTATAGTAATTTAGAAGGTATAAATCGTTATTAAAATCAGGGGTGTGGGAGTTGGGAGGAAATTATTTTGATCCAACTTGTAACTGCAGTTTGTTAACGTTAAAATTTCAAAATTCATAGGGATTAAGATGTGATTTCTCATTGAAGGCTGTGTTGGAGTTGATAATAACCAGAACTTTAGAAACATTACCAAAGAAGAGATTATCAAGGTTGTAAAACTACTTGTGCGGTTATAGTATAAGATCTTGTCTCTACCCTTATCAGAGGTAACTTGGCCGTTTCTGAAACCATTCGCGTATTTAATTGCATAGCTAACTCTGCAGCTACATCAGTACGACGTACATGAAGAATAACTTCATCAAAAGCATCTTTGTGACTTGTAGTTTCAGGTAACTTACTTTACACGTAAACTTACTTTATTGGGAAGCATACGATCTAAACTTACAACATCAGTATAAAGACGTCCGTACATTTCAAAAGATTTACTATTTTTTACCTTCTTAGCAAGTTTTTGAAAACAAACATTTATATTATCTAATTTATTAAAATGCTTTGGAGTATGTTTATGCCACATGGCACATGCTAAATGCGTTTCAGTAACATTATAAGAATAATTTAATAATGTTTCAATGTATGCACGATAAGGATAAAATCCTGATGAAGAACTAATAATTTATCGTCTAACGAAATATCAATTTGAGTAAATAATGAATGTAAGAAATTATTTACTGCTGCAACAGTATCAACTTCAGTTAGATTTCTACCACCAGGTTTTGTAATTTAAGTACGTACATAAAGATAGAGATATGCAGGATGAATAAATTCCCCTGTTTCTCCAGGAATAAATTGAATAGCTTCTTGTGAGGTTAATGTAGAGATAGGATGATATTCAGCATTAGTAGTTGCTTGAGTAGCTTTCTTGTATCATTAATATAGAAAAGAAACCAAATCATTGCTACAACATCCTGAACTATTTGAATTTAGGAGCACGTTTATGAAAAGATATCGTTTATATGTTTACGTTTTGTTGGTGGTACAAACTGTACAATTGCAGGAGCCTTCCTCTTGCATGACAGTCTCTTACCGCTACCAGTTAGCAACTATCCGACTTTATTAGTGGCTTTTACCTTTAAACTATCACAAGGTTCTTTTACACAAGCGCCAACAGATTCTTTAAATGGACAATTTTCTAATGCATCACCCGCAACTTGTATACCCGTTTCTAATGCTTGACGCCCTAGAGTTTTTGCACCTTCTTAAGAAAATTGGAAAATATGTCTTTTGGGGCAGAACGGTGCCTTTCACTACACCATGAATACTTTCCACATACGGAAAATCCGCCTCCGTATATATCTTGGGTGAATTAACGGGCATATGTTTACGTGCCTTTACCCATTGGTAGAGATTAGTTACATCGGCGTATGCAATACTCGTACAATTGACGTAAGAACGGATAACCTCCGTTCGCCCGTCACTGTAGCAATTTTTGGGAATAAGGAAATCAGACCGATTTGTACCGTTTTCGTGAATAAAATTTTGCACTTCTTTATCCTTCTTTACCTTGTTATCCGAAGAATATTCCCATGTAGGTTTTTACCGAAACTTTTCAGGAACCTACGGCGTACTACGGTTTGCTCATAACGTTTCTCCATCGTATTGTACGAGTCATGAGCGTCGTGAAGAATGGCGTCACGGTTGAATGGGTAACTAAGTTTACATGAATGCCATTAAGAACCATAGAAGTCGAAGGCAGCGTTGAGAGCTTCGTACCATCCGTCAACTTTGTACTTACCAATATACTTCTCCCCACATCTTCTTGCATGTTGACTTTCTATCCCTAATTGGTCTTCCATATACATAAGCACAGCTTTAGTACTATATTTGGTCTTATGATGGAAACCCAACACGGGAATTACAGGAATAATGTTTTCAGGTAAGTGCAAATTACGATATGCCCGCATCGCAAAACTTGCAATAGTGGATGAGGTGATAAAGCATTGTAAATTCCGTCTCCTCCGTCTTCTCTTCAATACTGTCGCTAAATTTGTTAGCCGCTTATGTAAGGATTCTAACATCATTTTCACAAATAAGACGGCATTTGCTTCTGCAGGTTAAACTCCTCGCCATTTGCCGCACGTTCTTGGTACTAGGCTTCCAATTGCTGCCGCTTTACCGCTGAACGCGACTCAGGGTCATAGAATTCAATTGCAGAATATGGACCGACATAAGTTTGACTTTTTCAGTATTAAATTGATATGGGAAACCTCCTTTCTTTAAATTTTGACTTAGGCCAAAATTTTTGGGTAGTTTTGACCCATATAGAAGTACGAATCGCGGAAGAAGATACGATTACCAATACTCATATTAAAAATTATCTGAGCCTGGATAAGAACACTAGGAATAATATGCTGCTCTTCTATTAGATTTCTAAGACAGAAGAGGTCATCATAGAGACTACCATTATGGGCCAAAGCTACTCTTTTCTGAAAGACAGGATGCTCTACAAACACGTGGTTAATAAATGCTGTCATCGTCTTAAAAGAAAACGAACGATTTCCAACATTATCACTGCACGTTTTACAAGGTTCATCCATGTCTTTCCTTATATAGTTGTGACAAACGTGATGAAAACAGACCAGTACAACTTCGTGTTCCCTTTCACCGCGGTCATTCGGTGCCTTCAACATCGTCTCTACGTCAAAGACTATGTACACCTTGTCTCAAAAAGGTTGAGCGCATTCTTTATTGGTGTTTTGAGGCAAAAATTTTCTAAGTCTAGCTTCGGGTATCTTCGGGAAAAAGTAAGCCAGGTTCGAACCTCCAAGCCAGCCTTTGCAATCGGGAAAAAGTTTGCAGATGTGTTTTTCTTCTTTTAAATATAATAAGACTTGTTACCAAGTGTTTAAAAAAGCAACATTGATTGAAATACTTAATGATACAATATTTCGAAACCTTTTATTAATGTGAGCACATGCTTGTTTGTCATTTAGCTCTCTATACGTAATGGAGCATTTAAATACGTTAAAGAATCTTTCCATATGTAAAAGAATGCTCAAAGTTAAGAAATAGAACATAATTATCGCCTGAGTACTAAAATAAAAGTCAAAGTAGAACAGAAACAGCGTTTGTAATGGATATGAATGTCATAATTATCTTGAGATCCGTTATACATCGCTAGAAGCTTAGTCCTAGAAGTCCTTGTGTTAGCTCATTGGTAAGCTATCGGATTTCAAATCATAAGGTTGTGAGTTCGAATCCCATCTGGGTCAATACTTTTTTTTAAATTATATTTTCCGCAATGCATGAAAAATTATATAAAATAATTACATTAAAATACATAAGTTGTTTATATATAACATAATAATTGCAGAACATAGTAATTATTATGTTTAAAATATAACATCTGAGATAATTTTCACAGTAGGTCGTTATAATATATGAGAATGTTAAATACAAGTTAAGAAAATCGTTTAATAGCAATAAATAAGTTATGTAGTGTATTTATTTGCAGCTATTTGTCATACAGATTTAACTTCTCAATATTCTCATTACAGTATGTTATTTATATTCGTGAAATACAGTATATTCCTACGGATATAGAAAGTGTATAAACAGAGTATCCAAAGTCGTATCCTGCTTCAAGACACATAACTTTTCCCGATCCCCTTAACGTCACGGGAAGAAACACAAATTCTCTTTAGAACGGAATGTCGTTATTTAGAGTCTCATTCGAATACGTTGAATATGCTTTTGTGTATTCATCTCTCTCTCTCTCTCTCTCTCTCTCTCTCCCTCTCTCTCTCTTTCGCTTTGTTTATGTGTGTGTGTGTGTTGCGGATTATCCCAAGTTGAATACAACATTTGCCAAGTATATGAGCATCATTGTCATCGAATACCAGAAATTGAAAGTCGTGTTTCTTCAGGTTAGGTTTGCGTGTTCATGTTAGCTCACTGGTAGAGTACGGACTTGCCACTGAAGAGGTCTTGAGTTCAAAGCCTACAGCTAATTATCATTCTTTTGTTAGTAGGATTGCACAGAAATCGGATACAAGGAGTGGTTTACTTCTAGAAATATTTTCAGAAGCGTTTAGGTAGCCCTGAAAAGGGCTGTTTTCGGGAGTTAAGGCGGGGACATTAATATTGTGTTCAAGACCCTTCTGAATTTATTACACGCTCCATTCTTCTGGGCATGGAATCTATTACATGGGTGACAAATCTATCTCCTTCCCCTACCTCCAGCCATGCTTCGGAAACAAGATGCCACAGGTCATCCTGAGTTCTTGGTGGATCTGCCTCAGGCCAACTTTCCCTTAGAGTACGCTTCACTTCTGCCCACATATTTTCCATGAGATTGAGGTCTGCTCCACGAGGCGGCCAGTCGATTAAATCAATCTCAGGGTGCCCTGCGAACCATTCCTGAACCACACGGGAATTATGTATTGGCGACTGGTATTGCTGGAACTGAATTACACCATCAGGCTGAAATACTCGTACAGATGGCACCATGATATTACTGATAATGTCTAAGTACTGAGCATTGTCCAGATGTCCTTCAATTCTATGAAGCTGTCCTGCTCCGCGACTGGAAATCCAACCCCAACATAAAATAGATACATGGCCACTGCGATTGCAAGCATCCACATATCCATGGTCATATCGGGTGCCTCTCGGACGATACACAAAACGGCGTCCCTCCTTTGATGTTGTGAATATGGATTCATCTGAGAAAACTACGTTTTCCCAATTGAGACCCACATTCGCCTGTGCAAACTCGAGACGGTAAATTTTGTGGTCGTCTGAGAGTTTTTCCTTCACGGCAGCAACACGGCCACGTAACCCAGCATGACGAAGCCTTCGCAGAGCTGTATGCTTACTACCAGGAAAGAGAGAAGCTTCCCTTATCTGTCTAGACGTCCTTAGTGGGTCTAACCGGGCTTCGTTTACTAATCTCGCATCTTGGGCTTCGGTTGACACATGCGGACGACCAGGAGATCGTAAATTACCAGTCTGACCTGTAGCACCATATTTCCGAATCCATTGCCTTAATGTAGAGGCCGGGACACCTACTCGCCTGCTAGCTGCAGTTGCAGAATAACCTTCCAACTCCCATAAAGTAATTACTGCTGTACGTCTATCCATAGTTACCAATGTTCTGAGCTGTGAGAAGAAAGCAATAGGTAAAAGCTAGTACCTGACGTGTGATTGGTTACTTGCACGACACGCCTATTGTGGGGAACAGCGTTGTCAGATCTAGCATAATGATGCTAGATCTAGCATAATTTGCATGTCTCTAGCACCTAGCATCTTGCTTTTAGCATCCTGTCCAAATCTAGCACAATTTCAGCAAGTTATCAAAAAGCCGCGAAACCTTGAGATGAGAAAGAAGTTGGAAGAAAAAGAACGGCAGAAATGTATCCTCTTCCATTGATTCATACACTCGGTAAACCATACAGGCAGTCTTATTTTCCGAAGTAAGTTCGGAACGGCTTTGGGCTTTTTTTTTTTTTTTTGCGGCTCCACCCAGGGTTTTCTAATCCTTTACTCCGAGGCATGGGCGGAGCTATGGGGGCCATTCTCCCCCAAATTTTTGACAATTTCACCATCTTTACTTCTGACTTCATGATCATATTTATTCCTGAAATGACAGCTCCGAGACCGACCAAAAATCTGCCCCCTCCCCCAGCAGACGATTCCCAACTCCGCTTATGCTGCGAAGTAATTTTCTTTCAAAATATGTAAACAAAAACTTTGCATTCATTTATACGATATATACGCGATTGAGTTTGGCAACGACTGCAGTAATTTAGTTGAGTTAAAATTTTGGTGCGTGAAGTATTGAGTTCTATCCATGCATTCTTGCTCTCTGTGTATTTTAAGTTACGTTATCGTATCTCAACTTTGTTTTTTTTTTTAAACTCCTGAATTAGTAATTATGAGGATCTAGCATAATTTGACCGAATCTATCATAAGTTCGATCAGGTTTTGGAATAATTCCGAGCTGTGAGTCTGGCAACGCTGGTGGCGAACGACTTGGTCAACGACTCGCGAAAGAAATCTGAAAATGGTGCGCCGTAATAATAATAATAAAAACAGTTTTTATAAAGGAATATTAATAATACGAAAAGCTGTTTAAAGAATGAATTGTTATACTGACTTTACACGTATAAAAACATATACCATATACCAAACAGATTGAGCGATATGATTATAGCTGTTTTGAGACGAACACTTTCGAAGTCCAACTTCGGGTGTCTTCGGAAAACAGTAAACTAAAGCTGCTGGTTCGAACCTCCAAAGCCAACCTTAGTAATCGGGAAAAGATGTACAGATAAGTTTTTCCTTCTGTTAAATATAATAAGACATGTTGAAATGGTATTAAGTGTAGAAAAAAGTAACATTGATTGAAATACTTAATGATACAATATTTCGAGACTATGTATTCACACTCTCGTTTCGTCATTGTGATTTCCATACGGAAAAGAGCATTTACGTATGAGCTCAGTTATATTTCAGAAGCAGCTTCCGAAAAGCGGTCATGTTAGCTCAGTGGTACACCACCGAGCGTTTAAATCGTGAGTTCGATACCCGTTGAGGTGAGATTCCTTTATGATATTCTACTTTCCTCAATGCATGAAAATTATGTAAAATAGTTACATTACAATTCATCAGTTGTATATATATTTTCATATCATCAGTTGTATATATGAGTTGAATATATATATTCATATCATCAGTTGTATATATCAGTTGAATTATATACCTCTATAATCGGAAACACACTTAATTGTTTGCGTACTTCCACAAAACATACAAACACCAAATTTTGCATACTTGTTCGTCATGGGATGTGAGTAATGGGAAAATTCCGATATCACGAAAAAGGCGACATTTTCCATGTAAATGAAGTTTCGAAATTTTTCGTCGGTTTGAAATGCTGGTTTTTAGAGTAGTTCCGCACACCATAGAAACGTCATATTTTGTCAGGCAGTGAAGCTAGGAACATAGTTTATGATAGAAAAAAGAGCATTAAAATTCGTTTTCGTTTCGCGGCGCAAATCGAAAAAATGTGAAATTTGTAATGGCTGTATCTAGGAGGTAGAAATTTCGAGGTGATGTTTATTCTGATGCGTAGTTTGCGAATCCGCCCTTAAACTTGAAAAAAATAGTCATGTTCGGTGTAAGAAAGTGCTAGGAATATTATAAGGGGGCGTCTAATTCTACACAATTTGTAGATATGGTGGAATCACGAAATTGCGTTCAAGTGTGTAGAGTACAGCGCATGTGAGGGGAAAATTCCGACATGTTGGAAAAGTCGTCATCTTCGATTCAAAATGGCGGCTCAAAAATTTGTAACCATGAAAATTGTAAGTTGTGCTCTTGGTAGGTAAGCCAGGTTTCGCTATGTTATTAAGGACGTAGTTCAGTTTAAGTGAAGAAACAAATCATTGGAGAAGTCGCCATCTTGAATTCAAAATTGCCATATTTTTGAATTGCCTTCATTTGGCCTCTTATGTGGTATATTGAAGAGAATAGAACAAGCAGAATTGAACGTAGTAAGTTAGCTCCGCGGTAAAGTGTCTGGTTTCTGAGTAGCAGGTCTGGGTTCGAATCCCCGCCGACCTTGTTTTATCTTGCGTTTTTTTTCTTATCACGTTGCTTTGTTTTATCAAAATAATTTCTGTTGGCATTGCGTGAACAAAATATTTTCGTTATTACAGACATAGACGGAAAGGATATATTTATACGCTAACTGTTGAGATGGTCTCGAAACTAGGCAGTATGTTCGTGTAAAGTTTCGAGACGATACTGAAGTATTTAAAATCAAACATATGTAGCATTGGAAATGGAGCATCACCAGTGTCTCTATCGGAAGCAATGTTCGGGGGGGAGTATTACCCCGGGGGCACTGCTGATAACATTCTATTTGTTATTGTATTATATACGTATTATTTTGATCTCGCCAGGGGCGCTCTGAGGAGGCGGTGTTCCCCAAAAAGAGTCTGAAAGAAACAATGGGCATCTTTTTCACGATATAGTGTCCATACAAGACAACAATACATTTTGTCTCGCGACAACAGTGTCTACTTCAAACCGGAAACGATTGCAAAGTATCTCTCTCCCCTTTTATATCCCTCGTTAAGATACCTGCGTATACCAAATTTGGAGAGAATACCACAAATAGAAAGTATAAAATATTAATTTTAAGGAAATACACACACATACAGGGACGTACGCAGGGGGTGGTTCCTGGGGGTCCGGACCACCCCCGAAATTCCAACTTTTGTGTAAATGTAGCCTAATTTTTGGGACAAGTTTAGGAATTTCAATATAAAATACACAGATATTGAGTTTGGACCCCTCCCGAAATAAATTCCTGCGTACGCCACTGCACACATACGCTCATACACACACACACAAATGGGCCCCTCTTGAAAATTGTCTCGTCGGCAGCGTACATATTTATAATATATAAGATACGTGGGAAAGTGCCCCTTTCGATTTAATAGTTTTAGTTGCGGGTCCGGTTGGAATGAAATGCCGTATATGATAGAGTCAAGCGTATTTTCAATCACCTATGCTATAAAAATAAACTTTCAAAGAAAGAAAAAGTGAGAGAAAAACTTGTTAGGAATCGAACCCATGTCCTTTGCACAGTAGGCTTACGTCGTTCCCCTACACTACTCAATTCGTTAGATTTTGGATTTCCTACTTACTGCTAACATAGTACTGGTACGTAGCTGGCCCGCGTCCGTGGAATTATATACCTCTATAATCGGAAACACACTTAATTGTTTGCGTACTTCCACAAAACATACAAACACCAAATTTTGCATACTTGTTCGACATGGGATGTGAGTAATGGGAAAATTCCGATATCACGAAAAAGGCGACATTTTCCATGTAAATGAAGTTTCGAAATTTTTCGTCGGTTTGAAATGCTGGTTTTTAGAGTAGTTCCGCACACCATAGAAACGTCATATTTTGTCAGGCAGTGAAGCTAGGAACATAGTTTATGATAGAAAAAAGAGCATTAAAATTCGTTTTCGTTTCGCGGCGCAAATCGAAAAAATGTGAAATTTGTAATGGCTGTATCTAGGAGGTAGAAATTTCGAGGTGATGTTTATTCTGATGCGTAGTTTGCGAATCCGCCCTTAAACTTGAAAAAAAATAGTCATGTTCGGTGTAAGAAAGTGCTAGGAATATTATAAGGGGGCGTCTAATTCTACACAATTTGTAGATATGGTGGAATCACGAAATTGCGTTCAAGTGTGTAGAGTACAGCGCATGTGAGGGGAAAATTCCGACATGTTGGAAAAGTCGTCATCTTCGATTCAAAATGGCGGCTCAAAAATTTGTAACCATGAAAATTGTAAGTTGTGCTCTTGGTAGGTAAGCCAGGTTTCGCTATGTTATTAAGGACGTAGTTCAGTTTAAGTGAAGAAACAAATCATTGGAGAAGTCGCCATCTTGAATTCAAAATTGCCATATTTTTGAATTGCCTTCATTTGGCCTCTTATGTGGTATATTGAAGAGAATAGAATAAGCAGAATTCAACGTAGTAAGTTAGCTTCGCGGTAAAGTGTCTGGTTTCTGAGTAGCAGGTCTGGGTTCGAATCCCCGCCGACCTTGTTTTATCTTGCATTTTTTTTCTTATCACGTTGCTTTGTTTTATCAAAATAATTTCTGTTGGCATTGCGTGAACAAAATATTTTCGTTATTACAGACATAGACGGAAAGGATATATTTATACGCTAACTGTTGAGATGGTCTCGAAACTAGGCAGTATGTTCGTGTAAAGTTTCGAGACGATACTGAAGTATTTAAAATCAAACATATGTAGCATTGGAAATGGAGCATCACCAGTGTCTCTATCGGAAGCAATGTTCGGGGGGGGGGAGTATTACCCCGGGGGCACTGCTGATAACATTCTTTTTGTTATTGTATTATATACGTATTATTTTGATCTCGCCAGGGGCGCTCTGAGGAGGCGGTGTTCCCCAAAAAGAGTCTGAAAGAAACAATGGGCATCTTTTTCACGATATAGTGTCCATACAAGACAACAATACATTTTGTCTCGCGACAACAGTGTCTACTTCAAACCGGAAACGATTGCAAAGTATCTCTCTCCCCTTTTATGTCCCTCGTTAAGATACCTGCGTATACCAAATTTGGAGAGAATACCACAAATAGAAAGTATAAAATATTAATTTTAAGGAAATACACACACATACTGGGACGTACGCAGGGGGTGGTTCCTGGGGGTCCGGACCACCCCCGAAATTCCAACTTTTGTGTAAATGTAGCCTAATTTTTGGGACAAGTTTAGGAATTTTAATATAAAATACACAGATATTGAGTTGGACCCCTCCCGAAATAAATTCCTGCGTACGCCACTGCACACACACGCTCATACACACACACACAAATGGGCCCCTCTTGAAAATTGTCTCGTCGGCAGCGTACATATTTATAATATATAAGATACGTGGGAAAGTGCCCCTTTCGATTTAATAGTTTTAGTTGCGGGTCCGGTTGGAATGAAATGCCGTATATGATAGAGTCAAGCTTATTTTCAATCACCTATGCTATAAAAATAAACTTTCAAAGAAAGAAAAAGTGAGAGAAAAACTTGTTGGGAATCGAACCCATGTCTTTTGCACAGTAGGCTTACGTCGTTCCCCTACACTACTCAATTCGTTAGATTTTGGATTTCCTACTTACTGCTAACATAGTACTGGTACGTAGCTGGCCCGCGTCCGTGGAATTATATACCTCTATAATCGGAAACACACTTAATTGTTTGCGTACTTCCACAAAACATACAAACACCAAATTTTGCATACTTGTTCGTCATGGGATGTGAGTAATGGGAAAATTCCGATATCACGAAAAAGGCGACATTTTCCATGTAAATGAAGTGTCGAAATTTTTCGTCGGTTTGAAATGCTGGTTTTTAGAGTAGTTCCGCACACCATAGAAACGTCGTATTTTGTCAGGCAGTGAAGCTAGGAACATAGTTTATGATAGAAAAAAGAGCATTAAAATTCGTTTTCGTTTCGCGGCGCAAATCGAAAAAATGTGAAATTTGTAATGGCTGTATCTAGGAGGTAGAAATTTCGAGGTGATGTTTATTCTGATGCGTAGTTTGCGAATCCGCCCTTAAACTTGAAAAAAAATAGTCATGTTCGGTGTAAGAAAGTGCTAGGAATATTATAAGGGGGCGTCTAATTCTACACAATTTGTAGATATGGTGGAATCACGAAATTGCGTTCAAGTGTGTAGAGTACAGCGCATGTGAGGGGAAAATTCCGACATGTTGGAAAAGCCGTCATCTTCGATTCAAAATGGCGGCTCAAAAATTTGTAACCATGAAAATTGTAAGTTGTGCTCTTGGTAGGTAAGCCAGGTTTCGCTATGTTATTAAGGACGTAGTTCAGTTTAAGTGAAGAAACAAATCATTGGAGAAGTCGCCATCTTGAATTCAAAATTGCCATATTTTTGAATTGCCTTCATTTGGCCTCTTATGTGGTATATTGAAGAGAATAGAACAAGCAGAATTGAACGTAGTAAGTTAGCTTCGCGGTAAAGTGTCTGGTTTCTGAGTAGCAGGTCTGGGTTCGAATCCCCGCCGACCTTGTTTTATCTTGCATTTTTTTTCTTATCACGTTGCTTTGTTTTATCAAAATAATTTCTGTTGGCATTGCGTGAACAAAATATTTTCGTTATTACAGACATAGACGGAAAGGATATATTTATACGCTAACTGTTGAGATGGTCTCGAAACTAGGCAGTATGTTCGTGTAAAGTTTCGAGACAATACTGAAGTATTTAAAATCAAACATATGTAGCATTGGAAATGGAGCATCACCAGTGTCTCTATCGGAAGCAATGTTCGGGGGGAAGAGTATTACCCCGGGGGCACTGCTGATAACATTCTATTTGTTATTGTATTATATACGTATTATTTTGATCTCGCCAGGGGCGCTCTGAGGAGGCGGTGTTCCCCAAAAAGAGTCTGAAAGAAACAATGGGCATCTTTTTCACGATATAGTGTCCATACAAGACAACAATACATTTTGTCTCGCGACAACAGTGTCTACTTCAAACCGGAAACGATTGCAAAGTATCTCTCTCCCCTTTTATGTCCCTCGTTAAGATACCTGCGTATACCAAATTTGGAGAGAATACCACAAATAGAAAGTATAAAATATTAATTTTAAGGAAATACACACACATACAGGGACGTACGCAGGGGGTGGTTCCTGGGGGTCCGGACCACCCCCGAAATTCCAACTTTTGTGTAAATGTAGCCTAATTTTTGGGACAAGTTTAGGAATTTCAATATAAAATAAACAGATATTGAGTTGGACCCCTCCCGAAATAAATTCCTGCGTACGCCACTGCACACATACGCTCATACACACACACACAAATGGGCCCCTCTTGAAAATTGTCTCGTCGGCAGCGTACATATTTATAATATATAAGATACGTGGGAAAGTGCCCCTTTCGATTTAATAGTTTTAGTTGCGGGTCCGGTTGGAATGAAATGCCGTATATGATAGAGTCAAGCGTATTTTCAATCACCTATGCTATAAAAATAAACTTTCAAAGAAAGAAAAAGTGAGAGAAAAACTTGTTGGGAATCGAACCCATGTCTTTTGCACAGTAGGCTTACGTCGTTCCCCTACACTACTCAATTCGTTAGATTTTGGATTTCCTACTTACTGCTAACATAGTACTGGTACGTAGCTGGCCCGCGTCCGTGGAATTATATACCTCTATAATCGGAAACACACTTAATTGTTTGTGTACTTCCACAAAACATACAAACACCAAATTTTGCATACTTGTTCGTCATGGGATGTGAGTAATGGGAAAATTCCGATATCACGAAAAAGGCGACATTTTCCATGTAAATGAAGTGTCGAAATTTTTCGTCGGTTTGAAATGCTGGTTTTTAGAGTAGTTCCGCACACCATAGAAACGTCATATTTTGTCAGGCAGTGAAGCTAGGAACATAGTTTATGATAGAAAAAAGAGCATTAAAATTCGTTTTCGTTTCGCGGCGCAAATCGAAAAAATGTGAAATTTGTAATGGCTGTATCTAGGAGGTAGAAATTTCGAGGTGATGTTTATTCTGATGCGTAGTTTGCGAATCCGCCCTTAAACTTGAAAAAAAAGTCATGTTCGGTGTAAGAAAGTGCTAGGAATATTATAAGGGGGCGTCTAATTCTACACAAATTGTAGATATGGTGGAATCACGAAATTGCGTTCAAGTGTGTAGAGTACAGCGCATGTGAGGGGAAAATTCCGACATGTTGGAAAAGTCGTCATCTTCGATTCAAAATGGCGGCTCAAAAATTTGTAACCATGAAAATTGTAAGTTGTGCTCTTGGTAGGTAAGCCAGGTTTCGCTATGTTATTAAGGACGTAGTTCAGTTTAAGTGAAGAAACAAATCATTGGAGAAGTCGCCATCTTGAATTCAAAATTGCCATATTTTTGAATTGCCTTCATTTGGCCTCTTATGTGGTATATTGAGGAGAATAGAACAAGCAGAATTCAACGTAGTAAGTTAGCTCCGCGGTAAAGTGTCTGGTTTCTGAGTAGCAGGTCTGGGTTCGAATCCCCGCCGACCTTGTTTTATCTTGCGTTTTTTTTTCTTATCACGTTGCTTTGTTTTATCAAAATAATTTCTGTTGGCATTGCGTGAACAAAATATTTTCGTTATTACAGACATAGACGGAAAGGATATATTTATACGCTAACTGTTGAGATGGTCTCGAAACTAGGCAGTATGTTCGTGTAAAGTTTCGAGACGATACTGAAGTATTTAAAATCAAACATATGTAGCATTGGAAATGGAGCATCACCAGTGTCTCTATCGGAAGCAATGTTCGGGGGGGGAGTATTACCCCGGGGGCACTGCTGATAACATTCTATTTGTTATTGTATTATATACGTATTATTTTGATCTCGCCAGGGGCGCTCTGAGGAGGCGGTGTTCCCCAAAAAGAGTCTGAAAGAAACAATGGGCATCTTTTTCACGATATAGTGTCCATACAAGACAACAATACATTTTGTCTCGCGACAACAGTGTCTACTTCAAACCGGAAACGATTGCAAAGTATCTCTCTCCCCTTTTATGTCCCTCGTTAAGATACCTGCGTATACCAAATTTGGAGAGAATACCACAAATAGAAAGTATAAAATATTAATTTTAAGGAAATACACACACATACAGGGACGTACGCAGGGGGTGGTTCCTGGGGGTCCGGACCACCCCCGAAATTCCAACTTTTGTGTAAATGTAGCCTAATTTTTGGGACAAGTTTAGGAATTTCAATATAAAATAAACAGATATTGAGTTGGACCCCTCCCGAAATAAATTCCTGCGTACGCCACTGCACACATACGCTCATACACACACACACAAATGGGCCCCTCTTGAAAATTGTCTCGTCGGCAGCTTACATATTTATAATATATAAGATACGTGGGAAAGTGCCCCTTTCGATTTAATAGTTTTAGTTGCGGGTCCGGTTGGAATGAAATGCCGTATATGATAGAGTCAAGCTTATTTTCAATCACCTATGCTATAAAAATAAACTTTCAAAGAAAGAAAAAGTGAGAGAAAAACTTGTTGGGAATCGAACCCATGTCTTTTGCACAGTAGGCTTACGTCGTTCCCCTACACTACTCAATTCGTTAGATTTTGGATTTCCTATTTACTGCTAACATAGTACTGGTACGTAGCTGGCCCGCGTCCGTGGAATTATATACCTCTATAATCGGAAACACACTTAATTGTTTGTGTACTTCCACAAAACATACAAACACCAAATTTTGCATACTTGTTCGTCATGGGATGTGAGTAATGGGAAAATTCCGATATCACGAAAAAGGCGACATTTTCCATGTAAATGAAGTGTCGAAATTTTTCGTCGGTTTGAAATGCTGGTTTTTAGAGTAGTTCCGCACACCATAGAAACGTCATATTTTGTCAGGCAGTGAAGCTAGGAACATAGTTTATGATAGAAAAAAGAGCATTAAAATTCGTTTTCGTTTCGCGGCGCAAATCGAAAAAATGTGAAATTTGTAATGGCTGTATCTAGGAGGTAGAAATTTCGAGGTGATGTTTATTCTGATGCGTAGTTTGCGAATCCGCCCTTAAACTTGAAAAAAAAGTCATGTTTGGTGTAAGAAAGTGCTAGGAATATTATAAGGGTGCGTCTAATTCTACACAATTTGTAGATATGGTGGAATCACGAAATTGCGTTCAAGTGTGTAGAGTACAGCGCATGTGAGGGGAAAATTCCGACATGTTGGAAAAGTCGTCATCTTCGATTCAAAATGGCGGCTCAAAAATTTGTAACCATGAAAATTGTAAGTTGTGCTCTTGGTAGGTAAGCCAGGTTTCGCTATGTTATTAAGGACGTAGTTCAGTTTAAGTGAAGAAACAAATCATTGGAGAAGTCGCCATCTTGAATTCAAAATTGCCATATTTTTGAATTGCCTTCATTTGGCCTCTTATGTGGTATATTGAAGAGAATAGAACAAGCAGAATTGAACGTAGTAAGTTAGCTTCGCGGTAAAGTGTCTGGTTTCTGAGTAGCAGGTCTGGGTTCGAATCCCCGCCGACCTTGTTTTATCTTGCATTTTTTTTTCTTATCACGTTGCTTTGTTTTATCAAAATAATTTCTGTTGGCATTGCGTGAACAAAATATTTTCGTTATTACAGACATAGACGGAAAGGATATATTTATACGCTAACTGTTGAGATGGTCTCGAAACTAGGCAGTATGTTCGTGTAAAGTTTCGAGACAATACTGAAGTATTTAAAATCAAACATATGTAGCATTGGAAATGGAGCATCACCAGTGTCTCTATCGGAAGCAATGTTCGGGGGGGGGAGTATTACCCCGGGGGCACTGCTGATAACATTCTATTTGTTATTGTATTATATACGTATTATTTTGATCTCGCCAGGGGCGCTCTGAGGAGGCGGTGTTCCCCAAAAAGAGTCTGAAAGAAACAATGGGCATCTTTTTCACGATATAGTGTCCATACAAGACAACAATACATTTTGTCTCGCGACAACAGTGTCTACTTCAAACCGGAAACGATTGCAAAGTATCTCTCTCCCCTTTTATGTCCCTCGTTAAGATACCTGCGTATACCAAATTTGGAGAGAATACCACAAATAGAAAGTATAAAATATTAATTTTAAGGAAATACACACACATACAGGGACGTACGCAGGGGGTGGTTCCTGGGGGTCCGGACCACCCCCGAAATTCCAACTTTTGTGTAAATGTAGCCTAATTTTTGGGACAAGTTTAGGAATTTCAATATAAAATACACAGATATTGAGTTGGACCCCTCCCGAAATAAATTCCTGCGTACGCCACTGCACACATACGCTCATACACACACACACAAATGGGCCCCTCTTGAAAATTGTCTCGTCGGCAGCGTACATATTTATAATATATAAGATACGTGGGAAAGTGCCCCTTTCGATTTAATAGTTTTAGTTGCGGGTCCGGTTGGAATGAAATGCCGTATATGATAGAGTCAAGCGTATTTTCAATCACCTATGCTATAAAAATAAACTTTCAAAGAAAGAAAAAGTGAGAGAAAAACTTGTTGGGAATCGAACCCATGTCTTTTGCACAGTAGGCTTACGTCGTTCCCCTACACTACTCAATTCGTTAGATTTTGGATTTCCTACTTACTGCTAACATAGTACTGGTACGTAGCTGGCCCGCGTCCGTGGAATTATATACCTCTATAATCGGAAACACACTTAATTGTTTGTGTACTTCCACAAAACATACAAACACCAAATTTTGCATACTTGTTCGACATGGGATGTGAGTAATGGGAAAATTCCGATATCACGAAAAAGGCGACATTTTCCATGTAAATGAAGTGTCGAAATTTTTCGTCGGTTTGAAATGCTGGTTTTTAGAGTAGTTCCGCACACCATAGAAACGTCATATTTTGTCAGGCAGTGAAGCTAGGAACATAGTTTATGATAGAAAAAAGAGCATTAAAATTCGTTTTCGTTTCGCGGCGCAAATCGAGAAAATGTGAAATTTGTAATGGCTGTATCTAGGAGGTAGAAATTTCGAGGTGATGTTTATTCTGATGCGTAGTTTGCGAATCCGCCCTTAAACTTGAAAAAAAATAGTCATGTTCGGTGTAAGAAAGTGCTAGGAATATTATAAGGGGGCGTCTAATTCTACACAATTTGTAGATATGGTGGAATCACGAAATTGCGTTCAAGTGTGTAGAGTACAGCGCATGTGAGGGGAAAATTCCGACATGTTGGAAAAGTCGTCATCTTCGATTCAAAATGGCGGCTCAAAAATTTGTAACCATGAAAATTGTAAGTTGTGCTCTTGGTAGGTAAGCCAGGTTTCGCTATGTTATTAAGGACGTAGTTCAGTTTAAGTGAAGAAACAAATCATTGGAGAAGTCGCCATCTTGAATTCAAAATTGCCATATTTTTGAATTGCCTTCATTTGGCCTCTTATGTGGTATATTGAAGAGAATAGAACAAGCAGAATTGAACGTAGTAAGTTAGCTTCGCGGTAAAGTGTCTGGTTTCTGAGTAGCAGGTCTGGGTTCGAATCCCCGCCGACCTTGTTTTATCTTGCATTTTTTTTTCTTATCACGTTGCTTTGTTTTATCAAAATAATTTCTGTTGGCATTGCGTGAACAAAATATTTTCGTTATTACAGACATAGACGGAAAGGATATATTTATACGCTAACTGTTGAGATGGTCTCGAAACTAGGCAGTATGTTCGTGTAAAGTTTCGAGACAATACTGAAGTATTTAAAATCAAACATATGTAGCATTGGAAATGGAGCATCACCAGTGTCTCTATCGGAAGCAATGTTCGGGGGGGGGAGTATTACCCCGGGGGCACTGCTGATAACATTCTATTTGTTATTGTATTATATACGTATTATTTTGATCTCGCCAGGGGCGCTCTGAGGAGGCGGTGTTCCCCAAAAAGAGTCTGAAAGAAACAATGGGCATCTTTTTCACGATATAGTGTCCATACAAGACAACAATACATTTTGTCTCGCGACAACAGTGTCTACTTCAAACCGGAAACGATTGCAAAGTATCTCTCTCCCCTTTTATGTCCCTCGTTAAGATACCTGCGTATACCAAATTTGGAGAGAATACCACAAATAGAAAGTATAAAATATTAATTTTAAGGAAATACACACACATACAGGGACGTACGCAGGGGGTGGTTCCTGGGGGTCCGGACCACCCCCGAAATTCCAACTTTTGTGTAAATGTAGCCTAATTTTTGGGACAAGTTTAGGAATTTCAATATAAAATACACAGATATTGAGTTGGACCCCTCCCGAAATAAATTCCTGCGTACGCCACTGCACACATACGCTCATACACACACACACAAATGGGCCCCTCTTGAAAATTGTCTCGTCGGCAGCGTACATATTTATAATATATAAGATACGTGGGAAAGTGCCCCTTTCGATTTAATAGTTTTAGTTGCGGGTCCGGTTGGAATGAAATGCCGTATATGATAGAGTCAAGCGTATTTTCAATCACCTATGCTATAAAAATAAACTTTCAAAGAAAGAAAAAGTGAGAGAAAAACTTGTTGGGAATCGAACCCATGTCTTTTGCACAGTAGGCTTACGTCGTTCCCCTACACTACTCAATTCGTTAGATTTTGGATTTCCTACTTACTGCTAACATAGTACTGGTACGTAGCTGGCCCGCGTCCGTGGAATTATATACCTCTATAATCGGAAACACACTTAATTGTTTGTGTACTTCCACAAAACATACAAACACCAAATTTTGCATACTTGTTCGTCATGGGATGTGAGTAATGGGAAAATTCCGATATCACGAAAAAGGCGACATTTTCCATGTAAATGAAGTGTCGAAATTTTTCGTCGGTTTGAAATGCTGGTTTTTAGAGTAGTTCCGCACACCATAGAAACGTCATATTTTGTCAGGCAGTGAAGCTAGGAACATAGTTTATGATAGAAAAAAGAGCATTAAAATTCGTTTTCGTTTCGCGGCGCAAATCGAGAAAATGTGAAATTTGTAATGGCTGTATCTAGGAGGTAGAAATTTCGAGGTGATGTTTATTCTGATGCGTAGTTTGCGAATCCGCCCTTAAACTTGAAAAAAAATAGTCATGTTCGGTGTAAGAAAGTGCTAGGAATATTATAAGGGGGCGTCTAATTCTACACAATTTGTAGATATGGTGGAATCACGAAATTGCGTTCAAGTGTGTAGAGTACAGCGCATGTGAGGGGAAAATTCCGACATGTTGGAAAAGTCGTCATCTTCGATTCAAAATGGCGGCTCAAAAATTTGTAACCATGAAAATTGTAAGTTGTGCTCTTGGTAGGTAAGCCAGGTTTCGCTATGTTATTAAGGACGTAGTTCAGTTTAAGTGAAGAAACAAATCATTGGAGAAGTCGCCATCTTGAATTCAAAATTGCCATATTTTTGAATTGCCTTCATTTGGCCTCTTATGTGGTATATTGAAGAGAATAGAACAAGCAGAATTGAACGTAGTAAGTTAGCTTCGCGGTAAAGTGTCTGGTTTCTGAGTAGCAGGTCTGGGTTCGAATCCCCGCCGACCTTGTTTTATCTTGCATTTTTTTTTCTTATCACGTTGCTTTGTTTTATCAAAATAATTTCTGTTGGCATTGCGTGAACAAAATATTTTCGTTATTACAGACATAGACGGAAAGGATATATTTATACGCTAACTGTTGAGATGGTCTCGAAACTAGGCAGTATGTTCGTGTAAAGTTTCGAGACAATACTGAAGTATTTAAAATCAAACATATGTAGCATTGGAAATGGAGCATCACCAGTGTCTCTATCGGAAGCAATGTTCGGGGGGGGGGAGTATTACCCCGGGGGCACTGCTGATAACATTCTATTTGTTATTGTATTATATACGTATTATTTTGATCTCGCCAGGGGCGCTCTGAGGAGGCGGTGTTCCCCAAAAAGAGTCTGAAAGAAACAATGGGCATCTTTTTCACGATATAGTGTCCATACAAGACAACAATACATTTTGTCTCGCGACAACAGTGTCTACTTCAAACCGGAAACGATTGCAAAGTATCTCTCTCCCCTTTTATGTCCCTCGTTAAGATACCTGCGTATACCAAATTTGGAGAGAATACCACAAATAGAAAGTATAAAATATTAATTTTAAGGAAATACACACACATACAGGGACGTACGCAGGGGGTGGTTCCTGGGGGTCCGGACCACCCCCGAAATTCCAACTTTTGTGTAAATGTAGCCTAATTTTTGGGACAAGTTTAGGAATTTCAATATAAAATACACAGATATTGAGTTGGACCCCTCCCGAAATAAATTCCTGCGTACGCCACTGCACACATACGCTCATACACACACACACAAATGGGCCCCTCTTGAAAATTGTCTCGTCGGCAGCGTACATATTTATAATATATAAGATACGTGGGAAAGTGCCCCTTTCGATTTAATAGTTTTAGTTGCGGGTCCGGTTGGAATGAAATGCCGTATATGATAGAGTCAAGCGTATTTTCAATCACCTATGCTATAAAAATAAACTTTCAAAGAAAGAAAAAGTGAGAGAAAAACTTGTTGGGAATCGAACCCATGTCTTTTGCACAGTAGGCTTACGTCGTTCCCCTACACTACTCAATTCGTTAGATTTTGGATTTCCTACTTACTGCTAACATAGTACTGGTACGTAGCTGGCCCGCGTCCGTGGAATTATATACCTCTATAATCGGAAACACACTTAATTGTTTGTGTACTTCCACAAAACATACAAACACCAAATTTTGCATACTTGTTCGTCATGGGATGTGAGTAATGGGAAAATTCCGATATCACGAAAAAGGCGACATTTTCCATGTAAATGAAGTGTCGAAATTTTTCGTCGGTTTGAAATGCTGGTTTTTAGAGTAGTTCCGCACACCATAGAAACGTCATATTTTGTCAGGCAGTGAAGCTAGGAACATAGTTTATGATAGAAAAAAGAGCATTAAAATTCGTTTTCGTTTCGCGCCGCAAATCGAGAAAATGTGAAATTTGTAATGGCTGTATCTAGGAGGTAGAAATTTCGAGGTGATGTTTATTCTGATGCGTAGTTTGCGAATCCGCCCTTAAACTTGAAAAAAAATAGTCATGTTCGGTGTAAGAAAGTGCTAGGAATATTATAAGGGGGCGTCTAATTCTACACAATTTGTAGATATGGTGGAATCACGAAATTGCGTTCAAGTGTGTAGAGTACAGCGCATGTGAGGGGAAAATTCCGACATGTTGGAAAAGTCGTCATCTTCGATTCAAAATGGCGGCTCAAAAATTTGTAACCATGAAAATTGTAAGTTGTGCTCTTGGTAGGTAAGCCAGGTTTCGCTATGTTATTAAGGACGTAGTTCAGTTTAAGTGAAGAAACAAATCATTGGAGAAGTCGCCATCTTGAATTCAAAATTGCCATATTTTTGAATTGCCTTCATTTGGCCTCTTATGTGGTATATTGAAGAGAATAGAACAAGCAGAATTGAACGTAGTAAGTTAGCTTCGCGGTAAAGTGTCTGGTTTCTGAGTAGCAGGTCTGGGTTCGAATCCCCGCCGACCTTGTTTTATCTTGCATTTTTTTTTCTTATCACGTTGCTTTGTTTTATCAAAATAATTTCTGTTGGCATTGCGTGAACAAAATATTTTCGTTATTACAGACATAGACGGAAAGGATATATTTATACGCTAACTGTTGAGATGGTCTCGAAACTAGGCAGTATGTTCGTGTAAAGTTTCGAGACAATACTGAAGTATTTAAAATCAAACATATGTAGCATTGGAAATGGAGCATCACCAGTGTCTCTATCGGAAGCAATGTTCGGGGGGGGGAGTATTACCCCGGGGGCACTGCTGATAACATTCTATTTGTTATTGTATTATATACGTATTATTTTGATCTCGCCAGGGGCGCTCTGAGGAGGCGGTGTTCCCCAAAAAGAGTCTGAAAGAAACAATGGGCATCTTTTTCACGATATAGTGTCCATACAAGACAACAATACATTTTGTCTCGCGACAACAGTGTCTACTTCAAACCGGAGACGATTGCAAAGTATCTCTCTCCCCTTTTATGTCCCTCGTTAAGATACCTGCGTATACCAAATTTGGAGAGAATACCACAAATAGAAAGTATAAAATATTAATTTTAAGGAAATACACACACATACAGGGACGTACGCAGGGGGTGGTTCCTGGGGGTCCGGACCACCCCCGAAATTCCAACTTTTGTGTAAATGTAGCCTAATTTTTGGGACAAGTTTAGGAATTTCAATATAAAATACACAGATATTGAGTTGGACCCCTCCCGAAATAAATTCCTGCGTACGCCACTGCACACATACGCTCATACACACACACACAAATGGGCCCCTCTTGAAAATTGTCTCGTCGGCAGCGTACATATTTATAATATATAAGATACGTGGGAAAGTGCCCCTTTCGATTTAATAGTTTTAGTTGCGGGTCCGGTTGGAATGAAATGCCGTATATGATAGAGTCAAGCGTATTTTCAATCACCTATGCTATAAAAATAAACTTTCAAAGAAAGAAAAAGTGAGAGAAAAACTTGTTGGGAATCGAACCCATGTCTTTTGCACAGTAGGCTTACGTCGTTCCCCTACACTACTCAATTCGTTAGATTTTGGATTTCCTACTTACTGCTAACATAGTACTGGTACGTAGCTGGCCCGCGTCCGTGGAATTATATACCTCTATAATCGGAAACACACTTAATTGTTTGTGTACTTCCACAAAACATACAAACACCAAATTTTGCATACTTGTTCGTCATGGGATGTGAGTAATGGGAAAATTCCGATATCACGAAAAAGGCGACATTTTCCATGTAAATGAAGTGTCGAAATTTTTCGTCGGTTTGAAATGCTGGTTTTTAGAGTAGTTCCGCACACCATAGAAACGTCATATTTTGTCAGGCAGTGAAGCTAGGAACATAGTTTATGATAGAAAAAAGAGCATTAAAATTCGTTTTCGTTTCGCGGCGCAAATCGAAAAAATGTGAAATTTGTAATGGCTGTATCTAGGAGGTAGAAATTTCGAGGTGATGTTTATTCTGATGCGTAGTTTGCGAATCCGCCCTTAAACTTGAAAAAAAAAGTCATGTTCGGTGTAAGAAAGTGCTAGGAATATTATAAGGGAGCGTCTAATTCTACACAATTTGTAGATATGGTGGAATCACGAAATTGCGTTCAAGTGTGTAGAGTACAGCGCATGTGAGGGGAAAATTCCGACATGTTGGAAAAGTCGTCATCTTCGATTCAAAATGGCGGCTCAAAAATTTGTAACCATGAAAATTGTAAGTTGTGCTCTTGGTAGGTAAGCCAGGTTTCGCTATGTTATTAAGGACGTAGTTCAGTTTAAGTGAAGAAACAAATCATTGGAGAAGTCGCCATCTTGAATTCAAAATTGCCATATTTTTGAATTGCCTTCATTTGGCCTCTTATGTGGTATATTAAGGAGAATAGAACAAGCAGAATTCAACGTAGTAAGTTAGCTCCGCGGTAAAGTGTCTGGTTTCTGAGTAGCAGGTCTGGGTTCGAATCCCCGCCGACCTTGTTTTATCTTGCGTTTTTTTCTTATCACGTTGCTTTGTTTTATCAAAATAATTTCTGTTGGCATTGCGTGAACAAAATATTTTCGTTATTACAGACATAGACGGAAAGGATATATTTATACGCTAACTGTTGAGATGGTCTCGAAACTAGGCAGTATGTTCGTGTAAAGTTTCGAGACGATACTGAAGTATTTAAAATCAAACATATGTAGCATTGGAAATGGAGCATCACCAGTGTCTCTATCGGAAGCAATGTTCGGGGGGGGGAGTATTACCCCGGGGGCACTGCTGATAACATTCTATTTGTTATTGTATTATATACGTATTATTTTGATCTCGCCAGGGGCGCTCTGAGGAGGCGGTGTTCCCCAAAAAGAGTCTGAAAGAAACAATGGGCATCTTTTTCACGATATAGTGTCCATACAAGACAACAATACATTTTGTCTCGCGACAACAGTGTCTACTTCAAACCGGAAACGATTGCAAAGTATCTCTCTCCCCTTTTATGTCCCTCGTTAAGATACCTGCGTATACCAAATTTGGAGAGAATACCACAAATAGAAAGTATAAAATATTAATTTTAAGGAAATACACACACATACAGGGACGTACGCAGGGGGTGGTTCCTGGGGGTCCGGACCACCCCCGAAATTCCAACTTTTGTGTAAATGTAGCCTAATTTTTGGGACAAGTTTAGGAATTTCAATATAAAATACACAGATATTGAGTTGGACCCCTCCCGAAATAAATTCCTGCGTACGCCACTGCACACATACGCTCATACACACACACACAAATGGGCCCCTCTTGAAAATTGTCTCGTCGGCAGCGTACATATTTATAATATATAAGATACGTGGGAAAGTGCCCCTTTCGATTTAATAGTTTTAGTTGCGGGTCCGGTTGGAATGAAATGCCGTATATGATAGAGTCAAGCGTATTTTCAATCACCTATGCTATAAAAATAAACTTTCAAAGAAAGAAAAAGTGAGAGAAAAACTTGTTGGGAATCGAACCCATGTCTTTTGCACAGTAGGCTTACGTCGTTCCCCTACACTACTCAATTCGTTAGATTTTGGATTTCCTACTTACTGCTAACATAGTACTGGTACGTAGCTGGCCCGCGTCCGTGGAATTATATACCTCTATAATCGGAAACACACTTAATTGTTTGTGTACTTCCACAAAACATACAAACACCAAATTTTGCATACTTGTTCGTCATGGGATGTGAGTAATGGGAAAATTCCGATATCACGAAAAAGGCGACATTTTCCATGTAAATGAAGTGTCGAAATTTTTCGTCGGTTTGAAATGCTGGTTTTTAGAGTAGTTCCGCACACCATAGAAACGTCATATTTTGTCAGGCAGTGAAGCTAGGAACATAGTTTATGATAGAAAAAAGAGCATTAAAATTCGTTTTCGTTTCGCGGCGCAAATCGAAAAAATGTGAAATTTGTAATGGCTGTATCTAGGAGGTAGAAATTTCGAGGTGATGTTTATTCTGATGCGTAGTTTGCGAATCCGCCCTTAAACTTGAAAAAAAAAGTCATGTTCGGTGTAAGAAAGTGCTAGGAATATTATAAGGGAGCGTCTAATTCTACACAATTTGTAGATATGGTGGAATCACGAAATTGCGTTCAAGTGTGTAGAGTACAGCGCATGTGAGGGGAAAATTCCGACATGTTGGAAAAGTCGTCATCTTCGATTCAAAATGGCGGCTCAAAAATTTGTAACCATGAAAATTGTAAGTTGTGCTCTTGGTAGGTAAGCCAGGTTTCGCTATGTTATTAAGGACGTAGTTCAGTTTAAGTGAAGAAACAAATCATTGGAGAAGTCGCCATCTTGAATTCAAAATTGCCATATTTTTGAATTGCCTTCATTTGGCCTCTTATGTGGTATATTAAGGAGAATAGAACAAGCAGAATTCAACGTAGTAAGTTAGCTCCGCGGTAAAGTGTCTGGTTTCTGAGTAGCAGGTCTGGGTTCGAATCCCCGCCGACCTTGTTTTATCTTGCGTTTTTTTTTCTTATCACGTTGCTTTGTTTTATCAAAATAATTTCTGTTGGCATTGCGTGAACAAAATATTTTCGTTATTACAGACATAGACGGAAAGGATATATTTATACGCTAACTGTTGAGATGGTCTCGAAACTAGGCAGTATGTTCGTGTAAAGTTTCGAGACGATACTGAAGTATTTAAAATCAAACATATGTAGCATTGGAAATGGAGCATCACCAGTGTCTCTATCGGAAGCAATGTTCGGGGGGGGAGTATTACCCCGGGGGCACTGCTGATAACATTCTATTTGTTATTGTATTATATACGTATTATTTTGATCTCGCCAGGGGCGCTCTGAGGAGGCGGTGTTCCCCAAAAAGAGTCTGAAAGAAACAATGGGCATCTTTTTCACGATATAGTGTCCATACAAGACAACAATACATTTTGTCTCGCGACAACAGTGTCTACTTCAAACCGGAAACGATTGCAAAGTATCTCTCTCCCCTTTTATGTCCCTCGTTAAGATACCTGCGTATACCAAATTTGGAGAGAATACCACAAATAGAAAGTATAAAATATTAATTTTAAGGAAATACACACACATACAGGGACGTACGCAGGGGGTGGTTCCTGGGGGTCCGGACCACCCCCGAAATTCCAACTTTTGTGTAAATGTAGCCTAATTTTTGGGACAAGTTTAGGAATTTCAATATAAAATACACAGATATTGAGTTGGACCCCTCCCGAAATAAATTCCTGCGTACGCCACTGCACACATACGCTCATACACACACACACAAATGGGCCCCTCTTGAAAATTGTCTCGTCGGCAGCGTACATATTTATAATATATAAGATACGTGGGAAAGTGCCCCTTTCGATTTAATAGTTTTAGTTGCGGGTCCGGTTGGAATGAAATGCCGTATATGATAGAGTCAAGCTTATTTTCAATCACCTATGCTATAAAAATAAACTTTCAAAGAAAGAAAAAGTGAGAGAAAAACTTGTTGGGAATCGAACCCATGTCTTTTGCACAGTAGGCTTACGTCGTTCCCCTACACTACTCAATTCGTTAGATTTTGGATTTCCTACTTACTGCTAACATAGTACTGGTACGTAGCTGGCCCGCGTCCGTGGAATTATATACCTCTATAATCGGAAACACACTTAATTGTTTGCGTACTTCCACAAAACATACAAACACCAAATTTTGCATACTTGTTCGTCATGGGATGTGAGTAATGGGAAAATTCCGATATCACGAAAAAGGCGACATTTTCCATGTAAATGAAGTTTCGAAATTTTTCGTCGGTTTGAAATGCTGGTTTTTAGAGTAGTTCCGCACACCATAGAAACGTCGTATTTTGTCAGGCAGTGAAGCTAGGAACATACTTTATGATAGAAAAAAGAGCATTAAAATTCGTTTTCGTTTCGCGGCGCAAATCGAAAAAATGTGAAATTTGTAATGGCTGTATCTAGGAGGTAGAAATTTCGAGGTGATGTTTATTCTGATGCGTAGTTTGCGAATCCGCCCTTAAACTTGAAAAAAATAGTCATGTTTGGTGTAAGAAAGAGCTAGGAATATTATAAGGGGGCGTCTAATTCTACACAATTTGTAGATATGGTGGAATCACGAAATTGCGTTCAAGTGTGTAGAGTACAGCGCATGTGAGGGGAAAATTCCGACATGTTGGAAAAGTCGTCATCTTCGATTCAAAATGGCGGCTCAAAAATTTGTAACCATGAAAATTGTAAGTTGTGCTCTTGGTAGGTAAGCCAGGTTTCGCTATGTTATTAAGGACGTAGTTCAGTTTAAGTGAAGAAACAAATCATTGGAGAAGTCGCCATCTTGAATTCAAAATTGCCATATTTTTGAATTGCCTTCATTTGGCCTCTTATGTGGTATATTGAAGAGAATAGAACAAGCAGAATTCAACGTAGTAAGTTAGCTTCGCGGTAAAGTGTCTGGTTTCTGAGTAACAGGTCTGGGTTCGAATCCCCGCCGACCTTGTTTTATCTTGCATTTTTTTTTTCTTATCACGTTGCTTTGTTTTATCAAAATAATTTCTGTTGGCATTGCGTGAACAAAATATTTTCGTTATTACAGACATAGACGGAAAGGATATATTTATACGCTAACTGTTGAGATGGTCTCGAAACTAGGCAGTATGTTCGTGTAAAGTTTCGAGACAATACTGAAGTATTTAAAATCAAACATATGTAGCATTGGAAATGGAGCATCACCAGTGTCTCTATCGGAAGCAATGTTCGGGGGGGGAGTATTACCCCGGGGGCACTGCTGATAACATTCTATTTGTTATTGTATTATATACGTATTATTTTGATCTCGCCAGGGGCGCTCTGAGGAGGCGGTGTTCCCCAAAAAGAGTCTGAAAGAAACAATGGGCATCTTTTTCACGATATAGTGTCCATACAAGACAACAATACATTTTGTCTCGCGACAACAGTGTCTACTTCAAACCGGAAACGATTGCAAAGTATCTCTCTCCCCTTTTATGTCCCTCGTTAAGATACCTGCGTATACCAAATTTGGAGAGAATACCACAAATAGAAAGTATAAAATATTAATTTTAAGGAAATACACACACATACAGGGACGTACGCAGGGGGTGGTTCCTGGGGGTCCGGACCACCCCCGAAATTCCAACTTTTGTGTAAATGTAGCCTAATTTTTGGGACAAGTTTAGGAATTTCAATATAAAATACACAGATATTGAGTTGGACCCCTCCCGAAATAAATTCCTGCGTACGCCACTGCACACATACGCTCATACACACACACACAAATGGGCCCCTCTTGAAAATTGTCTCGTCGGCAGCGTACATATTTATAATATATAAGATACGTGGGAAAGTGCCCCTTTCGATTTAATAGTTTTAGTTGCGGGTCCGGTTGGAATGAAATGCCGTATATGATAGAGTCAAGCGTATTTTCAATCACCTATGCTATAAAAATAAACTTTCAAAGAAAGAAAAAGTGAGAGAAAAACTTGTTGGGAATCGAACCCATGTCTTTTGCACAGTAGGCTTACGTCGTTCCCCTACACTACTCAATTCGTTAGATTTTGGATTTCCTACTTACTGCTAACATAGTACTGGTACGTAGCTGGCCCGCGTCCGTGGAATTATATACCTCTATAATCGGAAACACACTTAATTGTTTGTGTACTTCCACAAAACATACAAACACCAAATTTTGCATACTTGTTCGTCATGGGATGTGAGTAATGGGAAAATTCCGATATCACGAAAAAGGCGACATTTTCCATGTAAATGAAGTGTCGAAATTTTTCGTCGGTTTGAAATGCTGGTTTTTAGAGTAGTTCCGCACACCATAGAAACGTCATATTTTGTCAGGCAGTGAAGCTAGGAACATAGTTTATGATAGAAAAAAGAGCATTAAAATTCGTTTTCGTTTCGCGGCGCAAATCGAAAAAATGTGAAATTTGTAATGGCTGTATCTAGGAGGTAGAAATTTCGAGGTGATGTTTATTCTGATGCGTAGTTTGCGAATCCGCCCTTAAACTTGAAAAAAAATAGTCATGTTCGGTGTAAGAAAGTGCTAGGAATATTATAAGGGGGCGTCTAATTCTACACAATTTGTAGATATGGTGGAATCACGAAATTGCGTTCAAGTGTGTAGAGTACAGCGCATGTGAGGGGAAAATTCCGACATGTTGGAAAAGTCGTCATCTTCGATTCAAAATGGCGGCTCAAAAATTTGTAACCATGAAAATTGTAAGTTGTGCTCTTGGTAGGTAAGCCAGGTTTCGCTATGTTATTAAGGACGTAGTTCAGTTTAAGTGAAGAAACAAATCATTGGAGAAGTCACCATCTTGAATTCAAAATTGCCATATTTTTGAATTGCCTTCATTTGGCCTCTTATGTGGTATATTGAAGAGAATAGAACAAGCAGAATTGAACGTAGTAAGTTAGCTTCGCGGTAAAGTGTCTGGTTTCTGAGTAGCAGGTCTGGGTTCGAATCCCCGCCGACCTTGTTTTATCTTGCATTTTTTTTTCTTATCACGTTGCTTTGTTTTATCAAAATAATTTCTGTTGGCATTGCGTGAACAAAATATTTTCGTTATTACAGACATAGACGGAAAGGATATATTTATACGCTAACTGTTGAGATGGTCTCGAAACTAGGCAGTATGTTCGTGTAAAGTTTCGAGACAATACTGAAGTATTTAAAATCAAACATATGTAGCATTGGAAATGGAGCATCACCAGTGTCTCTATCGGAAGCAATGTTCGGGGGGGGGGGAGTATTACCCCGGGGGCACTGCTGATAACATTCTATTTGTTATTGTATTATATACGTTTTATTTTGATCTCGCCAGGGGCGCTCTGAGGAGGCGGTGTTCCCCTAAAAGAGTCTGAAAGAAACAATGGGCATCTTTTTCACGATATAGTGTCCATACAAGACAACAATACATTTTGTCTCGCGACAACAGTGTCTACTTCAAACCGGAAACGATTGCAAAGTATCTCTCTCCCCTTTTATGTCCCTCGTTAAGATACCTGCGTATACCAAATTTGGAGAGAATACCACAAATAGAAAGTATAAAATATTAATTTTAAGGAAATACACACACATACAGGGACGTACGCAGGGGGTGGTTCCTGGGGGTCCGGACCACCCCCGAAATTCCAACTTTTGTGTAAATGTAGCCTAATTTTTGGGACAAGTTTAGGAATTTCAATATAAAATACACAGATATTGAGTTGGACCCCTCCCGAAATAAATTCCTGCGTACGCCACTGCACACATACGCTCATACACACACACACAAATGGGCCCCTCTTGAAAATTGTCTCGTCGGCAGCGTACATATTTATAATATATAAGATACGTGGGAAAGTGCCCCTTTCGATTTAATAGTTTTAGTTGCGGGTCCGGTTGGAATGAAATGCCGTATATGATAGAGTCAAGCGTATTTTCAATCACCTATGCTATAAAAATAAACTTTCAAAGAAAGAAAAAGTGAGAGAAAAACTTGTTGGGAATCGAACCCATGTCTTTTGCACAGTAGGCTTACGTCGTTCCCCTACACTACTCAATTCGTTAGATTTTGGATTTCCTACTTACTGCTAACATAGTACTGGTACGTAGCTGGCCCGCGTCCGTGGAATTATATACCTCTATAATCGGAAACACACTTAATTGTTTGTGTACTTCCACAAAACATACAAACACCAAATTTTGCATACTTGTTCGTCATGGGATGTGAGTAATGGGAAAATTCCGATATCACGAAAAAGGCGACATTTTCCATGTAAATGAAGTGTCGAAATTTTTCGTCGGTTTGAAATGCTGGTTTTTAGAGTAGTTCCGCACACCATAGAAACGTCATATTTTGTCAGGCAGTGAAGCTAGGAACATAGTTTATGATAGAAAAAAGAGCATTAAAATTCGTTTTCGTTTCGCGGCGCAAATCGAAAAAATGTGAAATTTGTAATGGCTGTATCTAGGAGGTAGAAATTTCGAGGTGATGTTTATTCTGATGCGTAGTTTGCGAATCCGCCCTTAAACTTGAAAAAAAAAGTCATGTTCGGTGTAAGAAAGTGCTAGGAATATTATAAGGGGGCGTCTAATTCTACACAATTTGTAGATATGGTGGAATCACGAAATTGCGTTCAAGTGTGTAGAGTACAGCGCATGTGAGGGGAAAATTCCGACATGTTGGAAAAGTCGTCATCTTCGATTCAAAATGGCGGCTCAAAAATTTGTAACCATGAAAATTGTAAGTTGTGCTCTTGGTAGGTAAGCCAGGTTTCGCTATGTTATTAAGGACGTAGTTCAGTTTAAGTGAAGAAACAAATCATTGGAGAAGTCGCCATCTTGAATTCAGAATTGCCATATTTTTGAATTGCCTTCATTTGGCCTCTTATGTGGTATATTGAGGAGAATAGAACAAGCAGAATTCAACGTAGTAAGTTAGCTCCGCGGTAAAGTGTCTGGTTTCTGAGTAGCAGGTCTGGGTTCGAATCCCCGCCGACCTTGTTTTATCTTGCGTTTTTTTTTCTTATCACGTTGCTTTGTTTTATCAAAATAATTTCTGTTGGCATTGCGTGAACAAAATATTTTCGTTATTACAGACATAGACGGAAAGGATATATTTATACGCTAACTGTTGAGATGGTCTCGAAACTAGGCAGTATGTTCGTGTAAAGTTTCGAGACGATACTGAAGTATTTAAAATCAAACATATGTAGCATTGGAAATGGAGCATCACCAGTGTCTCTATCGGAAGCAATGTTCGGGGGGGGGGGGTATTACCCCGGGGGCACTGCTGATAACATTCTATTTGTTATTGTATTATATACGTATTATTTTGATCTCGCCAGGGGCGCTCTGAGGAGGCGGTGTTCCCCAAAAAGAGTCTGAAAGAAACAATGGGCATCTTTTTCACGATATAGTGTCCATACAAGACAACAATACATTTTGTCTCGCGACAACAGTGTCTACTTCAAACCGGAAACGATTGCAAAGTATCTCTCTCCCCTTTTATGTCCCTCGTTAAGATACCTGCGTATACTAAATTTGGAGAGAATACCACAAATAGAAAGTATAAAATATTAATTTTAAGGAAATACACACACATACAGGGACGTACGCAGGGGGTGGTTCCTGGGGGTCCGGACCACCCCCGAAATTCCAACTTTTGTGTAAATGTAGCCTAATTTTTGGGACAAGTTTAGGAATTTCAGTATAAAATACACAGATATTGAGTTGGACCCCTCCCGAAATAAATTCCTGCGTACGCCACTGCACACATACGCTCATACACACACACACAAATGGGCCCCTCTTGAAAATTGTCTCGTCGGCAGCTTACATATTTATAATATATAAGATACGTGGGAAAGTGCCCCTTTCGATTTAATAGTTTTAGTTGCGGGTCCGGTTGGAATGAAATGCCGTATATGATAGAGTCAAGCTTATTTTCAATCACCTATGCTATAAAAATAAACTTTCAAAGAAAGAAAAAGTGAGAGAAAAACTTGTTGGGAATCGAACCCATGTCTTTTGCACAGTAGGCTTACGTCGTTCCCCTACACTACTCAATTCGTTAGATTTTGGATTTCCTATTTACTGCTAACATAGTACTGGTACGTAGCTGGCCCGCGTCCGTGGAATTATATACCTCTATAATCGGAAACACACTTAATTGTTTGTGTACTTCCACAAAACATACAAACACCAAATTTTGCATACTTGTTCGTCATGGGATGTGAGTAATGGGAAAATTCCGATATCACGAAAAAGGCGACATTTTCCATGTAAATGAAGTGTCGAAATTTTTCGTCGGTTTGAAATGCTGGTTTTTAGAGTAGTTCCGCACACCATAGAAACGTCATATTTTGTCAGGCAGTGAAGCTAGGAACATAGTTTATGATAGAAAAAAGAGCATTATAATTCGTTTTCGTTTCGCGGCGCAAATCGAAAAAATGTGAAATTTGTAATGGCTGTATCTAGGAGGTAGAAATTTCGAGGTGATGTTTATTCTGATGCGTAGTTTGCGAATCCGCCCTTAAACTTGAAAAAAATAGTCATGTTCGGTGTAAGAAAGTGCTAGGAATATTATAAGGGGGCGTCTAATTCTACACAATTTGTAGATATGGTGGAATCACGAAATTGCGTTCAAGTGTGTAGAGTACAGCGCATGTGAGGGGAAAATTCCGACATGTTGGAAAAGTCGTCATCTTCGATTCAAAATGGCGGCTCAAAAATTTGTAACCATGAAAATTGTAAGTTGTGCTCTTGGTAGGTAAGCCAGGATTCGCTATGTTATTAAGGACGTAGTTCAGTTTAAGTGAAGAAACAAATCATTGGAGAAGTCGCCATCTTGAATTCAAAATTGCCATATTTTTGAATTGCCTTCATTTGGCCTCTTATGTGGTATATTGAGGAGAATAGAACAAGCAGAATTCAACGTAGTAAGTTAGCTCCGCGGTAAAGTGTCTGGTTTCTGAGTAGCAGGTCTGGGTTCGAATCCCCGCCGACCTTGTTTTATCTTGCGTTTTTTTTTTCTTATCACGTTGCTTTGTTTTATCAAAATAATTTCTGTTGGCATTGCGTGAACAAAATATTTTCGTTATTACAGACATAGACGGAAAGGATATATTTATACGCTAACTGTTGAGATGGTCTCGAAACTAGGCAGTATGTTCGTGTAAAGTTTCGAGACGATACTGAAGTATTTAAAATCAAACATATGTAGCATTGGAAATGGAGCATCACCAGTGTCTCTATCGGAAGCAATGTTCGGGGGGGGGGAGTATTACCCCGGGGGCACTGCTGATAACATTCTATTTGTTATTGTATTATATACGTATTATTTTGATCTCGCCAGGGGCGCTCTGAGGAGGCGGTGTTCCCCAAAAAGAGTCTGAAAGAAACAATGGGCATCTTTTTCACGATATAGTGTCCATACAAGACAACAATACATTTTGTCTCGCGACAACAGTGCCTACTTCAAACCGGAAACGATTGCAAAGTATCTCTCTCCCCTTTTATGTCCCTCGTTAAGATACCTGCGTATACCAAATTTGGAGAGAATACCACAAATAGAAAGTATAAAATATTAATTTTAAGGAAATACACAAACATACAGGGACGTACGCAGGGGGTGGTTCCTGGGGGTCCGGACCACCCCCGAAATTCCAACTTTTGTGTAAATGTAGTTTAATTTTTGGGACAAGTTTAGGAATTTCAATATAAAATACACAGATATTGAGTTGGACCCCTCCCGAAATAAATTCCTGCGTACGCCACTGCACACATACGCTCATACACACACACACAAATGGGCCCCTCTTGAAAATTGTCTCGTCGGCAGCGTACATATTTATAATATATAAGATACGTGGGAAAGTGCCCCTTTCGATTTAATAGTTTTAGTTGCGGGTCCGGTTGGAATGAAATGCCGTATATGATAGAGTCAAGCTTATTTTCAATCACCTATGCTATAAAAATAAACTTTCAAAGAAAGAAAAAGTGAGAGAAAAACTTGTTGGGAATCGAACCCATGTCTTTTGCACAGTAGGCTTACGTCGTTCCCCTACACTACTCAATTCGTTAGATTTTGGATTTCCTATTTACTGCTAACATAGTACTGGTACGTAGCTGGCCCGCGTCCGTGGAATTATATACCTCTATAATCGGAAACACACTTAATTGTTTGTGTACTTCCACAAAACATACAAACACCAAATTTTGCATACTTGTTCGTCATGGGATGTGAGTAATGGGAAAATTCCGATATCACGAAAAAGGCGACATTTTCCATGTAAATGAAGTGTCGAAATTTTTCGTCGGTTTGAAATGCTGGTTTTTAGAGTAGTTCCGCACACCATAGAAACGTCATATTTTGTCAGGCAGTGAAGCTAGGAACATAGTTTATGATAGAAAAAAGAGCATTAAAATTCGTTTTCGTTTCGCGGCGCAAATCGAAAAAATGTGAAATTTGTAATGGCTGTATCTAGGAGGTAGAAATTTCGAGGTGATGTTTATTCTGATGCGTAGTTTGCGAATCCGCCCTTAAACTTGAAAAAAAAGTCATGTTCGGTGTAAGAAAGTGCTAGGAATATTATAAGGGGGCGTCTAATTCTACACAATTTGTAGATATGGTGGAATCACGAAATTGCGTTCAAGTGTGTAGAGTACAGCGCATGTGAGGGGAAAATTCCGACATGTTGGAAAAGTCGTCATCTTCGATTCAAAATGGCGGCTCAAAAATTTGTAACCATGAAAATTGTAAGTTGTGCTCTTGGTAGGTAAGCCAGGTTTCGCTATGTTATTAAGGACGTAGTTCAGTTTAAGTGAAGAAACAAATCATTGGAGAAGTCGCCATCTTGAATTCAAAATTGCCATATTTTTGAATTGCCTTCATTTGGCCTCTTATGTGGTATATTGAGGAGAATAGAACAAACAGAATTCAACGTAGTAAGTTAGATCCCGCGGTAAAGTGTCTGGTTTCTGAGTAGCAGGTCTGGGTTCGAATCCCCGCCGACCTTATTTTATCTTGCGTTTTTTTTTTATCACGTTGCTTTGTTTTATCAAAATAATTTCTGTTGGCATTGCGTGAACAAAATATTTTCGTTATTACAGACATAGACGGAAAGGATATATTTATACGCTAACTGTTGAGATGGTCTCGAAACTAGGCAGTATGTTCGTGTAAAGTTTCGAGACGATACTGAAGTATTTAAAATCAAACATATGTAGCATTGGAAATGGAGCATCACCAGTGTCTCTATCGGAAGCAATGTTCGGAGGGGGGGAGTATTACCCCGGGGGCACTGCTGATAACATTCTATTTGTTATTGTATTATATACGTATTATTTTGATCTCGCCAGGGGCGCTCTGAGGAGGCGGTGTTCCCCAAAAAGAGTCTGAAAGAAACAATGGGCATCTTTTTCACGATATAGTGTCCATACAAGACAACAATACATTTTGTCTCGCGACAACAGTGTCTACTTCAAACCGGAAACGATTGCAAAGTATCTCTCTCCCCTTTTATGTCCCTCGTTAAGATACCTGCGTATACCAAATTTGGAGAGAATACCACAAATAGAAAGTATAAAATATTAATTTTAAGGAAATACACAAACATACAGGGACGTACGCAGGGGGTGGTTCCTGGGGGTCCGGACCACCCCCGAAATTCCAACTTTTGTGTAAATGTAGCCTAATTTTTGGGACAAGTTTAGGAATTTCAATATAAAATACACAGATATTGAGTTGGACCCCTCCCGAAATAAATTCCTGCGTACGCCACTGCACACATACGCTCATACACACACACACAAATGGGCCCCTCTTGAAAATTGTCTCGTCGGCAGCGTACATATTTATAATATATAAGATACGTGGGAAAGTGCCCCTTTCGATTTAATAGTTTTAGTTGCGGGTCCGGTTGGAATGAAATGCCGTATATGATAGAGTCAAGCTTATTTTCAATCACCTATGCTATAAAAATAAACTTTCAAAGAAAGAAAAAGTGAGAGAAAAACTTGTTGGGAATCGAACCCATGTCTTTTGCACAGTAGGCTTACGTCGTTCCCCTACACTACTCAATTCGTTAGATTTTGGATTTCCTATTTACTGCTAACATAGTACTGGTACGTAGCTGGCCCGCGTCCGTGGAATTATATACCTCTATAATCGGAAACACACTTAATTGTTTGTGTACTTCCACAAAACATACAAACACCAAATTTTGCATACTTGTTCGTCATGGGATGTGAGTAATGGGAAAATTCCGATATCACGAAAAAGGCGACATTTTCCATGTAAATGAAGTGTCGAAATTTTTCGTCGGTTTGAAATGCTGGTTTTTAGAGTAGTTCCGCACACCATAGAAACGTCATATTTTGTCAGGCAGTGAAGCTAGGAACATAGTTTATGATAGAAAAAAGAGCATTAAAATTCGTTTTCGTTTCGCGGCGCAAATCGAAAAAATGTGAAATTTGTAATGGCTGTATCTAGGAGGTAGAAATTTCGAGGTGATGTTTATTCTGATGCGTAGTTTGCGAATCCGCCCTTAAACTTGAAAAAAAAAGTCATGTTCGGTGTAAGAAAGTGCTAGGAATATTATAAGGGGCGTCTAATTCTACACAATTTGTAGATATGGTGGAATCACGAAATTGCGTTCAAGTGTGTAGAGTACAGCGCATGTGAGGGGAAAATTCCGACATGTTGGAAAAGTCGTCATCTTCGATTCAAAATGGCGGCTCAAAAATTTGTAACCATGAAAATTGTAAGTTGTGCTCTTGGTAGGTAAGCCAGGTTTCGCTATGTTATTAAGGACGTAGTTCAGTTTAAGTGAAGAAACAAATCATTGGAGAAGTCGCCATCTTGAATTCAAAATTGCCATATTTTTGAATTGCCTTCATTTGGCCTCTTATGTGGTATATTAAGGAGAATAGAACAAACAGAATTCAACGTAGTAAGTTAGCTCCGCGGTAAAGTGTCTGGTTTCTGAGTAGCAGGTCTGGGTTCGAATTCCCGCCGACCTTGTTTTATCTTGCGTTTTTTTTTTCTTATCACGTTGCTTTGTTTTATCAAAATAATTTCTGTTGGCATTGCGTGAACAAAATATTTTCGTTATTACAGACATAGACGGAAAGGATATATTTATACGCTAACTGTTGAGATGGTCTCGAAACTAGGCAGTATGTTCGTGTAAAGTTTCGAGACGATACTGAAGTATTTAAAATCAAACATATGTAGCATTGGAAATGGAGCATCACCAGTGTCTCTATCGGAAGCAATGTTCGGGGGGGGAGTATTACCCCGGGGGCACTGCTGATAACATTCTATTTGTTATTGTATTATATACGTATTATTTTGATCTCGCCAGGGGCGCTCTGAGGAGGCGGTGTTCCCCAAAAAGAGTCTGAAAGAAACAATGGGCATCTTTTTCACGATATAGTGTCCATACAAGACAACAATACATTTTGTCTCGCGACAACAGTGTCTACTTCAAACCGGAAACGATTGCAAAGTATCTCTCTCCCCTTTTATGTCCCTCGTTAAGATACCTGCGTATACCAAATTTGGAGAGAATACCACAAATAGAAAGTATAAAATATTAATTTTAAGGAAATACACACACATACAGGGACGTACGCAGGGGGTGGTTCCTGGGGGTCCGGACCACCCCCGAAATTCCAACTTTTGTGTAAATGTAGCCTAATTTTTGGGACAAGTTTAGGAATTTCAATATAAAATACACAGATATTGAGTTGGACCCCTCCCGAAATAAATTCCTGCGTACGCCACTGCACACATACGCTCATACACACACACACAAATGGGCCCCTCTTGAAAATTGTCTCGTCGGCAGCGTACATATTTATGATATATAAGATACGTGGGAAAGTGCCCCTTTCGATTTAATAGTTTTAGTTGCGGGTCCGGTTGGAATGAAATGCCGTATATGATAGAGTCAAGCTTATTTTCAATCACCTATGCTATAAAAATAAACTTTCAAAGAAAGAAAAAGTGAGAGAAAAACTTGTTGGGAATCGAACCCATGTCTTTTGCACAGTAGGCTTACGTCGTTCCCCTACACTACTCAATTCGTTAGATTTTGGATTTCCTACTTACTGCTAACATAGTACTGGTACGTAGCTGGCCCGCGTCCGTGGAATTATATACCTCTATAATCGGAAACACACTTAATTGTTTGCGTACTTCCACAAAACATACAAACACCAAATTTTGCATACTTGTTCGTCATGGGATGTGAGTAATGGGAAAATTCCGATATCACGAAAAAGGCGACATTTTCCATGTAAATGAAGTTTCGAAATTTTTCGTCGGTTTGAAATGCTGGTTTTAGAGTAGTTCCGCACACCATAGAAACGTCATATTTTGTCAGGCAGTGAAGCAAGGAACATAGTTTATGATAGAAAAAAGAGCATTAAAATTCGTTTTCGTTTCGCGGCGCAAATCGAAAAAATGTGAAATTTGTAATGGCTGTATCTAGGAGGTAGAAATTTCGAGGTGATGTTTATTCTGATGCGTAGTTTGCGAATCCGCCCTTAAACTTGAAAAAAAATAGTCATGTTCGGTGTAAGAAAGTGCTAGGAATATTATAAGGGGGCGTCTAATTCTACACAATTTGTAGATATGGTGGAATCACGAAATTGCGTTCAAGTGTGTAGAGTACAGCGCATGTGAGGGGAAAATTCCGACATGTTGGAAAAGTCGTCATCTTCGATTCAAAATGGCGGCTCAAAAATTTGTAACCATGAAAATTGTAAGTTGTGCTCTTGGTAGGTAAGCCAGGTTTCGCTATGTTATTAAGGACGTAGTTCAGTTTAAGTGAAGAAACAAATCATTGGAGAAGTCGCCATCTTGAATTCAAAATTGCCATATTTTTGAATTGCCTTCATTTGGCCTCTTATGTGGTATATTGAAGAGAATAGAACAAGCAGAATTGAACGTAGTAAGTTAGCTTCGCGGTAAAGTGTCTGGTTTCTGAGTAGCAGGTCTGGGTTCGAATTCCCGCCGACCTTGTTTTATCTTGCATTTTTTTTTCTTATCACGTTGCTTTGTTTTATCAAAATAATTTCTGTTGGCATTGCGTGAACAAAATATTTTCGTTATTACAGACATAGACGGAAAGGATATATTTATACGCTAACTGTTGAGATGGTCTCGAAACTAGGCAGTATGTTCGTGTAAAGTTTCGAGACAATACTGAAGTATTTAAAATCAAACATATGTAGCATTGGAAATGGAGCATCACCAGTGTCTCTATCGGAAGCAATGTTCGGGGGGGGGGAGTATTACCCCGGGGGCACTGCTGATAACATTCTATTTGTTATTGTATTATATACGTATTATTTTGATCTCGCCAGGGGCGCTCTGAGGAGGCGGTGTTCCCCAAAAAGAGTCTGAAAGAAACAATGGGCATCTTTTTCACGATATAGTGTCCATACAAGACAACAATACATTTTGTCTCGCGACAACAGTGTCTACTTCAAACCGGAAACGATTGCAAAGTATCTCTCTCCCCTTTTATGTCCCTCGTTAAGATACCTGCGTATACCAAATTTGGAGAGAATACCACAAATAGAAAGTATAAAATATTAATTTTAAGGAAATACACACACATACAGGGACGTACGCAGGGGGTGGTTCCTGGGGGTCCGGACCACCCCCGAAATTCCAACTTTTGTGTAAATGTAGCCTAATTTTTGGGACAAGTTTAGGAATTTCAATATAAAATACACAGATATTGAGTTGGACCCCTCCCGAAATAAATTCCTGCGTACGCCACTGCACACATACGCTCATACACACACACACAAATGGGCCCCTCTTGAAAATTGTCTCGTCGGCAGCGTACATATTTATAATATATAAGATACGTGGGAAAGTGCCCCTTTCGATTTAATAGTTTTAGTTGCGGGTCCGGTTGGAATGAAATGCCGTATATGATAGAGTCAAGCGTATTTTCAATCACCTATGCTATAAAAATAAACTTTCAAAGAAAGAAAAAGTGAGAGAAAAACTTGTTGGGAATCGAACCCATGTCTTTTGCACAGTAGGCTTACGTCGTTCCCCTACACTACTCAATTCGTTAGATTTTGGATTTCCTACTTACTGCTAACATAGTACTGGTACGTAGCTGGCCCGCGTCCGTGGAATTATATACCTCTATAATCGGAAACACACTTAATTGTTTGTGTACTTCCACAAAACATACAAACACCAAATTTTGCATACTTGTTCGTCATGGGATGTGAGTAATGGGAAAATTCCGATATCACGAAAAAGGCGACATTTTCCATGTAAATGAAGTGTCGAAATTTTTCGTCGGTTTGAAATGCTGGTTTTTAGAGTAGTTCCGCACACCATAGAAACGTCATATTTTGTCAGGCAGTGAAGCTAGGAACATAGTTTATGATAGAAAAAAGAGCATTAAAATTCGTTTTCGTTTCGCGGCGCAAATCGAAAAAATGTGAAATTTGTAATGGCTGTATCTAGGAGGTAGAAATTTCGAGGTGATGTTTATTCTGATGCGTAGTTTGCGAATCCGCCCTTAAACTTGAAAAAAAAAGTCATGTTGGGTGTAAGAAAGTGCTAGGAATATTATAAGGGGGCGTCTAATTCTACACAATTTGTAGATATGGTGGAATCACGAAATTGCGTTCAAGTGTGTAGAGTACAGCGCATGTGAGGGGAAAATTCCGACATGTTGGAAAAGTCGTCATCTTCGATTCAAAATGGCGGCTCAAAAATTTGTAACCATGAAAATTGTAAGTTGTGCTCTTGGTAGGTAAGCCAGGTTTCCCTATGTTATTAAGGACGTAGTTCAGTTTAAGTGAAGAAACAAATCATTGGAGAAGTCGCCATCTTGAATTCAAAATTGCCATATTTTTGAATTGCCTTCATTTGGCCTCTTATGTGGTATATTGAGGAGAATAGAACAAGCAGAATTCAACGTAGTAAGTTAGCTCCGCGGTAAAGTGTCTGGTTTCTGAGTAGCAGGTCTGGGTTCGAATCCCCGCCGACCTTGTTTTATCTTGCGTTTTTTTTTCTTATCACGTTGCTTTGTTTTATCAAAATAATTTCTGTTGGCATTGCGTGAACAAAATATTTTCGTTATTACAGACATAGACGGAAAGGATATATTTATACGCTAACTGTTGAGATGGTCTCGAAACTAGGCAGTATGTTCGTGTAAAGTTTCGAGACGATACTGAAGTATTTAAAATCAAACATATGTAGCATTGGAAATGGAGCATCACCAGTGTCTCTATCGGAAGCAATGTTCGGGGGGGGGAGTATTACCCCGGGGGCACTGCTGATAACATTCTATTTGTTATTGTATTATATACGTATTATTTTGATCTCGCCAGGGGCGCTCTGAGGAGGCGGTGTTCCCCAAAAAGAGTCTGAAAGAAACAATGGGCATCTTTTTCACGATATAGTGTCCATACAAGACAGCAATACATTTTGTCTCGCGACAACAGTGTCTACTTCAAACCGGAAACGATTGCAAAGTATCTCTCTCCCCTTTTATGTCCCTCGTTAAGATACCTGCGTATACCAAATTTGGAGAGAATACCACAAATAGAAAGTATAAAATATTAATTTTAAGGAAATACACACACATACAGGGACGTACGCAGGGGGTGGTTCCTGGGGGTCCGGACCACCCCCGAAATTCCAACTTTTGTGTAAATGTAGCCTAATTTTTGGGACAAGTTTAGGAATTTCAATATAAAATACACAGATATTGAGTTGGACCCCTCCCGAAATAAATTCCTGCGTACGCCACTGCACACATACGCTCATACACACACACACAAATGGGCCCCTCTTGAAAATTGTCTCGTCGGCAGCGTACATATTTATAATATATAAGATACGTGGGAAAGTGCCCCTTTCGATTTAATAGTTTTAGTTGCGGGTCCGGTTGGAATGAAATGCCGTATATGATAGAGTCAAGCTTATTTTCAATCACCTATGCTATAAAAATAAACTTTCAAAGAAAGAAAAAGTGAGAGAAAAACTTGTTGGGAATCGAACCCATGTCTTTTGCACAGTAGGCTTACGTCGTTCCCCTACACTACTCAATTCGTTAGATTTTGGATTTCCTATTTACTGCTAACATAGTACTGGTACGTAGCTGGCCCGCGTCCGTGGAATTATATACCTCTTTAATCGGAAACACACTTAATTGTTTGTGTACTTCCACAAAACATACAAACACCAAATTTTGCATACTTGTTCGTCATGGGATGTGAGTAATGAGAAAATTCCGATATCACGAAAAAGGCGACATTTTCCATGTAAATGAAGTGTCGAAATTTTTCGTCGGTTGGAAATGCTGGTTTTTAGAGTAGTTCCGCACACCATAGAAACGTCATATTTTGTCAGGCAGTGAAGCTAGGAACATAGTTTATGATAGAAAAAAGAGCATTAAAATTCGTTTTCGTTTCGCGGCGCAAATCGAAAAAATGTGAAATTTGTAATGGCTGTATCTAGGAGGTAGAAATTTCGAGGTGATGTTTATTCTGATGCGTAGTTTGCGAATCCGCCCTTAAACTTGAAAAAAATAGTCATGTTCGGTGAAAGAAAGTGCTAGGAATATTATAAGGTGGCGTCTAATTCTACACAATTTGTAGATATGGTGGAATCACGAAATTGCGTTCAAGTGTGTAGAGTACAGCGCATGTGAGGGGAAAATTCCGACATGTTGGAAAAGTCGTCATCTTCGATTCAAAATGGCGGCTCAAAAATTTGTAACCATGAAAATTGTAAGTTGTGCTCTTGGTAGGTAAGCCAGGTTTCGCTATGTTATTAAGGACGTAGTTCAGTTTAAGTGAAGAAACAAATCATTGGAGAAGTCGCCATCTTGAATTCAAAATTGCCATATTTTTGAATTGCCTTCATTTGGCCTCTTATGTGGTATATTGAGGAGAATAGAACAAGCAGAATTCAACGTAGTAAGTTAGCTCCGCGGTAAAGTGTCTGGTTTCTGAGTAGCAGGTCTGGGTTCGAATCCCCGCCGACCTTGTTTTATCTTGCGTTTTTTTTCTTATCACGTTGCTTTGTTTTATCAAAATAATTTCTGTTGGCATTGCGTGAACAAAATATTTTCGTTATTACAGACATAGACGGAAAGGATATATTTATACGCTAACTGTTGAGATGGTCTCGAAACTAGGCAGTATGTTCGTGTAAAGTTTCGAGACGATACTGAAGTATTTAAAATCAAACATATGTAGCATTGGAAATGGAGCATCACCAGTGTCTCTATCGGAAGCAATGTTCGGGGGGGGGGGGAGTATTACCCCGGGGGCACTGCTGATAACATTCTATTTGTTATTGTATTATATACGTATTATTTTGATCTCGCCAGGGGCGCTCTGAGGAGGCGGTGTTCCCCAAAAAGAGTCTGAAAGAAACAATGGGCATCTTTTTCACGATATAGTGTCCATACAAGACAACAATACATTTTGTCTCGCGACAACAGTGTCTACTTCAAACCGGAAACGATTGCAAAGTATCTCTCTCCCCTTTTATGTCCCTCGTTAAGATACCTGCGTATACCAAATTTGGAGAGAATACCACAAATAGAAAGTATAAAATATTAATTTTAAGGAAATACACACACATACAGGGACGTACGCAGGGGGTGGTTCCTGGGGGTCCGGACCACCCCCGAAATTCCAACTTTTGTGTAAATGTAGCCTAATTTTTGGGACAAGTTTAGGAATTTCAATATAAAATACACAGATATTGAGTTGGACCCCTCCCGAAATAAATTCCTGCGTACGCCACTGCACACATACGCTCATACACACACACACAAATGGGCCCCTCTTGAAAATTGTCTCGTCGGCAGCGTACATATTTATAATATATAAGATACGTGGGAAAGTGCCCCTTTCGATTTAATAGTTTTAGTTGCGGGTCCGGTTGGAATGAAATGCCGTATATGATAGAGTCAAGCGTATTTTCAATCACCTATGCTATAAAAATAAACTTTCAAAGAAAGAAAAAGTGAGAGAAAAACTTGTTGGGAATCGAACCCATGTCTTTTGCACAGTAGGCTTACGTCGTTCCCCTACACTACTCAATTCGTTAGATTTTGGATTTCCTATTTACTGCTAACATAGTACTGGTACGTAGCTGGCCCGCGTCCGTGGAATTATATACCTCTATAATCGGAAACACACTTAATTGTTTGTGTACTTCCACAAAACATACAAACACCAAATTTTGCATACTTGTTCGTCATGGGATGTGAGTAATGGGAAAATTCCGATATCACGAAAAAGGCGACATTTTCCATGTAAATGAAGTGTCGAAATTTTTCGTCGGTTTGAAATGCTGGTTTTTAGAGTAGTTCCGCACACCATAGAAACGTCATATTTTGTCAGGCAGTGAAGCTAGGAACATAGTTTATGATAGAAAAAAGAGCATTAAAATTCGTTTTCGTTTCGCGGCGCAAATCGAAAAAATGTGAAATTTGTAATGGCTGTATCTAGGAGGTAGAAATTTCGAGGTGATGTTTATTCTGATGCGTAGTTTGCGAATCCGCCCTTAAACTTGAAAAAAATAGTCATGTTCGGTGTAAGAAAGTGCTAGGAATATTATAAGGGGGCGTCTAATTCTACACAATTTGTAGATATGGTGGAATCACGAAATTGCGTTCAAGTGTGTAGAGTACAGCGCATGTGAGGGGAAAATTCCGACATGTTGGAAAAGTCGTCATCTTCGATTCAAAATGGCGGCTCAAAAATTTGTAACCATGAAAATTGTAAGTTGTGCTCTTGGTAGGTAAGCCAGGTTTCGCTATGTTATTAAGGACGTAGTTCAGTTTAAGTGAAGAAACAAATCATTGGAGAAGTCGCCATCTTGAATTCAAAATTGCCATATTTTTGAATTGCTTTCATTTGGCCTCTTATGTGGTATATTGAGGAGAATAGAACAAGCAGAATTCAACGTAGTAAGTTAGCTCCGCGGTAAAGTGTCTGGTTTCTGAGTAGCAGGTCTGGGTTCGAATCCCCGCCGACCTTGTTTTATCTTGCGTTTTTTTTTTCTTATCACGTTGCTTTGTTTTATCAAAATAATTTCTGTTGGCATTGCGTGAACAAAATATTTTCGTTATTACAGACATAGACGGAAAGGATATATTTATACGCTAACTGTTGAGATGGTCTCGAAACTAGGCAGTATGTTCGTGTAAAGTTTCGAGACGATACTGAAGTATTTAAAATCAAACATATGTAGCATTGGAAATGGAGCATCACCAGTGTCTCTATCGGAAGCAATGTTCGGGGGGGGGGAGTATTACCCCGGGGGCACTGCTGATAACATTCTATTTGTTATTGTATTATATACGTATTATTTTGATCTCGCCAGGGGCGCTCTGAGGAGGCGGTGTTCCCCAAAAAGAGTCTGAAAGAAACAATGGGCATCTTTTTCACGATATAGTGTCCATACAAGACAACAATACATTTTGTCTCGCGACAACAGTGTCTACTTCAAACCGGAAACGATTGCAAAGTATCTCTCTCCCCTTTTATGTCCCTCGTTAAGATACCTGCGTATACCAAATTTGGAGAGAATACCACAAATAGAAAGTATAAAATATTAATTTTAAGGAAATACACACACATACAGGGACGTACGCAGGGGGTGGTTCCTGGGGGTCCGGACCACCCCCGAAATTCCAACTTTTGTGTAAATGTAGCCTAATTTTTGGGACAAGTTTAGGAATTTCAATATAAAATACACAGATATTGAGTTGGACCCCTCCCGAAATAAATTCCTGCGTACGCCACTGCACACATACGCTGATACACACACACACAAATGGGCCCCTCTTGAAAATTGTCTCGTCGGCAGCGTACATATTTATAATATATAAGATACGTGGGAAAGTGCCCCTTTCGATTTAATAGTTTTAGTTGCGGGTCCGGTTGGAATGAAATGCCGTATATGATAGAGTCAAGCTTATTTTCAATCACCTATGCTATAAAAATAAACTTTCAAAGAAAGAAAAAGTGAGAGAAAAACTTGTTGGGAATCGAACCCATGTCTTTTGCACAGTAGGCTTACGTCGTTCCCCTACACTACTCAATTCGTTAGATTTTGGATTTCCTACTTACTGCTAACGTAGTACTGGTACGTAGCTGGCCCGCGTCCGTGGAATTATATACCTCTATAATCGGAAACACACTTAATTGTTTGCGTACTTCCACAAAACATACAAACACCAAATTTTGCATACTTGTTCGTCATGGGATGTGAGTAATGGGAAAATTCCGATATCACGAAAAAGGCGACATTTTCCATGTAAATAAAGTTTCGAAATTTTTCGTCGGTTTGAAATGCTGGTTTTTAGAGTAGTTCCGCACACCATAGAAACGTCATATTTTGTCAGGCAGTGAAGCAAGGAACATAGTTTATGATAGAAAAAAGAGCATTAAAATTCGTTTTCGTTTCGCGGCGCAAATCGAAAAAATGTGAAATTTGTAATGGCTGTATCTAGGAGGTAGAAATTTCGAGGTGATGTTTATTCTGATGCGTAGTTTGCGAATCCGCCCTTAAACTTGAAAAAAATAGTCATGTTCGGTGTAAGAAAGTGCTAGGAATATTATAAGGGGGCGTCTAATTCTACACAATTTGTAGATATGGTGGAATCACGAAATTGCGTTCAAGTGTGTAGAGTACAGCGCATGTGAGGGGAAAATTCCGACATGTTGGAAAAGTCGTCATCTTCGATTCAAAATGGCGGCTCAAAAATTTGTAACCATGAAAATTGTAAGTTGTGCTCTTGGTAGGTAAGCCAGGTTTCGCTATGTTATTAAGGACGTAGTTCAGTTTAAGTGAAGAAACAAATCATTGGAGAAGTCGCCATCTTGAATTCAAAATTGCCATATTTTTGAATTGCCTTCATTTGGCCTCTTATGTGGTATATTGAAGAGAATAGAACAAGCAGAATTGAACGTAGTAAGTTAGCTTCGCGGTAAAGTGTCTGGTTTCTGAGTAGCAGGTCTGGGTTCGAATTCCCGCCGACCTTGTTTTATCTTGCATTTTTTTTTCTTATCACGTTGCTTTGTTTTATCAAAATAATTTCTGTTGGCATTGCGTGAACAAAATATTTTCGTTATTACAGACATAGACGGAAAGGATATATTTATACGCTAACTGTTGAGATGGTCTCGAAACTAGGCAGTATGTTCGTGTAAAGTTTCGAGACAATACTGAAGTATTTAAAATCAAACATATGTAGCATTGGAAATGGAGCATCACCAGTGTCTCTATCGGAAGCAATGTTCGGGGGGGGGGAGTATTACCCCGGGGGCACTGCTGATAACATTCTATTTGTTATTGTATTATATACGTATTATTTTGATCTCGCCAGGGGCGCTCTGAGGAGGCGGTGTTCCCCAAAAAGAGTCTGAAAGAAACAATGGGCATCTTTTTCACGATATAGTGTCCATACAAGACAACAATACATTTTGTCTCGCGACAACAGTGTCTACTTCAAACCAGAAACGATTGCAAAGTATCTCTCTCCCCTTTTATGTCCCTCGTTAAGATACCTGCGTATACCAAATTTGGAGAGAATACCACAAATAGAAAGTATAAAATATTAATTTTAAGGAAATACACACACATACAGGGACGTACGCAGGGGGTGGTTCCTGGGGGTCCGGACCACCCCCGAAATTCCAACTTTTGTGTAAATGTAGCCTAATTTTTGGGACAAGTTTAGGAATTTCAATATAAAATACACAGATATTGAGTTGGACCCCTCCCGAAATAAATTCCTGCGTACGCCACTGCACACATACGCTCATACACACACACACAAATGGGCCCCTCTTGAAAATTGTCTCGTCGGCAGCGTACATATTTATAATATATAAGATACGTGGGAAAGTGCCCCTTTCGATTTAATAGTTTTAGTTGCGGGTCCGGTTGGAATGAAATGCCGTATATGATAGAGTCAAGCGTATTTTCAATCACCTATGCTATAAAAATAAACTTTCAAAGAAAGAAAAAGTGAGAGAAAAACTTGTTGGGAATCGAACCCATGTCTTTTGCACAGTAGGCTTACGTCGTTCCCCTACACTACTCAATTCGTTAGATTTTGGATTTCCTACTTACTGCTAACATAGTACTGGTACGTAGCTGGCCCGCGTCCGTGGAATTATATACCTCTATAATCGGAAACACACTTAATTGTTTGTGTACTTCCACAAAACATACAAACACCAAATTTTGCATACTTGTTCGTCATGGGATGTGAGTAATGGTTAAATTCCGATATCACGAAAAAGGCGACATTTTCCATGTAAATGAAGTGTCGAAATTTTTCGTCGGTTTGAAATGCTGGTTTTTAGAGTAGTTCCGCACACCATAGAAACGTCATATTTTGTCAGGCAGTGAAGCTAGGAACATAGTTTATGATAGAAAAAAGAGCATTAAAATTCGTTTTCGTTTCGCGGCGCAAATCGAAAAAATATGAAATTTGTAATGGCTGTATCTAGGAGGTAGAAATTTCGAGGTGATGTTTATTCTGATGCGTAGTTTGCGAATCCGCCCTTAAACTTGAAAAAAATAGTCATGTTCGGTGTAAGAAAGTGCTAGGAATATTATAAGGGGGCGTCTAATTCTACACAATTTGTAGATATGGTGGAATCACGAAATTGCGTTCAAGTGTGTAGAGTACAGCGCATGTGAGGGGAAAATTCCGACATGTTGGAAAAGTCGTCATCTTCGATTCAAAATGGCGGCTCAAAAATTTGTAACCATGAAAATTGTAAGTTGTGCTCTTGGTAGGTAAGCCAGGTTTCGCTATGTTATTAAGGACGTAGTTCAGTTTAAGTGGAGAAACAAATCATTGGAGAAGTCGCCATCTTGAATTCAAAATTGCCATATTTTTGAATTGCCTTCATTTGGCCTCTTATGTGGTATATTGAGGAGAATAGAACAAACAGAATTCAACGTAGTAAGTTAGCTCCGCGGTAAAGTGTCTGGTTTCTGAGTAGCAGGTCTGGGTTCGAATCCCCGCCGACCTTGTTTTATCTTGCGTTTTTTTTTCTTATCACGTTGCTTTGTTTTATCAAAATAATTTCTGTTGGCATTGCGTGAACAAAATATTTTCGTTATTACAGACATAGACGGAAAGGATATATTTATACGCTAACTGTTGAGATGGTCTCGAAACTAGGCAGTATGTTCGTGTAAAGTTTCGAGACGATACTGAAGTATTTAAAATCAAACATATGTAGCATTGGAAATGGAGCATCACCAGTGTCTCTATCGGAAGCAATGTTCGGGGGGGGAGTATTACCCCGGGGGCACTGCTGATAACATTCTATTTGTTATTGTATTATATACGTATTATTTTGATCTCGCCAGGGGCGCTCTGAGGAGGCGGTGTTCCCCAAAAAGAGTCTGAAAGAAACAATGGGCATCTTTTTCACGATATAGTGTCCATACAAGACAACAATACATTTTGTCTCGCGACAACAGTGTCTACTTCAAACCGGAAACGATTGCAAAGTATCTCTCTCCCCTTTTATGTCCCTCGTTAAGATACCTGCGTATACCAAATTTGGAGAGAATACCACAAATAGAAAGTATAAAATATTAATTTTAAGGAAATACACACACATACAGGGACGTACGCAGGGGGTGGTTCCTGGGGGTCCGGACCACCCCCGAAATTCCAACTTTTGTGTAAATGTAGCCTAATTTTTGGGACAAGTTTAGGAATTTCAATATAAAATACACAGATATTGAGTTGGACCCCTCCCGAAATAAATTCCTGCGTACGCCACTGCACACATACGCTCATACACACACACACAAATGGGCCCCTCTTGAAAATTGTCTCGTCGGCAGCGTACATATTTATAATATATAAGATACGTGGGAAAGTGCCCCTTTCGATTTAATAGTTTTAGTTGCGGGTCCGGTTGGAATGAAATGCCGTATATGATAGAGTCAAGCTTATTTTCAATCACCTATGCTATAAAAATAAACTTTCAAAGAAAGAAAAAGTGAGAGAAAAACTTGTTGGGAATCGAACCCATGTCTTTTGCACAGTAGGCTTACGTCGTTCCCCTACACTACTCAATTCGTTAGATTTTGGATTTCCTATTTACTGCTAACATAGTACTGGTACGTAGCTGGCCCGCGTCCGTGGAATTACACCTCTAAAATCGGAATAGTTATCGTGTTATATATGTGTTTTTTACGATGATTAAGGAAATGATCTCTTGTTATTTGATTGTAATAAGAAATTTGAAAGACACGATTCTAGTACAATATTTTACTACAGTGTAGAAAGTGATGTTGTTTTAGTTGCTATAAACATTTTTTTTAAAAGCCTCCAATAATATTAATATTTAAATTACCTAGTAAATAAACGTCTTCATTGAAAATATAAGAGTAAAGATACAGGAAGACTGTATGTAATTGTCCAGTATAAATAATCATTTCAACAAGTCCTGCTGCCCAATAATTACTTTTGTACCAAAGGACAGCATTGTAATACAGTGTACTACGTTACTGTGCAAAAACTGGTGTTCAATCAAATGTTATGAACTAATGTTTAAAAGCCTTAACAAAATTCATATTTGTAAATTACGAACAAATTTAGTCTTCATAAAAATGCAAGACGAGAGATACAGGTAGACTGCAAGAATTTGTCCAGTAAATATGAAATATTTCAAAAAGTCTTGCTGCAGGTAATATGTACTACTATGCCGAAGAGTTCTTTTATAAGGGACTTTTCTATATTACAGTGCAAAATAGTGTTTTCTCAAATGATACCAACAAATGTTTAAAAAGCCTCCAACAATAATCATATTTGTAAATCACCTACAAATTGTAGTCTTCATTGAAAATACATGAATAAATATACAGGGAGACTGCAAGAATTTGTGCAGTATATATGAAACTTTTCAAGAAATCTTGCTGAGGTAATATGTACAACTATGCCCAAGGTTTCCATTATAATCCACTGTACTACATTATAGTACAAAAGTAGTGTTCACTCAAATGCTATGAAATAATTTAAACAATCTCCAACAATATTCATATTTGTAAATTATCTAGTAAACTGTAGTCTTCATTGTAAATACAAGAATAAATGTGCAGGAAGACTGAAATATTTTCCCACCCTTATATCACAGATATGAATTACTTTTCCTGCTGGTAATATGTACAATTAACTACAAGGACACTATTATATTACATTGTACTAAATTACACTGCAAAACATAATATTAAAAAATGCTACGAATAAATATTTGTTAGGTTGCAAAAATCACATTTGTAAACAGTGAATGTTTTCGCAAAATGCAAGGTTTAATAGGTAGGCTATTGGAAGACAGTGTCCGCTGTATATGTTTCAGAAAATAAATTCTGTTATTGTCTCTAACATGTATAGGTGTGCGCAAAGTGCACATAATAAGCCATGCACATGATAGCCAGAGTAGAAGTAGTAATAGAGTTCTTTCTAATAAATTGTGTTTGGTTTTCAAAGTTACATGGAAGGAATAATACCGGTTGAATTGAAGTATGTGTTGGTAACAGGTGTCTGCTGTAAAGGGAAGTGAATTCCTGAAGGAATAGTTTTCTAGAACATGACAACTCATGGCAAAGGCCTGACCGGGGGCCTGGGGGCGGAGCCCCCAGCGAGCTTTAGCGAGTATATATATATATTCATATCATTTCACGACATAAGTAATTCTTATCTTTAAAATATAACATCTGAGGTATTCACAGAACGTCGGTGTGTTATGTGTGAATATTGAATACAAATTTAAAAAATCGTGTAATAGCAATAAATAAGTTATGTAATATATTTATTTGCAGCTACTTTTATCGCAGATAACTTCTCAATATTCGCATTACAGCATTTAGGTAGAGCATATCGAAAATCGGATCGTGGTTCAAGACAAAAAAAAACTAGCTAGCCCCAAACTGTCACGTAAGAAATTCACGAAACGCAAAAGTAAAGTGAAGAGATTGAGAGCGGTAATTCCTTAATCGCTCTCTCTCAACTCTCTCTTATCTGCATTTATACATATAAAAGTGTATGTATGTATGTTCCATCATAACTCATGTATGCCTAGAGCAGGGTTTCTCAACCTGGGAGTCGCGACCCCTAGGGGATCGCGAAGATAGGCGGAAGAGATAAATATAGTTAGAATCTAATACCAGAAATTATTTTTAAATATTATTTTTAATTTTGTTCTGATAGGCATACTTTTATTTTTTATACACACTGTAAAGAACAATAAAAAATAAGTCTACTGAACATTTTCAAAGGGTGTAGAATTCGTGTTACTATTCGGTTCAAAGTCTCTTGTCGTCGCGAATTCTGTCGAGAAATTTGAAGCTTAAAATACGCAAAACGATAATCATGCCTGTTGTGCTGTATGGTTGCGAAACATGGTCGCTTACTCTGAGGGAAGAACATAGACTGAAAGTATTTGAGAACAAGATCCTTAGACGAATATTCGGACCCAAGAGGAACGGGAATGGGGAATGGCGGAAACTTCATAACGAGGAACTACATAATTTATACGGTTACCAAACATTGTTAGGGTCGTCAAGTCTAGGAGGCTTAGGTGGGCAGGTCAGGTAGCTAGAATGGAAGAAAGTAGAAACGCTTTGAAAGTCTTGACTGGAAGACCAAACGGAAAACGACCATTAGGAAGACCTAGGGGCAGATGGGAGGACAATATTAAGATGGATCTCGCTGAGATAAGAATACAAAGTAGAAACTGGATCCAATTGGCTAAGGATAGAAGTCATTGTAGAGCTTTTGTGAACGCGGCATTGAACCTCCGGGTTCCATAGGCCATAGAGTTAGTTAGTTAGTAGAGTTGTTTAAAAATGTATTTAAATCAAAGAGGTATGATATAAAACTAATGAGAACTGTATATAGAAATACTAGAAAAATACACATGAAACAAAACCTGCACATTGAAATACAATTAAAATTAAAACCTAATGAGATACCTAAGCATGGTGTAATTTCACTAGTGCAGCAATGCCCGGTTCAATCTTCATGACGAATATTATCAAGCAATTTTCAACTGATAAGCGATTTCTTATCTTTGTTTTAATGTTTACCATAAAAAAAACACTTTCGCACAAGTACGATATAGCAAATTGAATTATTACTTTTAAAATAGCAGATACCAGACCAGAATATTCTTCTCTCCTCATCAGGCAGAACTTGTCCAAGTCTTCGTTACAGAAAACCAGTTGCAAAGACTTGTCGCATGATCATTCTATTATTTGGTCAAGAAGTTGTGGGCTTAGATCGGATACGTTAATGGCCTCTTCAATGAAGGAGTTTAACATCCATCTTGAACCAGCACCTTCGTCGTTGGGAATATAGATATTACAGGTACTGTATCCACTGTCAGTGCCGGGCGCCGAAAAGAGGGGCCACACATTTCGGAGGAAGTGTGTTACTCAAGTTAGGAAAGTGCATGTGCACATGTGTAAAATAGAAGGATAAACGTAACAAAATGTGCTCAAAATTAAGGAAAGGTAGGGTTTATTTTGAAAATGTTATTGAGCTTCGTGCCAACCATGGTGGCGCTTCGTAGCTAGTCTGTCGACGTCATTCATATATACGGTGACATCGTACTATACTCTCGCCCCGGGCAATGATTTTCCATGGCACTGTTCACTATAAACAAAAAAAATGGATTCTACTATTATAGAAATAGGTATGTTAAAAATCCCACACAAGCTTATTATAAAACAAATTATAAAAGGGTCGCTGGCAAGAGCGTGTGATAAAAGGGGATCGTGATAGGAATTAGATTGAGAACCACTGGCCTAGAGTAATTTTAACCACATTTCTTATAATTTCAAAAAGAGTGCTGTCGGTTTACCTATGGTGAATGGGAGGGGGATACATATAAAAGATTGCTAGAAAATGATCGATATTAGATTCATAGTTTTCGGGGTCGCTTAGATAAATAGTGAGACTTTCAATTTCGCTTAACTCCGATTAAGCTCTCATTAGTAGGGATGGGCACGAACGACTTTTCTTTGAATCTCGACTCGACTCGAAGCAGACATCTTTGAGGTCTACTCTTGGACTCGGCGCGAAAAATATCTTGCAACTCGACTCGGATTAGAGTCAAGTCGAACCAAAAGGAGCCAAATCCTGTGTGTAGTCCTACCTAGACAATACATAGACAATAATTATTCTATCATCAATTATACTACTGTTACTACAAATAATAATAATAATAATAATTATTATTATTATTATTATTATTATTATTATTATTATTATTATTATTATGACAACACCGTGTACAAACATGAACGATAGATGGTTAGTAAAGGAATACTAAAAGCTAGTTGACTGCCGACGTCGGTAGTCATGAAGTCTACAAGGCAAGGACATCGTTCATTACCCTAAGCTGTAAGCGTCGGTGGACTACAGATTGGTGGCCCCGCAGCGACGATCCGTGATGGCCCAAGTTCCATTTTGAAAACTTTACTACCAGCGGCAGAGACGCGATGAAACGCCAACGAACCACAAAATTACTATCCCAAAATATGTTAAAATGCCTATATGTGTGATTTGTTTATATTTAGGTGAAACAAAAAAAAAACACAAAACAAATACCCCGGGGTGGACGCGAACTATCAATATTACGATTACTAGGCACGTGTTCTTCTGACTTCCCCACGGAAACGATCATAAAAAGCTTGGTTGTTGAAGGATAAATCATTGACGTCTTAATTTAGCCAATCAGACAAACCCCTACATCTCGAGTTCTAGGAAGTCATCCCGTGAACCGTTTCAGATTTATTGCTTTCTGGTGGAGTACTATCCATGCGCAAAATTTGAGCATAATAGCCGACATGCATCTTCGGTGCCTCTTATCTTTAGTACAATTTTAACAAGAGATGGTGTGGGTCAATGAAAATTTGATCCACGACCCACCATGACCCACTATGACCCACCACCCAAATGACCCATTGGCCCACTCTGACCCATCAACCATCGTGATCCACACAGACCCACCACGAACTATGAACCACTATGAACCATTGCGACCAACTCCGACCCACCAAAACCCATCGACATCAACTCTGACCGATGACCCAAGTCCTCCTCTCCATTGACTAAAGAGATTACACTTGTAATAAAACAAGACTGTGAAATTATCACTTATCGGAGTTTGAATTTCTACCGTCATTGGCTCAAGCACCTCTTTGTTACAATACTGGTGGGTCTGACATTTACGGTATATAATGGCAAAGTGTTTCTCATCTTCCGAATTAAAATGAATTTAAATTTATCATATGTAATTATTTCTTTGTTGCCTTACAGACACATTTCAGTAGAAAATAGGGTGAAATTTAAAAGTTTCGAATCAAGGAAAAGTAGAACAACGTAAAAAAAAGAGAGAGAGAGAGAGAAACTAATTTTCTATATAATTAAGCGTGCCGTACTAATTGAAAATGCCCATGTAATTAAGTTTAGAATACAAATTTTATGGCCATTTTTATCTAACTTTATGGCTTGATTGCCTTATGCTCGGAACGCTCCATATATTAAACACCAGCTTCAGCAATTATAAATAGAAAGCAGTGGGTATAAAATTCAAAAAGAACTTTAGTTTGCATTACCCATTTTTTTTCTCAACTAATATCAATCGTTTTCGATTATTTTTACAAATCAACCCACTACCAATTTTCAAATATAGACAATGCACCCCCGTCCCCCCGCTCATAAAAGACAATTTTAAAAAATGCCAGGGCATATTCCCTTTATTTTTAATAAAGAGTTATATGCTGAATTTCAGCTCTCAGTTGAACGGCTTGTGAGATACTAAATTTTTCGCAAAAATTCGGACTTCTACTCCCCCTAAGGATATGTATTATAATGAAAGTGACACGCGTATGATAACTTCCCAGTTGGGATTGGAGCCTGATTATATACCAAACGTCAATTCATTTGACTTTGCAATTTGACCGTGATGATTACGCATAGTTACTTTCAATTTTTTATGATACATATCCTTATTTCATGTTACAGATGATTCAAAAATATTTTTTCAAGCAGTTAGCTCCTCTAGAATCTCACAGGCTGCATCCCAAAATCCAACTCCTACTATCCTATGACAATCCAAAAGTGACTGAACTTTTTTTATTAGGAACAAATGACAAAAGAAAACTGGAGATCTTGAAAGTAAAATGTAGAAAAGCTCGGTGCCCCCAATAACTCCATATTTCTCCGCCCCTTCATTCCGAACTTAAAAATAAAACTTAATTCTAATATGGTTAATTAGTGAATTTATTACAGTTAAATTCCACTCACTACATGCTACAGCTACAACTATGTAAGAAAAAATAACAACTGTGAAACATGTTCTGAATTACTATTACATTTCTTACGCTATTATTAAACATATTAGAATAGTAAAAGAGGATTGTTCGTGAAATAGTATATTTGCTCATGATTTTTAACTTTTTCATACGGAAAAAATTAAAATATTATTCAAGTTTTAAAATTTGCACTCTGCAAATATGTTGCCCTCTAGGCAATGGGACTAATGTGGACTAATTGGAAATGCTGCACTGTTAGCGGCGCAGAAAACTTACGATTCGATTCTAATATCGGTTGATTTCGATATCTTTATGTCGCTACGTAACCACCTTGGGTGCTAATGGGAGCTTAATTGGACTTGAATTGAAAGTAGAGCTATTCACCTAAGCGACCACGAAACTATGGATTCAATAATAATATCTACCCGTTTCTAGCATTTTTGATATGTATCCCGACAGTACTCTTTTTCCAAACTGTAAGAAATATAGTTAAAATTGCTCTAGATATATCAGAATTATGTTGAAACACACACATAAATCCACTTTTATATTCTGTATAAATAGAGAGAGAGTGAGTGAGCGAGCGAGCGAGAGAGGGCGACTCAAGGCATCACCACTTCCACATTGCAAAAGCATATATCAGGAATTGAATTGAAAATCTATGTAAAGACTTTCTGCTGTGGCATCTTTCATAAGGACAATTCCAGTCTGCTCACGTGACCTTTGGGGTTCATGAATTTTTTTGCGAGCGTTCCGACTTTGGATTCTCTGTTTATACCCTCTGTTTATGCATCGAATAACTTTTCAAGAACATAAAGGACATTCTATATTATGAATGTTGAGAATTACTCCCTATATGACAAATAGCTGCAAATAAATACACTACATGATTTATTTATTGCTATTGAACGAGTTTCTTAACTTGTATTTACATCCTCATATATAATACCGACCTACTGTGAAAATTATCTCAGATGTTATATTTTAAACATAATAATTACTATGTTCTGCAATTATTATGTTATATATAAACAACTTATGTATTTTAATGTAATTATTTTATATAATTTTTCATGCATTGCGGAAAATATAATTTTTAAAAAAGTATTGACCCAGATGGGATTCGAACTCACAAACTTATGATTTAAAATCCGACAACTTACCAATGAGCTAACACAAGAACTTCTAGAACTAAGCTTCTAGCGATGTATAACGGATCTCAAGATAATTATGACATTCATATCCATTACAAACGCTGTTTCTGTTCTACTTTGACTTTTATTTTAGTACTCAGGCGATAATTATGTTCTATTTCTTAACTTTGAGCATTCTTTTACATATGGAAAGATTCTTTAACGTATTTAAATGTTCCATTACGTATAGAAGGCTAAATGACAAACAAGCGTGTGCTCACATTAATAAAAGGTTTCGAAATATTGTATCATTAAGTATTTCAATCAATGTTGCTTTTTTAAACACTTGGTAACAAGTCTTATTATATTTAAAAGAAGAAAAAAACATCTGCAAACTTTTTCCCGATTGCAAAGGCTGGCTTGGAGGTTCGAACCTGGCTTACTTTTTCCCGAAGATACCCGAAGCTGGACTTAGAAAATTTTTGCCTCAAAACACCAATAAAGAATGCGCTCAACCTTTTTGAGACAAGGTGACATAAACCTATAAGTATGAACAGCATCCTGCCTGAACAAAACATGTGTGGTTTATATCAACATGTGCACGACATGTCGAACGGAAATGTTCACCACACATGTGATCAAATTTTTGAAGTCTTTTATAAAAGATGACATCACAATCGATGCAGACCTTAACATTATAGCATACAGATCTACCCGCTTTATTACGCTCTAGATGGTTCTCAAAACATGCACCCTCAGGGAACTTTCTATTGCACGCATTTCATTTGAATTTTTCAACAGTACAATCGCGTTCGTGCCTATGCTCGCAAAAAGAATACAGAGTTTCACACTTATGTTTACGTGACTATTCATCAATAAACTTTCAAACAAAAATAACAATACTTCCGTGTGTTGAGGAAAGTTCTAATGTTGGGAATAGGTTCGAAATGGCCACCAATGTTGCTTCTTTGATAGTAAATAAAAATTTATTTTCCGCAGGCTCTCCAGTGTAACATTATATATTCCCGGTTATTCTTTTCATGTTCCTCATAGGTTACGATTTGATACTCCCCTTTCAAATAAGATTGGAAAGCATCAAAAACTGTAAAGTCTCAGCCTCCCTTAGTTTCAACATTAACTCCTGCCATCTCACAAAGGACTTCTCTAATAAGCCATGTAACGCTGTCTTTTCAAGTTATACAAGTCATATTTTGTGTCGTTAAGCTTTACTTGGCCCCATACTATGGCAAGAGGAAGATAATAGGTATTCTTATTTTCTATGCGCATTAAACGCTTCTCCAAATAGGCTTGGTACTTTGGATATTTGTCACGGCACTGGTCTTACTTATTCTCCTGCCAAACATACTATCCGCGATCTGGAATCGAAACAAAACTTCATGCTTCAGAAGCAACACCTCATTCGAATTTAACACCTGTTTGATTGAAGTGAGGACCTTTCTAGCAGAGAAATTGCCTATTCTTCTCCATGGAATACGTACATACTTGTTGTTTCTCATATTGCTACTGCCTATGTATAGCCCAATATAATCCGAGGGAAGTGCATTGAAAATCACATATTCCAACGCAAATTCTATTAAACTTTCGATATAGGCCTCTGGGTTATCATTATCTCTTTCATCACCCACAGGTCTTACGGCAATTTCATTCCTGGCCCGTAAGATGAAACTTACGAAACCTTTTTCTGCTTTCTCTTAAAACTTCGAAGCTAATATTCCTCTGATTTTGAACATCATTATTATAATTATTACTACTACTACCACTTGTATTAATACTACTATACTGCTGTTCATGTATTGTTGGTACACATGCATATGATGGGCCAGGCTGAAGTGAAAACAATTAGTCCCCATAGTCATGGTCATCCTTTACACAGTTTTGAGGGCCATTGCTTACAGGATTTACTCCCAGAACCTATTCCGTGGATGTAACCACAGCGTCATTCTCATTTTGAACCATTCTCCTCGTTTCTTCAGCTTGAATATCGACTGAATTTAGATTGCCAATCCCATCTAGTTCATCTAAGAAGGCTAAGTTTTGATCAGTTAACTCGTTTAAATTATTAAGAACAGGAGTAAAAGTGGGTGTGAAAATCTGGGGGGACTGCAGGTAATGGCATGACTTTATGAGGTTTACCATGCCTATCTTTGCCGATTGTAATTTTTTGCGAACTAGGGAGACGGAGACGCCGTACATATATTTTCGAGGTGGGGGACGACGTCTACCCGCATTCCCCCTCACTTTGACCCCTCGGTTATGATTTAAGTTATAATTTTCTTGAGGGTGCGCCACCATAGGCGTCACCACAGGTGCGCCATCATAGCTTTGGCCAATAAGAAAGCCACTCATATGAAAGAAACAGACCACTCTAAAAGAACTGCAGAATACTAATTGTACAGTTTCATATTTCATAGATTTTTCCCTTGTCTTTTGGAAACACTGATACAGAAGAAACATTACAAGTAACACCAGATCACTTGCACGACATCACACAAATACTGAAAGAATTAAAGAATTAAATACAATCGAATTTTGGAAGAATTAAATATAATCGAATATTGAACAGAATAAATCAGTTGCCTACTAGAAACACCCCGCCAGCAGACAAACACCAAACAACATAAGTATACTCAGTATTGCTAATCAAAGAAAGGGGAATTATGCCACTATAACCTAAAATCAGAAACTAAAGTTTTGTATAGGATTGGCCAGGGGATATTTCCCTAGAGTTGGCAAGCCTGGATATACGTACTCATCGCTGATCAGAGCAGACGTACACAAAATGAGAAGAGTGCACTTTCGCAAACTGCCAACCATCCGAAAGGACTGCATGTAAAGCAGTCTACATGTTAACAGTCAAGACATGCTAAAAAGAGAAGGAAGTGGAATCACAGCACCGTAAGAAAGGCCAGGCGAGACTGTACTGACAGTCCGAGGGGGTGAAGTGGAACAACATATTTGCTTCAAGGTGGTGAAAAATTGAAAAACAAAACGCGCGTAAAAAAGGCATAAATATAAAGATTTATTATTAAATCTCGAATTGGAAATATGGAATTACGTTGGGGGGCTGCAGTCCTGCAGCCTTCCCCCACGGGCCACCGCTGATCTTCCGTCTTCTCAGCTGGTAGTGTTGGCTTCCGTGGATATTTAAAGAAAGAAATTGTTTTTGTTTAAATCGATGGTGGCATAAGTATGTTGGAGGAAATCAATTCCAAAAATGATTGGTATTGTCCTATCCACTATCCGAAAATAGTAGTTGAATTATGTTTGTCCTATCTTGAATGTGATTAATGACATGTATTTCCAATAAATGTTTCTTCCTGATAGTCCTTTCATTACCGTTTAGATTGAAATTAAATCCGTTCCAGATGGTATAATATCCAAGGGCCAGATTGTGCTCCTGTATCGACTATTGCATTTTGTGGTCCTAATTTGGTATTGCTTTCTAAAAGTACTGGAGACGTTTGAAAAAACTCTTCGGGTCCCATCCTAAACGAAGGGAAAATTCCAACCTACACATCCTTGCGGGAGAAAGCGAGCAACATCTTTGGAGGCGCCTAACATAGGTGGGGACCGACCGACTCCCGGGATAAGGATTCAGCTTCTACCAAGTGCCAACGACCTTTTCGGAGGGTGGGTGAGCGGGTGGAGGTCAGGGCACTTTCTTGTCCTTAGGAGGGGAAACTGTCCTAAAAGGCCGATGAACCACTAGATCGTCAACGGCATGGAAATGTGGAAAGGAAATGGAAATACTACCACATTATCTTTTTCTCAGAAGGGACGAAGGAGGAGAATAAATAAATATGATTGTTCTTCTTGAGGTAAAAAAAATCCGGAGGTAAAATAGTCCGTTCCGATCTCCGGGGGGGACTACTCCGGGAAGAATCATCAGAGGAGAAAATAATAACTTTTATTTCAGCATGGGAACCTGAAACGTACGAAATCTACGACGTGAGGGTAAACTTTAAAATTTAAAAGTGGAAATGGACAAATGTAAAGTGGGCATAGTGGGCTTGAGTGAAGTGAGGTGGCCAGGGAAAGATAAGATAGTATCGGGAAATTACAGAATATACTATTAGGGTAGCGATAAGGCCAAGAATGGTGTCGCGATAGCAATGAAGAACGAAGTAGCAAGAAGTGTAACCAAAGTGAAATACTGCAGTGACCGCTTGATGTTTGTAAAACTATATGCAAAACCAGTGGATATTGTGATAATACAAGTGTATATGCCAACAACCGACCATGATGATAATGAAGTAGAAGTAATGTATGATCAGATCAGTGACATACTGCATCAGCAAGGAAGAGGTAAAGTCAACGCCATAGTAATGGGAGACTTCAACAGCGTAGTAGGAGAAGGAACTGCGAATAAGGTAGTGGGACCATTTGGGCTAGGTAGAAGAAACGAACGAGGTCAGATGCTTATCGATTTCTGTACGAAACCTGATCTGGTGGTGATAAGCACGTGGTTTAAGAAAAGTAAAACCAAGCTGTACACGTGGAAAAGTCCAGAAGATAAGAAGCGCTCCCAAATCGATTACATTCGTGTGAAACAACGTTTTAGAAATAGCGTACAAGACATGAAGACACTGCCAGGAGTGGACATTGATTCGGATCACTATCTCCTGGTGGAGGAAGTGCAAACCTGGTTAAAATCGATCATAAAAAATGAGAGGAGAAATCGAAAATGGAACTGAGAGCGACTAAGAAATATCGACGATGATGTGAAAGAAGAGATTGAAGAAAAATTCTGTGCAATGGGCGATGTGGTTGAAAATATAGAGAATAGTTGGGGAAAAGTTAAGCAGATTCTACTTGACACACTCCACAATAACATTGGGGGCTGCAGTGGCTCAGTGGTAGAGCGTTCACCGCTGGCGCTTGGGGTTCTGGTTTCGATCCCAGCCCCCGCCAAGTGAACTTTGTGGTGGACAAACACCGTGTGCGTGGGTTTCCTCAGGGCTCTCCCGTTTCCTCCCACTTTCTTCATTCCACCATTTCATTCATTACTCATCATCACCGTCTCCTTTAGCCTAACCGGCATAACCGTGGGACGTAAAATTCAAAGATTTCATTTCATTTTCATTTTTCCACAATAACATTGGCAGGACGGAAGGAGCACCGAGGAAATCATGGATAACTGAAGCAATGCTAAAAAGGATGGAAGAACGCACAAGGAAAAAAGAAAAAGACACGAGCATCAATGAATACAGAAGGCTGAATAACGAATTGAGAAGGGAAACGGACAAAACCATGGAAATGTACATGGAGCAGATATGTGAAGATATAATGGAACTTCAACAGCGCGACAGATATGATCTGATGTACCAGAAAGCACAAGAGTTAGGAGGGAAAGCTAACAAAAGTATACGAACGTTCGGCATCGAAGATCAACAAGGTAATGTAACCACTGACCATCAAAGAATCCTTAGAATTTGGGAGAAATACATAAAAGATCTGTATGATCAGAAGAACAGCCCCAAAGATATTGCGACCGAAGCAGAAGAAGAGGTGGATGATGATGAAGAAGGATCCAGTATATTGAAAAGTGAAGTAGTACAAACAAAGACATGCAAAGGAGAAAGGCCACTGCAGACGACGACATACCAGTACATTTGCTCAAGGGATTAGGAGACAACGCAATGAAAATAATGACTTCACTTATTAACAAAATCTACCTGAGTGGAGAATAGCCAAAGGATTTTCTTGATATTACGATGATTGCATTGCTCAAGAAAAAGGAAGCAAAGAAATGCAGCGATCACAGAACCATTAGCCTGATTTCCCACACTGGAAAGATCATTGCATGCATACTGAAAAGGCGGTTGGAAAGCAAGATAGATGAGAGGTTAGAAAACGATCAATTTAGATTCCGGAAAGGAAAAGGCACCAGAGATGCTATTGGATTGATGAGAATTATATCAGAAAGAATTCTTGATGTAAAGGAAGAGTTGTGTTTGTGCTTCATCGACTGGTGAAAAGCTTTCGACCGAGTCAATTGGACGAAACTTCTGAAAATACCTAAAAAAATCGGAGTCAACTGGAAAGATCGACGGCTCGTTCAAAACCTGTACATAGGACAACGAGTGAAGTTGCGCTTGAATGAAGGAGAAACCAATAGTGTAGAGGTAGGAGGAACAGTCAGACAAGGATGTAGTATGTCGCCCCAATTATTCAACATTTACAGTGAATGTTTATTGAAGGAAGCATTAACGGAAACTGGAGACTTCAAGGTTATTAACAGATGATTACCAAGATCAGGTATGCAGATGATACGATTATAATAGCTGAAACCAAAGGAGCATTACAGGAGATGATTGACAAAATAGTTGACACTGGAGAACTGTATGGAATGGAAGTTAACATCGAAAAGTCGAAAGTCATGAGAATATCCCGTGGAAATACGCCCTTACGGATCAGAGTAGAACAAAGTGAATTTGAAGAGGTCGATAATTTCAAGCATCTGGGAAGTATTTTGACGAGAGACTCTTACTGCACCAAAGAGATCAGGTCAAGAATTGCCATAGCTAAAGAAGCATTCAACAAGAAAAGATCACTCTTAACTAGCAGGCTTAATATTGGACTTAAGAGGAAGTTGGTCAAGTGCTATATATATGGAGCATTGGATTGTATGTTTCAGAGACTTGGACATTACGGAAGTTAGAGAAGAAATACTTAGAGAGCTTCGAAATGTGGTGTTGGAGGAAGATGGGGAAGATAAAATGGACAGAGAGAGCAACAAACGAAGATGTTTTAAAACGGATAGGAGAGAAGAGGACACGTAGAAAGACCAATTGGATTGGACACATCTTGCGAAGAAATTGTCTCCTTCACACACCATAGAAGGAATGATGGAAGGGAAGCGAGGAATAGGAAGAAAAACACAGTTGATCGATGATTTGAAAGATAGAAGAAAATATTGGGAGTTAAAAGAGGAAGTTGAAGACCGACAAAAGTGGAAAAAAACATTTCCAGGCCCAAATCTGAAATTAAAAAAAAATCATCATTAGTCCTAGGACCTGCCGAAAGGCAGAATACTTTAATAATAATAATAATAATAATAATAATAATAATAATAATGATAAGAATAATAATAATAATAATAATAATAATTTGGTATTGATTACTAGATTTGATCTATTAATTTAATCTTCTAAAGTGAGGTTTTCAATCCGATCTGCTAAATTTTCCGATTGGTTTTCTGAAGCAGAAATACCAGAATTTATGTCGTTTGAATTATGATTGTTAATTTCTACATTTCTTCCTTGGTGTCTTTATAATTTCGACTGTCTGCTCCCTTGCCAAGGGGCGGTCCTACGCGTTTTTCTGACGCCTAAAACATGTAGAAGCTCCATGTCCGCTACATGATCTACACTCCTCAGTCAGTGAACACTCACTCACTGTAAACACTAACTGGGAAATGTAAATTTAACGAAAGGACAACAGTCTTCTGCATGAGTTGACAGTTAAAACCAGCATAATCATGTTTGAATATCATTGACATAGCAAACAACAATGAGGACTTACGGACCTTTTTGCAAAGTGTGCATTTTTGTCTTTTTTTCGCATTCTCTGATAGCGACATTCTTTACCAGTGCTGCTGTGGGTGATAAGACAGTAAGTCACAACCAGAGGAAAGAAAAGAGCTTGAGAGCCTTAACTGGACTAGCCATTCATCCTACTTTATTTTACTCCACAATAACGAATTTCCAGTTGAATTTGTGAACAAAACACCACCTAGAGTATGACGTTATTTCACCCCCTTCTGCTCAAAAACACAAAACGCGCTTTGTTGCGTGTTATGGTATACTAAAGGAGTAACTATTCCCAAAATTTCATTTTTTTAACCCAGTCCCATTGGAGATATTGGACAGTGAAATATGCCAAATTGGCATAATTTCCCAACTTTGTAATATCTTTTCAGGCCTTTGAGAGCAGCAACAGGTCTGCAATTTTTTTTACTATGAACTTATGACCCCGGACTACTTGCAGACACAAATTCAGATCTCTAAGTTAGTTGCTTCCTCTTCCCAAACATGTTTTCAATGTCCAAAAATGTTGCTACTGTAGGCCCTGATTTTACCCTTTTCAAGTGGTTTTAGGCAAAAACGTTAAGAGGACAAATATTTTGCTCTGCAAAAGTTGGACACGCCCAGAAATTTTCAATTTTGTAGGACAAATACATGGTGAGATATGCAAAACAACGTAGACGCCTGAAATCGAGAAAACGCAAAGTGGCGGCAGAAGCTGCGTCGCTACGAGATCTTTTAAAAAATAATTAATTGTGGTTTTGAAGTACCCTGATATGGCATAAACATTCACGAAAAAATTAGATTTTTTGGAGATGGTCGAGCGGCACATGCTTAATCACTTATAATGGATTAACTCAAAGGTTAAAGAAACCTTGTATACCAGGAAACTCGGGTTGCTCAGAAAACTGAGGTGCGATCGCTTGATCTTTAAAAAAGTGGTAGAGCGTTCACCTCTTGTGACTGGGTTCCCTGGTCGATCCCAGCTTGTACAGCCCGCAGCAAAAAATCTGCAACATGAGCATGTAAGTTTATTGTGAAACGACGATGTATTTTGCTCCAAAATAAGTGTGCAGGATGGCGTGATTTGTCCCACTTAGAAGATATGTTGATTCCCTGCACAGTTAGGCGTAGTTTCACAATAAACTTACATGGTCATGTTGCTGTTTTTTTGCTCCGGACTGTACCAAGTGAGCTTTGTGGTGGACAAACACAGCGTTCGTGGGTTTTCTCCGGGTTCTCCAGTTTCCTTTTACTTTCTTCATTCCACCATTGCATTAATTTCTCATCATCACCGTCTTCTTTAACCTAAGTAGCATAATTATAGGACGTAAAACTGAATGATTTCATTTTCTCATCATTTCATTCATTCTACTATCACCAGAATCTCGTTTAGCCTCTGTGTGTAAACCTGAGACGTTAAACAAGAAATTTAATTTAATTTTACGAAATTAGTTTTGAAAACTCTAACTTAAGTAACTTTTCACACACTTGATCGAAATGTAGCTGGAAACGACCGATTTTTGCTATTTTATAAAAAATTTTACCTCCTTCCAAGAAATGAATTTGCAGGAATTCCTTTTTCCGAGGTAGGAACTAGCAAAATAGCTTTATCACGTTACTCATTTCCATTTATAATTTCATCCTTACAAGTAAATATTAACCATTATAGTGGAAGGTTTCTATAGTATGCATGCTTCATAAACCAAATAAACCCAGTCACTATGTCAGTTCCAACAGGTCTCTAGTAAGTTATTCAAAGAAGTAAGTGAAACTGTTTTTCCTTTCAGCTTAAAGTCCCATAGTTATGCCCTTTAGACTAAAGACGGATGAACAGTAAAAGTGAATGGCTGTGAAGTTAATTTTTCTGTTCCCCCAATCAGGAATCAAACCCCGTAGTATGTGCACCAAGGCACATGCGCTAGCCACTAGAGGAGCGGGAAGATAATTTATTCGAAAACATTTTAGCAAGTAGAATTCGTGGTTATCTTAAAGAATACGATTCATTACCCACTCACAAAGCTAATCTTTGGCCCAAATTCTCAATGAGTGATCAATTGCTCCACTTAACTACACATATAATAAAGCCATATAATAAGAGCCTTCTGTCCTGTATAGTCCTTATGGATTTAGAAAAATCTTTTGATAAGTTGGATTAGTAAGTAAACTATAGCTGTTTCGTCTACCCATTTGTTACCTCCGCGTAATATACTCCTTAAGCAATCGTTTCAAGAGAACGTGTATTGTCAAGATCCATTTTTCCTCGTACAGATATACTCCAAGGATGTACTGTCAGTTCATTACTGTATACAGGACCTCATTTAATATTTTTGCCGCCCTGGGCCATTAGAAAATGCCACCCCTTAATATCAATGTTTGCCGCAGAATTTCTCTAACTTCTAGAAGTGGAATATGAAAACAATTGCTTAAGAGAAAATTTGCCGACCTCAAAACCTGATGCCCCGAGCCATCGCCTATGCATAAATACGGCTGACCGTATATATGTTGGCCCATACATAAATACGGCAAACCGTATATATATGTTGGCCCTACATAAACGCGGCCGACTATACGTTTCGTTATACCGAGGACACCACCTAACATGTAATCTTTCAATATGCAAATGACTCTCCCTTTATGTCCCTCAGGCCAACTATGCTTCATAGTAGCAGAAATTTACAACTAACCCCTAACTATTTTCTTTCTTAGTACAGAAAATGAAAATTAACTGTAAAGAAGAAAAACACAAGGACTTTTTTTCCTTTCTTCGAAATGACGCAGTAAATACACCTAAAACCTATGAATCTTCACGTGTCGATAGACGGTCCTTTCCTCCGACCAGCCGTTTTCATTACATATCTAGTAGTAGTTCAAAACTAAATTGGAAACCTCACTTGGCTTCGGAAGCATTTCTTAGACTGAACCTTTTACGCCAACTCACTGGTACAACTTAGAAGCTATATGCGAAGTTACTACTAGACACACATTAAGCGTCCTTACGACCTATAATAACGTTTGGTCGCATTACCTAGTGTCATGCCTCACCTACACTATACGTAAAGTTGGAAGTTCTGGAACGCCATTTTATCTGCCTTGCATACCGCATTAAATTACCATACCCAAATTACATGGACTTATAAACATATCGACATTCATTATCTTTTATACTCGTATACTCTCGAATTACCACTTCTTATCCACTGTATCTTGTTACCTTCTAATAGCTGCATTTACTGATGTCACTTACAGATTTCTTCCAGGGGTGGATAACTTAACGTAACTGTAACGTAACGAAAATAGTTCTCTGTAACAAAATTATTGGTTATTTAATGTAGGTAGGTACAAGGTATACCACCAATTTTTGTTACGACACCGTAACGTTATTCGAGCATGTAACGTTATTGTACCGTAACTAATTGAAGGAACAAATCTGTTTCGGGTATTCCTTTCAGGCTTGGTGGGAGAAAATCAACAACTGGTACCAGCTGAATGAGATTCTTTCCTCTGCGGGTATCTAATGGAACGAAAATGTGTGGAACAGAAGGTATTTCGTTACAAATACTATTTGCCACATGAGTAACACATTTGCCAGACAGGTTTGGTAAAGGTATTGTGTTCATCAGTTACAGATCTTATCAGATCTTTGTAGAGTTCCTCGGACATGGTATCTATTGTATTGTTCTTCAGAGGGTCACATTGAATTTCGTTCTTCAGGTGGTGAAGCAGAATGAATATTTCACTTTCATATGTTGTTATTGCAAATATGAAGTAGAGACAGGGAGAAAAGAAGAGATCGATTTCTGTGAATACCATAGGAGGAAGTCAGTCACATACAAGGAAAAAGGCAGGTGGAAGGGGATAGCAGGGTCAGGGGGAAGCACAGAGTGAGACAAAAGTAGCAAAGGGGAGGGAAAATAGACAATCTCTTTCATTCTTCATCTTGCTTTGTTTTCATAGCGCTCTTACCTGTCCACAACAAGAGTAGGATTAATTTATGTTAGAACTCTTCCATGAATGGTGGGCGCAAGCCTGTGAAAATCATATTATTATTATTATTAAAACAAAGCCCACAAAATAGCTAGGAAATTGTGTGATGCATGGCCACGTCATTGGCTATCAATCTGCATTATTTTTGGAATATTTCACCGTTGTTTGCTGATTCTTAATCCAGGCACATCCCCAATTTGTTCACTATATTGAATCAAACTATATTATTATTATTATTATTATTATTATTATTATTATTATTATTATTATTATTATTATTATTATTAGTATGTCTAGCGAGCATAGCCTAGTGGCTAGCGTTCTTCTTTCGCAAAAGGGAGATCCTGGGTTCAAAGCATGTGGCCTGCTACCCTGACCGGTTTTACAAGCTTTTTTCGTTGTTCCACAAAGTGAATGTCGGGAGGTTATCTTTAAGGGGATGTTATACCTTTTGCCACTGGTTTCTCAGTCCCCATAAGATAACATGTAAACTTTATTTCATGAATATCTAACGAAATATGGTACGTAACAACTTAAAATTTTTCATACGTATACAGAAAAGCAATAGAAATGAAATAATTGTTTCAATTTCACGCTTAATGACGTAGATCAAGAGTAATGAACTTTTTAAAGTAACATTGTAATGGACTATATATTGAAGGTTGTGTTTTCCAATGTGATCTTCGCGAACAGATGTCCTGTTGACAGGCAGGTATTTCCCTCCCCCTCTGAAGTCCTTTTCCAATGGGTGTGGTAGAACGCCGCGGGGCGCCACCCTCATCCCATTTCTTTCCTCCGTTTCTGCAGAGCGGATAGATATCTGTAGATGTTACAAAGAAAGAATATTTGCTTCCAAGACAATTTGAAATATTTGCTTCTTGTGATTTCATGCTGTATGATGTATACTGCGAAATCAAAGATCAGGTAGAGAACGCCAATTTCTTCATTACTAGTAAGTCTAGTTAGATAATTATTGCTAACCACTAATTTCATATTAGTACGTTCCAACTCTTTGTAATAACACTGCCTCAACAGTAAAAAATAGGGGAGAGTATATACTTTGAAGAGGAGGATCAACAATTTGATACAGATCATGGTTGAAATTTAGCTTTCCTTTGCAGCACTAAGTTTGTATGAGACGTTTGCATGGATACAAACTACAGAATTCCATCTAGTAACTGGGATTTGAAATTCGTGACAGGTAGTTACTTTTACTTTCTGGCAACATTAGCTATTCAACACATATTTTTCTGGATGTAATAAAAAAATCAACTTTACTTCAAGCTAAATTCAACAGATTGAAACGATGGATTGAATCCGATGAACCAACTTTCCCGTGAATAAACATACATAGGTAACATTCTAAAAAAAATACAATAACCTTCCCGTTCGTCTGTCTAGTGGCTAGCTCGCGCAACTTTGGGTCACAGATCTCGGGTTCGATACCCGGCGGAAGAGCCTTGAAATATCAACAGATCACTTAGGACTCAGATTCCACTGAAGGCTCACGTCTCTTATAACATCGGTACAGAAAGGGACACTAAACTCTAAACCCACCAAACCAACCAAGCTAATGAAGAACGGACATAGTAATGTCACTATAATTTAGACTACGTGAACGATTTTTTAAAGTTTTCATTATGGTAATATATATAAGTGGAACTAGGGCCTCGAACATTTCTAGATTTTGTTACTCGAAAATAAGCAAATATAATATATACACATGGTGTCAGGAAATAACTTCGGGATGTGAATCCTCGGACGAAAACATGAAAAAGCCTATAGACCAACCTTGGTGCACAGTTGCGTTATTTCAGATATATTGTCCACAGAAAATTGGTCGTAACGGTACAAGAAAGCAACAACTCGAGCAATATTTTAGAGTTTTCCGAAAACGCCTTAAAGTTTTGTTGTATTTGACAGCAACATAATATGATTTAACCTAAGAAATTTAAGCGAGAATGTTTTTAGTACGGTGACCCGTAACTTTCATTTTATGTTCTCGTGTAAGGATTAAATTCCTTAAGTAATTTGATGTCGTTTTCGAACACCCTGTGAACATACATAGCGAGACCTTAGGTCACGAACTTTATATCTATTCCACTGTAGGGATGGATACGAGTGAGTTTTCTTTGAAACTCGACTCGACTCGAAGCAGACATTTTTGAGCTCGGCTCGAAAAATTTCCTCCAACTCGACTCGAATTCAGGTCGAGTTTCGACTCGAGTCGAGTCGTGTGTAGTTTCAATTACTATTTTTAAGTATCCAACATAGATAATAGGTCAATGATACTACTACTACTTTTATTATTATTATTATTATTATTATTATTATTATTATTATTATTATTATTATTATTATTATTATTACACTAGCCTGCGAATTTTAACTTTTGGATCATTGCATGAGGTATAGTATGCCACGTTTCATACTTCGGGTGTACCAAATTCAGAACAAAAATCGGTTTAGTCATTGCACATCAGATTTTCTTGCAAATTTCATATTAACATTACTAACATCAATGTATATAATGGTTTATTGCTATTCATAACACTGCTACGTACCGTACACTTACTAATATAAACAATAATAATATCTATTATTTGTATTTCTAGTGCTATATGCGACAGTAAGTTAACTCGTAATCACGATATTAGAAACACAACACAAGAAAACGAGGAGAAAAAGAAGCAATGTTTATGGATAAGCATTCACTATAAAACAGTAAGTTATAGCAACATACTCTTAAAGCAAGCAAACGTAAACTGCATAGTGTTTTTGAATGTGTGCTCTTATCTGCGCCATTTTAAATGAGGAAATAACGCACCCATAGGTCATGACATGCAGCACAAATATCCGCGGCACGCTTGTGACTAGTGTCAGAATCTTCTCTCTGCAACAACTATCAGTAGTCTGCAAGCATGTTGCAATTTCACTTTCCTTGATAACGACGTTCGAGTTCCTTGAGGTCCTGATGAAATTTCTCTCCTTGTTCCTCACTCACGATTCCAAGATTGTCTGGAAAATAGTCAAAATGGGAAAACAGCACATGCACTTTCAAACGCTCGTTCTGGTTCATGACATTTTCAAGATTTGCGTCACCAAAAAGTTTCCTAATATCTGGACCATCGAAGATGCCCTCTTTAATTTTTCCATTACTGGTGCCAGGAAATTTTTGACACAGATATTGAAGCACTCACCTTCAGTATCTAGAGCTTTTACAAATGCTTCATTAAGTCAAGCTTAATGTGAAGGGGAGGTAACAGTATATCATGTGCATTAACAAGACTTGCGCGTTGTAAGTTTTTCGAACCAACATTCCACTGCCTATCTGGGCATTCCTTTTGAGTCCAGTGGACTGTCCCTGCCTGACCGTCCCACTCACACAGAAAACATGGGAATTTGGTATAGCCTGACGTTTGACCCAACAGAAGGCCGATGACCTTAAAATCCCCACATATTTGCCATTGATGTTCGTGGTACTTTACCTTGCTCAATATCAAATCAAGGTTGTCGTAGCTTTCCCTCATGACAACAGAATACGCAACTGGAATGGATGCTGGCTTGTTTCCGTTGTGTGGGAGTACACACTTGAAACTCCGCTTGGAAGCATCGATGAAAAGTATCCATTGGGATCGATCATAGTCAGGCGATCCTAATTCTAGTATTAACTCCGGAATGTTGTTGGAAAATACTTTATTATCTTCTGCAGAAAAGAAAGCAACAAATTCTTGTTCACGATGCCTGTACCAATAGTACGTCGTCTCAGGCATCAACAGGTTTCTCTCCTTTAGTCGTGATCTCAGTAGTTCGACAGATTCCTTTGTGAGACCAAGGTCACGACCTAAATCATTTAAACCACTCTGTTCGAAAAGTATAGGCTCTGTTGATTCTTGTGGGTCAAAATCCGAATCGTCATTGTTGTCACTAGGTGATTCGGAAGAAGCTTTGATTAATTGGTTTGGTGGCTGTGGGACAGGTATGTCATGACCATGGGATAGTGGTAGACTGACGGATGGAATTGTAGTTGGGTAAGCAATTTTAGCCCTGTTTCTACTGTTGAAACCTTTCACATTCACAGAACAAAAGTAGCAATTAATTGGTGCTGTAGTCAGTAGGCTCACGCCAGTGGGGATTCCAAACGGCAATGCTCGCCTCTACCTATCATCCATTGCCGCAGTTGTTCGATGCATGTTCGACAAAACTTATGTTGTGCCCAAGACTTGTCCTGATCTCCCAATGCTATACCAAAATACGCAAGATAAGCCTTTCGCACAAAGGAAGTTATATTGCGCCGTTGTTTTATGGGCACAAATGTCCCACATATATAACAGAATATATCTGGATTATTCTTACAATTACGACGCTGCATTTCGAAAAGTCTGCGAACAAGCACTTCGCTTTCGTCACTAAATACTAAGCACACACCACGATATTAGGGACTTCAAAGCACTGAGCACAATTAGGTAGTTTACAACGAAACTGTATGAATCATTCGGAGAAAAAGCAATAGACTAAACAAAACAATGCCGCTAGGTGTTACTATCGTACCGTACCGCTAGGCGGACACGACAAGCTGTTGTTTAGCTACTGCTACAACATTTCAAGCCATGAGAGTAACTAAATTTCTGCCAATCAGGATGTTTAGTCCTCCTGGCTTGAGACCCATATGAATTAATAGGTAAAATGAATATCTCGATTTTGTCACAAAATGTGATGTGATGAGACAAAACTAACTTCACTTTTAGCCTTAGGTGGCAATCACCACATCACAGAAATATATTGCACTTATGCAATAAAATCATCGCAGGCTAGTGTTATTATTATAACATCATGTATAACCAAGAAAGTAGGCGGGGTGTACCTGTATACTAAAAACTAGTTGACTTCCGATCTCGGTCACCGAGAAGTCTTCAGGAGGCAAGGACATTGTTCACGAGGATCTGGGTTTGAGTTCCGGAGAAGAAAGTATTCAGGCTCGAGCCAAAAATTGTTAAAAGTTATAGGGCGCCGGTCAAACATGTTCAAAACTGCTCGGCTCGGGTCTAGGGTTGTCAGTGGCTCGAGCGGCTTGGTTCATAGCTCATTCACTATCGAGCCGAACCGAGAAGTGAGCCAAGCCAACAGCTCACCCAACCGAGCCAACTCGAGCAATCGGCTCAGTTGAGCCGAGTCGAGCAATCGGCTCAGTTGAGCCGATTCGAGCTGATGGCTCATCTCAGCTGAGTTGGTGAATCATCTGAGCCGAGTCGGTAGCTCATCCCAACCGAGCAAGCTCGGGCCAAAAGCTCAATTGTGCCAGCCGACGGCTCGTCTCAACCAAGATGGCTCAAGCCATTGGCTCAATTGGGCCGAGCCGATGGCTCATCTGATCCAAGCCGGCTCGAGTTGTTCGCTCAGTTGAACCGAGTGCCGAGCCGATTGACATCACCACTCGGGTTGGGCTTCTGCTTGAGTTCAAAAATTCGAACGTGCAGATCTCAGCTTTGATAGTAAGAGCTACATTATATACTTATATTGATGCTCATGACACTTGAGGCTGTCTCGTTATAAAAAATAAAAAAATATTGTCGTCTCGTTATCGAGACGAGACGAGATGCGAGTAGTGTTCCTTGTCGTGAGCAACACTAAGTAAAAGTATTTCACACTGCTGCTTACATTTCTCATGGCTTTCGCTTTCCAGTCTAATCAGACCATTATTTCAAAACGAGTTAAAACGAGCTGAACGAGCGAGCCATTTAACAAACTCGACTCACTCGAAACTCGACGTCAAAAACAGTGACTCGGCTCGGAACTCCACTCGAGAAAATTACCATTGACTCGACTCTAAACTTGACTCGAGTTTCGAGTCGAGTCGAGTGTTAGCTCGACTGGTGCTAAAATTATCCAAAGATCCAAAATTATTTTCCTATTGAAGTTCATAGAATTTGTATGTGTATGTTAAACAAACAATTGATTTAAACCAATAAAATAATATAAATGGTTCAGAACAGAGTGAACTCAATTGATTCATATCTTTATTCACTTCTTATATTTATATGCAAATTAAATTAGGTCGCTAAATTTTTGACTCCGTGAACTAACTTGGAGGAATAAAGTATATCTTCTGTACTTTGTACTGATTTAACTTGTGCAGTTTTTTTTTCTCTCTTCTTGTAAAGCGATTCTTAAAATATTCACAAGTACAGTACATGCAATATCAGTACAATATATCTTTATCAGGTGTTCTCCGTGGATGAGTCTGTAGAATTGTCACTTCTGTAATCAGGCAGGGGTCCCAGGTTTGAGCCCAGCTAGAGGACAATTTCTCTCCGATTCAAACCGAATAATGGTTTGTAACCCACTTTAAACTGTAGGTCCCGTCCTTCATAACCCCCCTGTTACATAAGAATGGGCTAGAAAATACTTATTTCTATCCATATGTAATCTAAATAAATTAAAAGTTTTGCAGCCATGGCCCCTTATTTAAAAAAAAATGAATAACTGCAACTTGAGGGTGCTAATTCGACTGATCTCGGTCTCAATCTTAAGAAGTGACCGCAAACCGGTCCAACTCGAGGTCAAAGGTCAACTAGCTGTTTTCGCTCAGAATCAAGACTTTCATTACAAAAATGTGTTTTATACTTCCCGCTTTATCCCAACTTAGGCTCTAGCCCAATCTATCTTATTCTCTTATCAATTTCTTAACTGTAACTGTGTGAACCAAATAACCTCTCAGATGTTTAAGATTTTTTATCCCTTATTACAAATCTAAAGTAGGTTTTATTCATGCAAATAATCTTATGTATTAGCTTCCCTAACTCACTCCTTTGTTCAGACACGCTACTCGGTTTGGCTTATTCAATCTTGAACAGTAATGAATGGGCAGTCTAGTAAATAATTTGTGCTCTACTGGTAAATCATTTGTAAAACTAGTTTACATATGACCTCGAGTTTGACTTATTTTATTATTTAAAAAATAGAGGCCACGATTATCCACAAGATAAAGAAAATGGTTCAAAAACAAGTAGCAGTGCCACGTGTACATCACGCAGAAGAGTTTGGTGTCTGTGGTACGATATTTTCACAATTAATATTGAAACTGTAAATTGTAGTAGATTTCTACCACTTCCGGTTTTAGTAGAGAGATTAGACTAGAGACGAAATATATTCTTGGAACGCCTAATAAATTGTAGAAACCGCTTCTTATCTATTACAGTTTTTATTCTATAGCCATCAAAGTTAAAATCGGAAGTAGTTGATTTCCACATCTTTTGGAAGACAGAATATAGTAGTTATTTTTAGAAAGCTGAATAGAAAGCAAAAACCCGCTTCATTCCTGTTCTATGGAGATCACTATTGAAACCGAGCTTTCAATTGAAGATCACAAGAAGAGATGAAAGGTACACCTGAGACGCTTGAGAGCTGCTCGATTGGAAGAAACCGTTTTCATCTATTTTTTACCGTTTTTGCTATATATAGATCAATATTTATTGAAAGTAGAAATTATAGTTGATTTGAACCATTGTAGGTTGTAGTAGAGTTAATAATAGAGTTAATAATATATTCTTACGAAGCAGAAAACAGGATCTCACTACATATTGCCGTTTTCGATCTATGGTGATCAAAGATCAAACCAGAAATGGTTTATTTAAATCACTTCCGGTTTGGGTAGGTGGTTTTAATGACAAATAAAATTCCTTACTCTTGACTATATTTTGAGCAAATTTGGTGATGATCCATCAAGCAGTTCTTTAGTTTCTTCTTTTACTTTTTCTTTCTTTTTTTTCACACACGTGCACACACAGGTATGGTAAATATATAAAGGAGTAGGTAAACCAAATTCTAGTTATTCAAAAACCAAACAAGGAAAACTTGGTTTTTGCCACCCCTGCATACAATTAATCCATTCTAACCACAGAAACGTTGCACTGTCTGTTTTCTATGATAAATAATATAAAATGAAATGAAACCTATCCTTCCAGAAAACAAAAGATAGGTAAATAAGAAACATTTAGACTTTTCTTCGTTGTATAGTTTTGAGTGGCAGAGAGGTGAAAGCTACTGCTTGGAAGAAGAATCCATCCGTTTCAAGGCATGGGCGCCGATCCTGGGGGACCAAGGGGACCCGGGACCCCCCCAAAACACATGCGGCCCCCTTATTGTATTTAAGAATATATAATATTTGGACTAATTTGAATGCAATTTGTTTTAAAATCCTCATATATGCCTTCTCCATCTAAATGAGGCCCCCCATTTTACAGAGAAATCGGCGCCCTTGTATACAGGCGCGGATCCGAGGGAAGGCTATAGGAGCTATAGTCCCCCCTTAACGATCAGGTATACACTGGTTAAAATGGGCTTCAATTCTGCTTTACACTGGATAAAGCTGCAAGCTATGGTTTAGCCCCTCCCTTGTTCATACATATCCTGGAACCGCCACTGTATATATATATATATATATATATATATATATATATATATATATATATATATATATATATATATATATATATAGGGCCGGATTTAGGGACTGCAAAGGTGCACTTCCCCCCTTTGTTGTGAATATACACTATCTAAAATGAGAAGCGAGCAGTGAAAATAGCAACACATTCCGAAACTTTTTGCCATCATGTATCTGTTTGGGGCTTAAAAGAAAGCAGAGCTTTGCAAAAGCATGATTTTCTGAAGGTTGAAGGAAAAGAATTCACCAAGCAAAATAATATAACTTTTGTCAAGCAAGTAAGAAAACATAAGGCAAGACGAGAGAAGGACATTTTTGTCCTGCCTGGTGAAAACCAACATGTAGGCTACTATATCAACGAATGCCTGCGATATATTAATTTCAGAACCGCAAGAACCCTCTGTTTGTTTTCTGAATACAACATGAAAAAATTGTTTCCATGATAATTCTTTTATTTACTTTTTAATATCAGTTCTACAAGTAGTACAACCTTCGACTATGACACTTTCTCGCAAGTTAACTTATAAGCATTTAAACAATACAATGAACATTAAAAATCAAAGGGAGAAAAAGAGACAAAATAAACTGTAGATTACCATATTGCCACGAGAAGTCAAAACATTCACATGAGAAGAAAATAGTCTTCTGAATGGGTACCACTTTTTGACAATTTTCTTTCTCTGGCAGATTTTTTTTATTACAAAAATAAGATAAAATAGAAATATGTTTAAAGGTGCAAAGGTGCACGTGCACCCCCTTCCTTGTAAATATACACTACCTAAAGTGAGAAGCTAGGAGTGAAAATAGCAACACTTTCCGAAATTTTCCTCTGTCGTTTCGATTTGGGCTTAAATCAAAGGGAAGTTTTGCAAAATCGATAGTTTAAGTCAATTTTCTAAAAGTTCAACAAAAGGATTCACCGAGAACAGATACTTAGGATATCCAGGGCATTTCCTCATTCACACCACAGGTGCCTAGGCATTTAAAAAAAATCCAATTCAATTCAAATGTAGGCCTACTGGTAGTTATTGGTGCACCCCTCAGAAGATCCTTTCTACCAAATCTTGTGTGTTGGTCCCCCTTTATGAGTTTCTCGCTACGCCACTGATGTCTGATATGTATTTGATTTATAAACTAAATTGCTTGCAAGCAAATGAAATGTCCTTCCTGCTTCCCTGGGGGCCAGTATATGTGTAACTTTGGTGAATGTAGCTCCGGGTTCGATCCTTGTTGGGAAGTGAGCTCGAGCTTCAACCACATTGGTCAGTGCAAGACTGTTGTAAAATAAACATATATGGTGACTACCGGCAGTGAACTCCTTCATGCCTAAGCGCTTAGCGTACGCGCCTTTCGCCTGGAAGACCCGGGTTCGATTCCCGGCGTGAGCACATGTGGTTTCGATTCCAGTAGGTCCCGTCTCATAAACCCTCGCTGCCGAAAAGGACGTTAAACTACAAATCAACTCAACTATCGGCAGTGTCATCACAAGAAGTAAAAATCTTATCAATAAGCTTACATTAAAAACTTCACTCTTTGATCATTTCTCTTTTTCCTCTTTTTAAATACAGAGCAATCAAAGTAATGCTATTCTCAAAGGACATGTACCTGAGGGCTTAAGGCAGCGTTTCCCAACCTTTTTCAACTTGCGGCACACTACAGGTGTAACTTGAATTCTCGCGGCACACCCATATATATATATATATATATATATATATATATATATATATATATATATATAATTACCGTGATATTTTAATGTGATTACTAATTTCCTTCTTACAGAGAAGAAAGCTCGATCACTGATTTTCCCCCGTGCTAAATCATTATACTTATTTTTCATTCTAATTTTAAAATAGAAAACAATAGCAATGAAATATAGGACTCGGGTATTTAAAAATCCACTTTCTCTTTCGAAAACTGTATCTAACCTCTAACTAAAAGGGAAGATCACTAAATAACCAACAAATAAACAAATCTCCTATACTTTTAAAACACAAATGTAGGTAATTTGTATGCATGCTTGCTTTGTTGAATTTATTGAATGATATGTTAAAATTTCAAGTTACGAAATAGTCTGCAACAATAAAGAAGTAATAATGGTCATGACAATGATAAATACGTTTTTCAACATTAAAAATGTACAGAAAAGTAACACAGTATGAAATTTAAAATTGTAGATTTATAGTAGAGGTTCATAGTAATGTGAAATATAAATATACATTTTCCCCTGTCTTGCAATTTGGTTCGTATAGAATTAATAATTTGTTTCGATTTTTTCGCGGCACACCAGCGGCCCATTCGCGGCACACCGGTTGGGAAACGCAGGCCTAAGGTGTTTACTGAATCTTAAGTATGAGGAAAAAGAAAACAGACTGAAAAACGTGGAATTTATTTACTAGTATAATGGAGATTCTTTTAAAGCCAACCTTAGACTCCCTGTCGCCAAGGATGTTTAAACGTTACTCAAGCGTAACTCCAAGACCATCAGAATTGAAGAAGATGAAATACAGGTACAAAAGGTAACCGATAAAGAAAAGAGAAACATAGAAATGGTACTCATCATAACAAAAATATGTCTACTTACACAAAAATGTTCTGCAGAATTTCAATACGTTTCATATCGCTAAAATCAAGGAACAAAACCCTTTGGGTTCGAGAGAGAACTGGTATTCAGTGGAACCAGTTTTATCTTAACAATCTCAAGCAGGTACGACATACGTGGGTATTTCGAGTAACGCTAATGCCTTGGTGACCGTAACTACAATACCAAAATGCAGAATGTTCCATTGAGTAACGTTACTCAGCGTACCATAATTCAGAGCGTATCATTTTAAAAGTTACACTGACCAATAACGTTATTAACTAGGTGCAGAAATGGGTTACAAAATAGTAACCGTAACAGATAACAAATTGTAAATATTGCACATTTCGTTAAGTTATCCAGCCTTGATTTCTTCACCTACCGTTCAGCATCCTCAATACAATATATTCACACGACAAATCTAGACGCAGCAAGCGAGAGATAGTTGACATTTATCACATCAACGAATATCTATTTCATGTGTTACTGTCTTAGCATCTGGTTGTAATTGAAATTAACTTTGAGATTCCATGGCGTCTGCATCAGTCCCGAGTCGTCCCGATGCTGAAGGTCTAACCAGCATGTATCTAAACAAACCTTCCCATTGAGATTGTGATGTGCACGCATTTCATTTCGTCCATTCGTATCATTCACTTTAATTATATTTGTGCTACATTTATCTATTATATTTCATGTCCAGCACCTTAACACCTTGAATATTTCACCTGCACTTATTTGTTACCACACTAGTAATGTTACTCTGATTATTTTCATCATAATTAGTATATATACAGGGTGCGGAAAAAGTCCTGAAACGGTCCAATATCTCGCGAAATATACACATCACCAAAACAAAAATAATACGTGTTAACCGGTTAACTGAAAAGCTCGAGTATATTCGAGATTTTAATTTTACAAATAATTTAAAACCTCGAGTATATTCGGGCATCATACGGCATTATTACAATTGATCACTGTTGAACGGTACAAAGTTTACAAGCTCGAATAGTCTCGTTCGGCAACATTTGTCATGTTTTTCAGTGTTTTCGCTAGGATTCGCTGTAATGCACAGACTGGTATCGACAGTACAGCGCATTCTGGTGGGGAAACTTGCAAGTGAAGTTCTTATTATTTAACTACTACGTGTATAAACAGTGACATGAATGGGCTTGCCTTGCAACCCTCATTGAGTCGCTTAGAAGAAAAAGAAAAGAAGGAGCCTGTGTTGCCAGTGTACGAGTAGCCTGTGTGTCGTGAAAGTTCGTTTCTTTCTAGCAACAATGGACAGCGACGAAGAAAGCGAACAATTTGATATTGAAATTAGTGGGAGTGGAACTAGTGATGAAGATTATGCAGAAAGTGCCGAATCAGAAAGCGACTCATCGGATTCGAGCGTTGATATTGCAAGTGCAAGACAGTGGTGTAAAATAGACACATCGAGACCAATTCTGCCGCCCCCACCACGCTTTCCTTTCACAGGAAAACCTGCAATAAATATCGACACACATACTGATGATATTCCTTACTATGTTAGTCAGTTTATAAATGACGAATTCATAGATATTTTGGTGACTGAAACTAACAGATATGCAAGGGATACACATGAAGTGCAATGGAAGGACACAACAAGAGATGAAATGTATATTTTTGTAGCAGTGATGTTATTGCAGAGCATAGTAAAGAAGCCGACATATCAAATGTATTGGACCAAGAATCCGTATTTTGCAACACCCATTTTTCGTGAAATTCTTCCGTATAAAAGGTTTTTGATCTTGAAGAGAAACCTACATTTTTCCAACAACAATACCTTTGATCCTGATACTCATCCCCAGCCAAAATTGAATAAAATATGGCCAATCTTAAATTTTTTATGCACAAAATTTAGTGATGTTTGTACCCCAGAAAGAGATGTGACAATTGACGAAAGTCTCATGCTGTACAAAGGTCGATTAGGTTGGGTGCAATACTTGCCACTGAAGCGTGCGAGGTTTGGAATCAAGACTTTCATGCTGTGTGAATCGTCAAGCGGGTATGTTTATGCCCTAGTAATCTATACAGGTAAAGATACGAAATTCGATGCTGACTATAAGGACCTTCCACAATCCTCGCAAATAGTTATGACGCTGATAAAACCACTACTTGGAATGGGATATTGCCTTACTGTGGACAATTATTACTCTTCTCCAGAACTTGCCGACATGCTAATAGCAAACCGAACAGACATGTATGGCACTGTGCGACCTACAAGGAGAGACATGCCACCATCGTTTCACAGCACAAAACTCAAGAAAGGTGACATCGCAGCATTTCAGAGAGGCAAACTTCTTGCACTTAAGTGGAAAGATAAAAGGGATGTCTGCCTCTTATCCACTATCCACAATGCGCAAACTGAAACACGCCGAAAGAAGAACAAGGATGTTACAAAGCCTACTGCTGTATTCGATTACAATGATACGATGGGGGGTGTAGATAAGGTGGATCAACACATAGCAAACAATCCTCTGCCCCGCAAGAGAGGTAAGAAGTACTACAAAAAGATCTTCTTCCATCTTCTGGAACTCACAATTTGGAATGCGTTTGTCCTATACAAGAAACACGGAGGAGAGAAGAATCCACTCGAATTTCTTATGGAAAATGTTCAGAAAATGATTGAAGACCATCACAAGCGAGAATTTTCTCCTAAGGCATCTGGTCGTCCGTCCTCAAAACATACCCCATTGCGACTTGTTGGTCGCCATTTTCCTTCGCTGGTTCCTCCCACCAAGAAGAAAGAAAAACCAACAAGATGGTGTCGAATGTGTAGCAGTGTACGTGACGTGACAGGGAAGAAAATACGGCGAGAGTCAAGATACATGTGTAAAGATTGTAATGTGGCCTTGTGCGTTGACCCTTGCTTTAGAGCCTATCACACTGCAACAAACATATAAAATGATATTCAGTCAGTTTTTACATACATATGAGAGTGTACTCTGCAGCCATCTCGTATGTCAACAGTACAGAAGGGAAAACCGATCATTCAGAATAGCGCTGCCAAATATGAATGAGCGTTTTTCTCTTCCCCTGTACTATTGACGTTTTCCCCTTTTCTGCACTGTTGAGATACGAAGTAGATGTAGAGTACCGTCACCGACGTAATATGCTTTTACAGAATACAGGGTACTCTGTAGCTACCTCGTATCTCAACAGTACAAGAGGGGAAAACGCTCATTCAGATTTGGCAGCGCTAGTATTGAATGGTCGTTTTCCCCTTCTCCTGTAGTGTTAAAATACGATGTAGCTGCAGAGCACCGTCGTGTATTCAGTAAAAGCATATTTTAACAGTGCTAAAGCATATTTTACCGGAGCTTTTCTTTGTAGTCTTCTACAATGTCATATTATAACAATAGTTTTTGTATTTCACATGGATTTCGGTAAATAAATGTTTTTCAGAACCATAACGAGTATATTCGAGGTTTTATTGAAAGCACATTTTAGGCTTACGTAAATCATTGTTGCCTTCAGTAAAAATAATCACACTGTTGCCATTCGTTTTGTTCCTAAGTGAATGTTAGAATTTAGCAATAAAAAAAATAGGTAAAAATTGAAACGCTTCTTTGGAAATAATTGGTAAGTTAACCGGTTAAGTAGTTAGTAGTTGGGTAGTTAGTAGTAGTTGGGTAGTTGTATTATACTTAAAGTCATCCAAATGATACCAAACGCAACCCCCTAATATCCACCCCTTCGAGTGTACCGGGGTAACTTTAAAATCTTAAATGGGAACCCCCCATTTCTTATTGCATATTTGGGTTCCCCAGAAAAAGTGACAGTGATTTGACCCAAAATTGAAATCAGTGCCTTCACGGATAGTGCTTCAATCGACACACACAAAAAAGGCGGTAAACCAAAACGTTACGAAAATGTAAATTGTCAGTCACGTGCTCTATGGCCATACGTTTATCTTCAATTAGTACTGTATTGAAGTTGCATACAATACAAATTTCGATAATTGTTTTGCAAACTAGCTTTATGAAGTGGTTCTTAGTAATAGTGTTAGAGGTCCTAGGGTTATTTACAACAAAAATAAACCATTTTTGTCCCCATTTGTATTTTATTGCATATTAATAAATATGGACAAATGCGTTATTTTTATCGAAGTTCAAATGTATGAATTCATTATTTGGGTACAAAAAAAAATCACAAAAATGTTACTCTGCGCGGGAATCGAACTCAGGACCTCTGATTCTGCAGTCCAGCACGCCAACCATGTGGCCAAAGAGTACGACACTGACAGTTCACATTTTCGTAACTTTTTGGTTCCCCCTTTTCTGTGTCAATTCAAGCGCCATCCATGAAGGAATTGTTTTTAATTTTGGGTCAAATCACGATCACTTTTTCTGGAGAATCCAAATGTGCAATAAGAACTGTGGGTATTTAAAATTTTGAAGTTACCTCCGAAGGGATGAGGATAGGGGGTTGCGTTTGGTATCATTGGATAGCTTTTACAAAACTATTTAAACACGTGTTAGTTTTATTTTGCTGATCTGGATATTTTGCGAGATACTGGAACGTTCCAGGACTTTTTTCCGCACCCTGTATATATATATATATATATATATATATATGGTGTGGAAAAAAGTCCTGGAACGCTTATATATATGTATAGTTGTATTATACTTAAAGTCATCCAAATGATGATAGATTTTCACATCTTTATTACCTTGTAAAGCAACAACAAAAACTGTCCAGACAGTCCTCGTTCAGAGTTTTGCACGGTGCAACGTTTCTTTTTTCCTGCACGAAAATTAACTAGTCGAATATTTCTGCTGCGTATAATAATATCCTTGATCAGGGTTAGCAAAAACCATTAAAAAAAAATGTTTAAACCAGTTTTTTTTGTTTTATTTAAATAATTTGCTCTATGTATTTATATTACATATGGACAGAAATAAGTTTGTTTTGTCTTGGTGTTATTATGGAACAACAGGGTTATGCTAGAAGGGGTCACATAAGCTTAAAGCCGAATCCAAACCGCTTATCGGCTTACATCCGAGAGAAATTATCCTCCATTTGTACTCGAATGAGTCTGCCGACTCACTCATGAAGGACTCCTGATAAAAATAGGTTGTATGATCTTTACATAGTTATTAATATAATTGTCAAGAGTCATTTCAGAAGGACAAAATGATAAACAGTTGCACAAGTGAAACCATTATACAGAAGTATATATAAATCGGGAAACTCCCGCCTTAGCCATCGAGAAAAACATTTTAAGGTCAACGTATGATAATCACTACGCTAAAACTGAGGTATTAAATTACAAATTTAGTATGTAGATATCATTCAATGAAATTAAAACAAAGTCCAATTCAAGCTAATGTTGGACGCTACGTAGGAACTCGATCAATTTTGCCAATTTCTATCAATATATTTAAGCAACCTTGACTTCTTTATAAAACAGCCATTCAGGCAAACAGAAATAACAATTTGGTTTCATTTCGTATGCTTATGCTTAACATCCTTATGCAATACCGAGGTTATGAAGCAGAAGAATTTCGTTTAAAGTGACATTCAAACCGCTACTTGGTTTATACTTGAAAGAAGGATGTGGTTCGACTGAGAATTGAACAAGTGACGCGTTAATTTAAAAAGTGAAGAGGAGATAATACTAATGCAGATGGTTTAATATGTGAAAACGTCACCATGAAGTTCACACGATGTAAAGTATTTTTTTCTTTTTGGTTTAAACCAGTTTTTTTTTTTTTTTAAAAAAAAAAAACAGCTGGTTTAAACTAGTCAACCCTGTCCTTGATTGAGACAGTTACTAAGGTCCCAGGAAGAAGAAAGTAAACAATAATGCTACAGGTACTTATTTATGTTCCACATATATATATTACAGCGGAATAAAAAGATACAAAAATTACAGTATTTCTGCATATAGCATATCACTTAAATCTATAATAAACGCTTGTAAGCTTTATATTCCATAGGCATTACATTATTGCAAGTTAAATTTACTTTAACACGCCAATTTATAAAACTAACGGCAGAGCTAAAAACAAGTTGCCACTTCAAGGGGAAAATTTGAATAAATAAATAAGAAAAAGCACCGGTAAAAAAAGTTCTAAATTACATAGATCATCATAAATTTTACGCAGTTTTTAAACAACAAAACTAGATAATTATTTTTGTAGATCACATTCCTGATAATGTGAAAAATGCTACAATATATATTTGAAAGTTATTAACCCCAGGAAACTTGTTTAAATGACCAATTCAGGTTAATAATAAATCATCTTGCTCGCACTGAGTTATCAGAAAATGCAGTATTCTTAATATTCATTAACATTTTCACACAAATACCAATTGCTTCCTTTAACAGGACATGTCAAAGTACGGAGTTATTCAGAAAGAATGAACCGATTTCATAGTTCTTAAACATGTTCACGGAATGAGTCACCGGCCATTTGTAACAGTAGGTTTCTAGTATTAGATATTTGTCCGTTAAGCGCTCTGGACGCATCCTTCTTAATGCACAGTTGCTTGTTTACAATTGGAATGGCGATATCACCACATGGCGTTCTCGCGTTCGCGAAAGCAGTATGTAGCATGCTTTTGAAAGGCGATTTAACAAGAACATGCGACGGTGGTTTCGACAGTTTAAAAGGTGATGGACACACAATAACATCGATCAACTAATGTCAGTAGATTGTGATATGGTGCAACGTGCTGGGAAGGAATTCTCATAGTGCCTTGACGTTGTTCGTGCTACAATTGGTAGGCACACAGAACACTTTGCGACGTAACTATTAACACTAGAATACTTATGGCTGGTTAGGTGTTTGAGGTACTTCTTAATAAATTCCGATTAGTCTTTTTGAATAACTCTGCATTCTTTAACTGGTAATCTGCCTCAGGTTATTACCTTTAGGTCATGCTTGTTTATAATCAATCACAAATAACACAATCAATTGACAGGAAGTTGGCTTTTCTCTTTTCAGCTCTGCGTCTATAAATTTTAAGCAAATCTTAGTAGCTACAATTCACAGCCTTTAGAGATCCTGAAGGGGAGTCACTTGAAGGAAATATCAAGTTCTACAGAAAGAAAGTATAGCGTTTTTGCAATCGCAAACTAAGAATGTAATTACACAATGTTTCTGTGAGGAATGTTTAGAAAGTACGGAATATGCCACAGCTGTGATTAAGTTTATTGCTTTACAAACGAGTACATTTATCGATATTTTTATCAAAATTTACATTTTCTGTTTTCAGTGATTTCACGAATTTTCTATACTCGATAGCAAAAGGCTCAGTTCTTTTAGAAAACCAGGAGACAAATTGATCAATTTGAATTGTGTTTCCAGTGACTTACAGAAAATTATGTTCTTTAAACGTCAACAAAACTGTATTCAAATTAATTCAAGCTTTCCGAACTTACTGACAAATGAAACACGTATTGTCTATGTATGCATTTGCACTAAACATTAAGGGACTGAGTATTTACTGGTAAAGAAATGTAGGAACGACTTTAGAAAAACCAGACAATTCTACCTAGTTTTCTCCATTTTTCGGTTCAATGACAAGGACAAAGACATTAAAATTACCCTTAATGTTGTCATATTTATCTAAATAATATTACAAAATAAAGTGATAAATTAATGGCATTACTTACTATTGAATAACAATAGTCATATAAAATTGTTTTGTCGTAATAACTAGGCCGTGACAGCATCAGATTTGAGATACTGTTAATGATATCTTAATTCTGTATTAAAAAACTTTAAATAATTAAGAGAGGAATAGCAGTAATCCAATACTTTGGTGCATGTGGACTACAAAACACACAAGAAAATTGGAAGAATGCCACTTCTTAATTTTATTTGCAGTAATATCTTACCGTTATTTTTTTTTTTTTTTTTTTTTTTTCAACTTCGCCAGTGATGAAACAAAATAGTACCGTGTAACTTGAAATATTCCGATAGGCTCAAAAAGCTGTTACCTTCTGAACATGCCTCACAGAAACAGTAGCTGTACATGAATAAACAATACATGTTTTCATTATTTATACAAATATTTCACATATTAAGGTAGGCACTTTGATTAATATAAGTATTGCTTATAACGGAAGAAAAATATGCCTACAATGTGAAGAAAATCCAGATCGTTTATATATTACAAAATATATCTGTAGCATGTATTATGAATAATACAGTGGATGTAAAAATTATTGTACAGAAGCAACAATGCTGAAAACAAGAAAAAAAGTAAACGATATATACATAATAGAATTTTAACGAGATTATACTCAGTTCACATAAAACAGCACAAAAACTTCCGAGGTCAACGCCAAATTGAGTGAGTTCCGTGTGAACTCTGAACAGGCTGAGAAATTTGATTCTATTTGTAGAACAATGAACAGAATTTATACGCACAAATATTACAAATACTTGGTTGATGCAGATACTGAAACTGAATTAAAGCGAAATAATTTTAGAGAAAGGCTATACAGCTAATTCCAAAAAAGTTTGTTTTCCCTTTTGCTGTTTAAAAAATTCTACACTTGTCGAATATTTAGTGTATGTTGTTGCTACTTCAGTATGCAGAATTCTAATGCACACAAAAGACAGTCAATCACGTAAAGCTTGTTTAAGACTCATTTTCAGTTGTCTTTACGTCAGGAACTCAAGTTCAGAAGCTGACCTTACAAAACATTACGTTGACTTTCAAGAACAGCCCTTGGAAATGAATAATTTAGCAAGGAATGAAACATGTATGAGTTATAGACTGTAGTGAAAAAATTAATCAACTTCTATCTTTCATGTCTGTTAGCTCAGGCAGTAGCACCATTCATAATAATGGTGGGCTAGTACTGTTACGAGGGTAAGTCAAAAAATTATCCGCAATGTAGCTATAATCTTTCCTACATTGTTCACACTGATATCTGTCCCTTTATTTTATTGTTATGCTGTTGTGGTCATGCTATGAAAGTTTGACCCTAATTCCTCCCATTTGTCTTCTTTTTGTTGCAGTTAGATCATGGCCGCTCCATTAGAAGTTTGCACGAAAGAGAAACAGTGAACGTGAAATGGTTCTGCTAGACGAGTTACTATTAATGAAGTGGCACATCGTCCGGTTCCTGATACATCTTCCGACCAAAACCGGATCACTACTCTCTTCGTTCCTCTGGTGCGAACTTCTAATGGAGCGGCCATGATCTATCTGCAACGAAAGGAAGGCAAATGGACGAATTAGGATTAAACTTTCATAGCCTAACCACAACACCATAACAATAAAATATAAAATAAACGAGAACAGAGGTCAGTAAGAAAAGTTATAGCTACATTGCCGATAATTTGTGACTTACCCTCGTACAATTAGAATGACTAGCTATTCATTCGAATAACTGCTAGAATAATTAAATAGCAGACCAGAAGTCGGTCAAATAAGATTAACAGTGCTAGAACTAACGGTGATCCATACTACTTGGGAGTTCGTCGTAACAGAATAAGAGGAACTAACACATTAAATAATAATAATAAAACCCTGAAAGGAGGAACTGTAACAGTATTGACAGAGAATCTGATTTAATTTTGAAAGTCAACGTAACTGCTTCGTTAGTGTACTGTTTAAAGAAAAGAAATTATATATATATACAATATGACTTGAAATAACCACGTATGCAAATAATAGTAACAATAATAATCATAATAATAATGGCAAATAAACAATCACACAAACTCAATGTGGTTTTGTTAAACAACAGATTTCGTGTTTCGATTTGTTTTCTTTCTACAAGAGTACACAAAGTGTTTATTATTAGGCATACATGTTGCAGAAATACACGATAGTAATTTCAAGTCAAATTGTATGAACTTTTTGTTCATAATTGTCTTTAACTTTCTGTTTGGAATATATTGACTACAAATTTGTTTAGAAATCTTAATTACAATGCTGAAATAATATTCTTTAAGAGATCTCTGACAAATGATAATACCTATTCAGCGTTATAAGAGAATAAATACTGATTTACCTTACGAAACAGAAAATATATATATTTTCGTATCTCGATAACGAAGAATTATATTTTAAATCCAAAATCGTATATAGCATTCTCCTTGCATCTGTTCATCTCGTTATCTTTGTAAGTTGAAAAAAGTGATTTCGTAAACTAAAAAAAAAATAAAACGACGAATCTGCATTTATTTTATATTCCATGTATAATAGTCAGCAAAAATCATACCCACCATATGCATATAGAACTATCTTTCGTTCATTATGTCTGAAAGAACACATTTGAAAGGGGGTTTTGAACACCATACAGAAAAATGTTCTCCCTATTTTAAGCATACCATCATTATAATTGATAAATTCTCTCTAACGTGACTAACAAAAAAAACTAACATGAAGCAGGTACACATTTTTGTTGGCGACTGCACAGTTATCGTTAGGTACAATTTTGCTCTCAACTTTTTATGAACGTCCATATATCTTACACAGGATACAAGGAGAAAGCTTTCAAAAGAAAAAAAAGTGTTGATTTCTCAGAATAAGGTTAAACTGAATAGTATGATATTCCTTATGAATTACATGCTATTTTATCAAACCGAATACATATTTTATTTGAATGATGATAAATTTTGGATATAATACAGTTATATAATTATTTTGATGAGTGTAATGGAGATGAAATTCTCCACTGCATAACTTTTTCAGTTCCAGAAGCAAATGTGCATCTGCTGGATCATCTTTCAGATTCTAGCCCACAGACTACTATGAAATGGCTATCTCACCTTCAATCTTATAAAAAGGATTTGCATTCTACGCCACTGCTAAACGTAACATCCAACTGTTACCTAAGCAAATGCTTCACATATGTACATTCAACCACATTGGCCTGAGTGGAGGATATGTTTCACAAAAGCAGATCTGCAATCCACACTCAAGACACAAGGACTGCTTGCATGGAAACAAGGGAACTCAAGAAAAAAAATCTTTGGTTCTATGTAGGCCTTTACAAGTTAACAAAATCATAAAATCTATAGTTTGTATAATACAGCATCAGATAATTACTAAATTGTGCAATATTCGGAGAAGATATGTACCTTTTTTTTTTAAATAGTATTAAACGACACTCACAAGCACACGTATTTGTAATATACACACCACGCATGCACAGCTGAGCGTACAGAGTTGAGTCACAACAAGAATGTAGCTACATTCCGCAAGATGTTCACTTACATTTAAGAACACCTGACAAAAGTTTCTTTCAGCGGATAATACAAGTAACCTGTATATTCCTGTCATGGGAAATTCCGAATTAATCCTTCACGCATCTACAGCGTTTACATACATATACATAGATCGACTCCACACACACCCTCACGCACGCTCCCTTCCACACACAAACGTACAGGATATTACTGAGTCTGTCAGGTGTGCACTCGAGCTTCGTGTTTAAGCACACGTGCTACACGTGAGAGAGGATTTCCGTCTTCTATGAATTATTCGAAAGACATAAGATTTGCTGGGAGTGGCTTCTCTTCGCCGCCACGAGCTGCCGCCTGCAAATGTCGACACCACTGAAGAGCTGCTGCTTGACTTCCCGCTCGGTATTTGTAGACATTGCCTGGAAAAGGAAACGATTACTTACAATATAATCACAATGAATACAGTGAAATCTATCTAGTTAGTCACCATCGGTTCCATTGAAAAGTAATCAACGTAGACAGGAGATCAATTTAAAGAAAATAAACTTATTTTGAAGAGAAAGCTAATCTATACATAAAAAATGGAACTGACAGTTTGTGACGTCATACCTCTTGAACCACCCGACCGATCTCGATCAAATCTTCAATACAAATGAGGTTCAGGCCTGGGATGATTTTTGTCCTTTCATTTTGACGGTGGAACTTAGGAGAGGGGATGCGGAGATATTTAAAAATGATCGAAAATGACCGACACTAATGTCGATTACGTAGTTTTCAGGGTCATTGAGATGGACAGTGGTACTTCCGATGCCGTTTAAATCCAAGTTCACCTCTTCATGTCCAAAAAAAAAAAAAAAAAAAAAAAAATCTTCCCGTGCGAAGAAGGGTTATTCTGCCAGTATTCATTGTAATTACTTCTAACACAGCTATTAACTCCTATTTAGGTATTAGTATGAAATTTATAAATAACTGGCGTCAATTACCCGCTTCGCTGAGTTAAAATAAGAAGAATTAGTAACACGTTCCGTTATTATTATTATTATTATTATTATTATTATTATTATTATTTACCTATTACTGAAGTGCTCTCAAATCGATAGAAACAAAGAAAATATAATTAAAAAATCAGAAAATTAATACGTAATTTATATAAATAAAAATTAAATATGAATATTGTAGGCTGAATTTGGATTTAAACGTCATCGGAAGTGTCACTGTTCATCTCAACGACCCCGAAAACTATGGATTCGGCACTAATATCGGTCATTTTATATATTTTCGATCATTTTATATATGTTAATTATTTCTGCAATACAGAAGTATCATATGTAATAAGCATCTGTTAGATTGATTTAAATTAAATGATTTCAACATGTTAATTACGTATAAAACGCTACATCACATTATTCTTCAATCTCTCCGAACTATGACAATAGATGAAGGAAGGATAGTCAGTTAGTTCCAGGAATAATAATTTTAAAATACTGTATATCCTGTTAAATTATAAGCGACAGTTGTTTTTGTGGAAAAGCTGGATTTACTCTGTTCATGCTTGTTAATCAGGGTGCAAGGGAACGAAAAAAAACGAAAGGCGTGTCCTGTTATTTTCCTCCTCTTCTTTTTAACACTTTGCAACTTTAATCCGATCGTTATATGTTCTAAATTACCTACAAGATCCCAAAAAGGAAAAATATTCTAAAACGTGATGAAAACAAAGGACACCGAAATATCTTGTAATTTAAAATATAACTAGGAAACCTTAATGACGTCAATCTATTTATATTATCGCCGATAACACACAAAATCAGCAGAAGAGTACCATTCTCTGCTGTATTTTAGAAGTTACTTTCAATGAGGAAGTTTTTCACCCTTTTCCTCCTTAGTTAACTGACCTTCTGAAACATTCAATAGTAAAAAGATGTACTGAAAGGGTTACTAAGAAATGAATATCACGTAGTTGTCCTACATGCAGAGGAAAACAATAACAATGGAATACAAGTACTTCAATTGTTCAATATGATTGTACATTTGTGAAGCCGTCAATCATGTTCTCAGGCATTATCTACTTACTTTTCTGGATCCCGTTTCTCATCAGGGCAATGAGTCCCCCCATACCGAAAGGGCCCTACTCAGGATGTGTCATATACCCCGGTCTCTGGATCTAAGCCCTACCGACATGTGGAACGGCGATTAACATATGGTTTTAGCAGCAATTGTCGGCAAGCAATGCAAGATTAAGCGTTTGATACTGCACCAAGTATTGACATTCAGTATCTGTACGACTGGTTGACTACCTGCCGGAACAGTTGTTTATATAGTCATTCGGGTAAGTACAAAATACTACTAAGGTGAGTACTGTGTTTTCTGAATGCCCTGTATAACACGATCTTGATGTTCCATGGACGCCATGTTAGGATCAAACTTACCACCACCTTCTCGTTGTATATCACTTCGGCTTAGTTCTGAATTCTTACGAGTGTTCTTAAATGTATTTCTGCCACTACATAAAATTTAGTGTTATTTTCTTTTATAAAAAACAAAATGTTCAGTATGTAAAAACTTAACGCAACGGTTTTCTTCTGAAAGAATACTGGCATTCTTGAGAAAAGTTAAATTATATATAACTCTCTGCCTTAGTTTCCACTTCGAACGCTGTCTGAAATACTAAACAATACGTATATTCTACTCTTAGAGAACTTACAAGCTACAGTATCTGCAGAACTTACCGCAGTTGGGATCTGTTAATTGAAACATGTCTGGCTGGAGAGGGCTTTCGCCAAGGAAAACTAGCCATCCAACCACAGAAGTCATCTTACAAGGGTCCCTTTTGAAGTCAGATCTTTCAGATCTAAAATTAAAGATGAAAACAATTACAAGTTATGTACTTAACAAATTTTATCTGACTGAACAATCTATTCATACTGAAACTGTCACTATCGGCCATAGCTAACCTCAAAAGATTTCTACTCAATAGTATGTTATAGAAAAAAGCGCGAATATAAGTTTTGATATATAAGCTCGTAACAATATTTTAACATAAAGGGAAAATAAAACATAACTAAACTAACATTAAAATTAACATATGAAAAAAAAAAATAATAATAATCGTCTATAACTGAAAAAAAATAGTGTAAGAATTAACTAAAATTGAGTTCAAAACAGATTAAAATTAAAGGTTACAAGTTACGCTACTGTGAAATAAGAATTGTCCAGAACTGTAAAAATTACTGCAAAATTCAGTGGGGAAAATTAAAGGAATGGGCAAAGTAATTGTAAATATGAAAATTTACGGTTTCCAAATACTTTATTAACAAATATAAAATTAAAATGCCGCAATTTATAGAAATAATCTTATCAACGAAAATTAGGTATTTTGTGGTTTCTTAGTTCTATCACACACTTTTTTTTAGGTAATAAATGTATGTACAGTAATGTATTAAAATATAATAAGTGTGTATCAAGTCAGAGTCATACCACGCGACTACATACCTTCAGCAATGGTGATTCAACTGTTATAAAGGCATAAAGTATCGTGATAACTTTTCCAATACAACTACTATAGTCAACAGCAAACTAATATCAGCATTTAGGAAGAAAAAAAGACAACTACAGAAACCACCCTTCATCTTCAAAACCACTTTTCTGACACCATGCGCCCCATGGTGCATTCTGTTAGTCCTTCGATAGTTCATATTTGGATACCAGCATAAAAGTTTGCACAAGATATCTATAACTTGATCTTAGTCAAAAACCATCGAGAGACAGCTCATACTCCTCCCTTCCGAATAGAGGGAGGAGAGGGAAATAGTCTTCGGCGCGCCAAGGCTCTATATTAAAGGATACCTTTCGGACGACATAACTACCCATCTACTTATGATATAAGAATGAATGTGACCTTACTTTTTTGTGAAGAAAGTAGCTAACATATCAATTTACTCCCTCGAATGCCCCAAAATAGGACGGGGAGGGAAGGATTTTGAATTTTCAAAATTTTGCCTTGTCCGCTGTAAGGGAAAGGAAAAGTCCCCAAAGAGGTTTAAAGGCCTAGTTAGGGGTCTAAATTCTAGATAATCAGTGAAATAACCAATATTGGAATTATCTTAGCACCCTCGCCAGTTTAGGAGGAAGTGGGGCAACATTTATTTCTCAACGCCATGTTCATAAAGGCCACAATTGAGAAAAATAGTTTTTGAAGTATGTTTATTGATGTTTAAGCTTTCACAAACTTTTATGAAATGTACTTATTTCGCAATAAAAATGCATTTGCAGTGTACTGTTCTCTATTTATAGGTTGTAATTAAAATTATTGACAGTAAATAGACAATTAAAAATATATATATTTAACATTTTACCGTTGCAAAGAGTACAGATTTATTGTAACTTAAAATATGAAAGAAAAAATAATCTTGCTTGCTTATCTCCGCTTCAGAGATTTCAAATGTTCTTAGATTCACTAGCATTCGTTTCAGAGAATTACTCATCCTACGGCATGCAATACTTTTCTTTTTAACTTATCGTATTATGCCGATATTTTATCACTAAATATATCTGGATAATTAAAAAAAATAAAGCATTTAAAAACAAACACACTAATCACTTTACACACTGGAAAAAGGGTATTGTTGCTATTTCCATCAGAGTATGTCATTAATAATTTGAAGTAACATTTTATCCACTGCCCCCCCCCCCCCCCCCCGCAAAAAAAAAATACACTAATGGTAACGTTTACAGTTATCACTGCTGGCTAACAAACAGTAAACCGAACTGTTTAAGTATATGCGTTTATTCAGCGTCACTCATGTCCAAAATTATTGTCGCATGTCTATAAATATGTTGTTGTAGGAATATAATTTGATAACGAATCAGCCTGGTATTTCTTATAATGTTAGTATGTGTATAATCGGCAAAGACATGTATGTGGCAAATTTCATGTCAAAAGAGCAGTAAATAAGAACAATAAAACGAAAATAAAACTGTCTTGTCCATTTAGCAACTTTTTCTTTTACTCTCTCTCATTTTCGTATTTATAATTCTTTTCCTTTGAAATTTACCACAAATATACATTTTCCGATTATACACATAGCATCAGTATTAAAAGTACCCTGCAAAATCATTATCAAATTATATTCTTACAAGAAGACGGTTATAGATATGCGACAATCATTTTGGACATGAGTGTACATACAGTTTGCAAAATACATTTGCATCTTTTCGTAAGTCCTTCACTATTTCCCAAGTCATTCACTTGAAGCGCTTTCGCTGACTTGGTTGTTCCACTTTACACTTTGAACAATGCTAAATTGCATTTTTACAGAATGCACAGACAACTTCCCTTCAATAACTCTTTCCTTTACATACGTATCGTAAAAAGTGATACCTTTTTCTTCGGCCTCCCGAATTGCCTTCTCTGCTTCTTCTGAACATTTGATTCTATTCCGAACTATACAGAGCACATTTTCTTCAAGAGGATTGCCATGATGTTCAAATTAATTAACAAAATCACTTACATGTTTCTGGAACTTGTTTTCAAAGGAGTTTGTGTGTGTGTGTGTGTGTGTGTTTGTGTTCTGTGTCTGTCATCCAGTTCATTTGCATATCCATCCTGTGAATACAGGCCTTCAAATTGTTTTAATGTGTGGTTTACAGAATGGTTCAGCAATTATCCATTTCGAAAGTGCAGATGGAGAATTAAGAACATCTACTGCACCTGCTACTCCCTTTATTTCTTTATTATTTTGCTCATGCAGTTGATCATCAGCAAGTGCAGAGAATTTTATGATTTTTTTTTTTTTTGGCAAACTTTCCCTTCATGAATTCAGCATGAATGTTTGGATGGCGACTTTCTAGCTCATTCAATGTTCTTAAACTGGTAGCAATCCTGCATAGTTCAAATAGTCTAATGCAAATATCCATGGACAAAGTTTCCCAAGAATTGTTTTGTAGTTAACAAAGTTTGCTCACATATACTTTGTACAACAACAACAACAACAACAACAACAACAACAACAAAAACAAAAAAAAGTAGTAGAATTTCGAGTTCCAATATTGTAGATCAGTAAAGGAAGAAAGAAGATTCTGCTTCACGCTTTGCACACCGCTATTTAAGACTATCACTGCCATCTTCCTACGAAAGTAAGTAGCTCTTGTATGCATTCAATCTCAAATTGTGCAATGAAGATGCTGTTACTTGGTGGGCATAACGCGCTCGTTTGACACGAGCACAGGTAAGAAATGACTCATCTCTGCCAGTAGTTGCTACATTTGAATCTACAATATTTTGCCCAGCCAGATCCCATCAGCCATGACCCTATCATCTTTATTACAGCCATTTCTATGTGCAGCCCCCCCATCATCACTTCCATGTTATCTTCTCACGAATTGTCCTGGAGTTTCCATTGAAGCAATTTAGCAATGGGATATAGATATTGGCTGATCACCAATTAGAACGGGGACTTCTTCATTAAGATGTAAATGTTCAAAAATAAAGAAAATCAAACGAATGCAGTGCGCTACAACAGGGGAAGACTGTACTTACTCTTTTAATATCAGTAGAAGAACTTGATTACAGCTGGGCTGAATTTGATTTGTTAACACTTCTGAGCTAAACTATGCCCATGATAGTTTATCTTTTGCACGAGTATTGTCTTGATCGGTTTTAATTTCACAGTTTTTCAGCCACAAGTTCTACAGAGAGGGATTTCCCACTCATACTCCTAGTAGTTCCAACACTGGCTAAGATAATTGCAATATCGGTTGTTTCAGTGATTATCTAGAGTTTGGGCTCCTAGGCTTTAAGGACTTTCCTACTTTTAATCCTCTTTGGAGACTTTTCTTTACAGCGGAGAAGGCAGAATTTTGAAAATTCCAAATCCTTTCCTCCCCTTTTGAGGCATTCGAGGGGGTAAAATATATACCAGACGTTAGCTAGTTTCTTCCATAAAAAGTCATAATCATCCTTACATCATAAGTAGATGAGTAGTTATGTCTTCCGAAAGGTATCCTTTAAATATAGAGTCTTTGCGCGCCGAAAACTATTTCGCCCTCCTCCGTCTATTCGGAGGCGGGTGGGGAGGGGGGGGTACGACTTGTCTCTCGATGGTTTTTGACTAAGAACAAGTTATAAATATCCTGTGCTGGTATCCGAATATGAACTAAACATCAAAAAATCTTAAACGGAATGCACTAACATGTGTTACAGTGGCTACGTTCACCCTCATACTTGTTCTTGGACAAATGCGATGCTGACAATCTCATGGCCCACAGATACCGAAAAAGTGATTTTCCAATATCTCTCGATTTGTTCGTCCTAATATACACTCACCTAGAGGTCTCAACCGTTCAACGTAACCGTACAAACTTAAAACAAGGTTTTTATACGATTCTCCTGGGAGATTTTCGAATTTACTTTCTATTTCCACACATGAGGATAGTTACTGAAGGATGAAAATAATACAGTGAAGTCCGGCTAATCCGAACTAATTGGGACCGAACCCTGTTCGAGTAAGCCGGATTAACAGTAAAATCGCGGTTTGAAGTGGGTGAACGAGTCTGTTGTGTTCTAATACAAAGTGTATAGTGTTACAAAACACGTTTTCTGACTACAGTATATGTACTGTACTGGAAAAATGTTTAAAATGTTGAAAAAAAATTTGATGCCTTTATTTTTCCACGCACAGTAGTTACAAATCTTTCCGTTGTGGGTATTATCTTTGTATTGCTCACTCTGCAGCGGTCGGCAGTTTGTCAGCTATTGTCTCAATGCAAACATTGTTTCCTCTGTTTTGAGAATTTTCATATTACAGTGCGAGAGCCGATTGTAATGGCGAGTAAGCGTAAACATACAGCCCTTACTCTTAAAGATAAGCTAGATGCTCTAAAGCGTTCAGATAACGGTGAAAGTATCACTAAATTGTCCACAGAGTTAAATGTTAGCATTTTCATCCTTTTAGTTATTGATTTCGTAAAACTGCGTATTTTAGCAGCGAAAATAAATAAATAAAATTTTCCTCCCGGACCTGTTCAAATTAATTTTGATTACTGGTACTCCACTGTAATAATAATATCGTTTATATATATATATATATATATATATATATATATATATATATATATATATATATATATCTTATTAATCAATATATATTCGATACGGAAAGCCACCAATTCGAAATATTTTGTTTGTATAAGTCTCTATAACGTCTCAGGAGGATAATAGACGTTTTTCGTTTTTGTAACATGGTTATATGTAGTAAAAAAGAAAGGTTATTGAATTATTGTAAAGTCGGTGATTATTTTAATTAAAAATAACGTGATCACGATCATGAAATAACTTTGCCTGATCGAAATACGATTAAATGTTAGCAATTTCTTCCTTTTTATGGTTACCCCTGGAATATAATTCCTTAGTATACAGGCCTTATCAGACATAATGTCAGGAGTTTACATTATTAGTGAACAATATTAGAAGATACAGTACAGTGACGTTTTGAATAGTGTTTGTGTGGATGTTTTTGCCTCTTCTAAGGATTTGTTGCCGTTATTCTTAGAAATCATGCACAGAGGTAAGATATTAAGTGAAGAGGTAAACAATAGTTTCATTGCGCATCATAATGTGGGCTTTTCTATTCGTCAAATACCTTCCAAACTGAAATAGACTTCATCTACTTTAGGTGATTCCATCAAGCGTTTTCAGCGAAGACGAAAGAACGTGGACAAAAATCAAACTGGAAGTTCTCGTATTACGTCACGTACGAAAAATCATATTTCTGTATTGTTTAGCAAAAGAAATTTGAAACCTACTGCAGCGGAACTCAGTCACCCTACAAACATTTCAGTTATTACTGTGAATCGACATTAGAGGAGTAGCTAATTCTGGGTAAGAGTTGCTGTGCAGAAACCATCGCAGGTTCAGTGGAAACAAGTAACAGAGGCTCCATTGGACCCTGAAGAACAAAAATTGAACAACAAAGCAGTAAAAACACGTATTATGGACTGGTAAGTCAAAATTTCAAGTTTTTGGACAATGACATCGACTTTATGTTCGAAGATATGTTACAGAAAAATGCGTCCTAACTCTGTAACCCCGATTATATAACGATCGAAAATGACCGATATTAGTGTCAAATCCATAGTTTTTGGGGTCGCTGAGATGAACAGTGACACTTCTGATGGTGTTTAAATCCAAATTCAATCCCACAACTTGGAGGAGGGGGAGGGGATAGATGATGAAAAATGACCGATATTACTGTCGAATCTATAGTTTTCGGGGTCGCTGAGACGAAGAGTAACACTTCCGATGCCGTTTAAATCTCAATTCAGCCCTTTATGTTCAAAACGACACGTATTCTCCCCGTGCCAAGAACGGGTATTCTGCAAGTACTTGATACATGAATCTTCCATCAGTAACTTTTCTAGTATGGTGTAAATCATTTCCATCGGGAAAAAAAAATCAAAGAGTTGTTTATTCCATGTGGTGAGTTCTTTTCGAATGATTTTCTCAAAAATGACTCAGGAAATTTTGTTCACGTTCCATAAACAAATGTTCCATTAAGAAATCTACAGCTTTTAACCCTCTTCATCCTGCTTAAAATTGATGCTGATCTATCAAGTAGTTGTTGCGATTTTTTGTCTTGTGGACGGATGCATACACGAACAAATATATGAGGAAGTATATAGAGGTAAACCAATATTCTTAAAATTCATATAAGGATCACTTACATACTTTCGCAATTCTTGCATTGAGTACATTCTTCACCAATTATACACACAAGTCATTTGATTATATCTTACCAATTCGTTGTTGTAATTTTGAAGTCCAGAACAATATTATGTACCCAAAATTTTGACCCTCGCTCACTAGTTATTGTGGATAAAGGAGGGGAAAAGTTTTATTTGAAATTATTTTTAGCTTATCAGTACTGAACAAAGAAAATGAAAAAAAATGAAGGGATTTCAGTTTAACGACCCACGATTATGCCGTTTAGGCTGAAGAAGACTATGATTAAGGCAAGTTAATGATGGAAGAATTGGTGGAATAAGAATGAGGGAGGAAACGGCAGTACCTCAAGAAAACCAATGGACACGATATTGTCCACCACAAACTTACCTGTCCGGGAGATGGAACCAGGGACCCCACGCGTCAGAGAATCGCTCTACCACTGAGGCACCGTAACCCACTAGTACTGAACAATGAATTTCAAGGAATTCACAATACAGAAACTATGCAAGAGGAATATTCTCTTAAACAAAAATGTTACTTGGCATGTAAGTAGTTATGCTGAAAACGTGTAAAACACAATGATACTACGTTGGTATTAAGTATGTGTACCTTAGTATGTTCAACAATATGCAGCGAAATAATTGTTTCAGTGGCTCAACTTATTGTATAATAAAAATTACATTTAAGTGTGCTCTGTGGCATAATGAAACCTGCAATATACAAGCAGTTTGTTAGCCGTATCTTGTTAGAGTCTTGTGAATGTGTTTCGAATCTGCCAGGACTAAATCAAAGAAACAGCTCTGTCTCAAGGCTAGATCCAAATAACTAACGCTTACCCTTTGAAGGTTTTTGATGAGTAGTACACAAGGGAAGTCCCCCAGAGCTGCACCCAATATCTCTGCCACGAGGAAACGGCGGGTTTCTTTCCGTCCTTCAGCACTGTTTTACGCCTAAGGCAACCCTGTATCACACACTGAAGTCCTAGTTCACCGATGAACTCATCCGAGTCCGCAGATAGGTCAGAACTGGAAAATAAAAAGGAAAATTAACAATAATTGTATTAGTGAAGGATGCAATTTAAAAAATATAAGTTCGTTAAATTACATAAATACCTTTGTAATTAAACATAAAGAATCTACAATATATAGTGAAGCCTGCCTATAACGGCAAGTAATATTGCCACCAAAAGCTAAGCCGAAGAATAAAATTATTCTTTGGAGAATATACGTTGTGTATATTTTATTAATTACACTGTGTTACAAGTTTTTTTTTTTTTTTTTTTTTCCTGAGGCTTTGAAATATGTTTGTAATGGATATTTGGCGCTAAAGAATCCAAACAAGAAATCAGAAATTGATTATCAAGTATAATTATTGTTTACAGTTATATATATTAATTAGTCTCATATATTGACGGTCTTTGTTCATAGTGCTTATTATACGTTTTAAAATGTGACATTCCTGAATATATTACAGCAGCCAACTTCACTGTAATCGTAAAGATGGAAAATTGTCGCTACAGAAGGAACGCTAAGAACATATCGTTACCAATGATGTGTTGAAAAATAAAAGTTAGAAAACAGTGGCGGATCTAGAAGGTAAACACTGGAAAGGCCAGCAAGAACCCAGGCTATGGTAGGTATATCACGAGTTTACTATAAACTTTCAAAAATATATAAATAATAGTTTAAATTACCTTTGTCACTCAAGAAGCTGGCAACCTAGACCCCTCGCCTAGATCCGCCACTGTTAGAAAATAATAAAATGTTTACCAGATGTCTTATTATGTATGATGGGACAATTCTAGGTTGGTAGACGGATATCCATAATACACAAAATTTTATATCACCATAGCATCGTTTCATTATTCCAATATTTTTGTTTCAGCATCGTAATAACGTACATAATACTATTAATGTAAGTCCTCACGTTAATACATTAATCCATTGATTTTTCTTTTTATTTCGGGTTATTTAGGATGAGAGTATTGATGTGAAGAGGCTTCCCAATATTGTGCTGCTGTAAATCGGATACGTATTGAAAACAATATCGAAACACCGTGATTGTATCAATAAAGTGGATAACTTCTGTTACGTATGTGGTAAACTTAAGTTTGCTAAACAGAGAAAAAAAAATCACCCATAATATCTGAGGCTCAGAATTTAAGGGAGAATCCATACCACCGTAATGCATTCAAATGCTCTCCCACCGGGAATCGAACCCCAGAACCCGTGCACAAAAGGCGTGCGCGCTAGTCACCATACCAGCGGGAAGGGCAGTAGATTCACTGTAAATCGGAACATTAATTAGTTACCGCATCAAATACACATATTGTTTTTCGCAAACTAAGGCTCTCTGCATTGAGATCACATTCAAAGAAAGAGTGATTATCCATTGATAATTCGAAGTATGAATCGATATCATATACACATTTACTAAATTGATATGATAGGGTAAAAATAAATTTTAGAACTTTCACAGACCTGAAATAGTGAAGAAACTGGACGGATTACTTACACTACCCACACTGAGTATTGAAGACTTTTTTTACAGTACGGTTTACATGCAGAATTAAAATTCCTCAACTTTGGACAAAATATGCCCAATTGAAAACTTTCGCTCAGATTCGAATGAAAAGTCATGAGTTTAAGTTTAAAAAAATTACATAGATATGGCTAAGATAAATTTAAAAGTGTATGTGCCCAACAACGTCATTTAGGGATGAAAATCAACCGCTATACGACATTTCCAAATATTTAGAAGAACTGTAAGAATTGTATGCTGTCAAAATTTTAATTGGGAACCAAAAACGAAACCCTACGACTATCTTTTCAAAATCTGTTTATTTTGTTAAAATAGCCAAGAGTTTAACCTAGATAAAGGTTGGTTAAACAACAAACGAAAGATAGAGATCAAAAATATATATCAAGCATTGCCACAATAAAAGCAGCAGCATGAGTTTACAAGTTTCACGTATCAAACAAAAGAATACGCAGCCTAACCTTCCATTTCACAGAGCCCGAATGTCACTTGACAAGTGAATTGCAGCAATGGACACTGAGCCTCCGCAATTTTCTTTAAAGATGAATGCATCATTTCTTTTCATTTCTCACAGCCCTATTTTCCCTATTTTTGGCATCCGTGAAGGTGGTTCTAGGCCAGAACCGAAATATTGAATGTGTCAGGACTAATAACTGCGGTCCAAAAACAGCAAATGGCTGTTATACTCTTGTGCAAATTAATGGAATCAAAACTTCAACCTGCAACATAATCGGATTCTTGTAGATTCAAACACTATTTTTCTTTTTTTCTTTCTTTTTTTTCTTTTTAAGAAATCTGAGTGTTCAACCCTGTTTCTAGAACGTCGAATTATAGTTAGGTGTGGTTGAGTGAGTGAGTTTTGGTGTATTTGATATTATTGTTTTATGTGAAGGCTCATTTTCACATGTCGTGTTACATTTTATATTTACAAAGCAAGATGGATGTTAGTCAAGAAAGAAACAAGGTATTCTGACATTGAACAAAAATACATCAGTAAATCGAAGAGAAATTCCTGCTGACTTGATGTTACCCACAGCAGTGTAAGTAAAATTCTTAATCTCAAGAGCGAAACGGGTTCTGTTTCTCCACACAGAAAAGGGGAATGCGGTTGAAAACATGCAACAACCGCTAAGGATAACTTACATGTTATGGGCAAGTAATATTGATCTACAGAAGAGTAATTTTACCCTGAAAAAATCTAGCTTGTGCAGAAACTCACGTTCATGACTCAGCCATCCATTGACATTTGTTAAAAAGTGACAGAAAGACAAAACCACCAATTAAAATGTTAATATCGACAAAGGCCATGGTGAAAATACGTTTCTAATGGGCAAGAAAATATAGAAGTTGGACAAAAAAAGACTGGAGGAAAGTGCTGTTGCACGATGAGAGCCACTTTTTGGTCCAAGGATTGCGGGTTCAACACAGTTGTCGTGCGACTGGCGAACGCCTTTCACCGAAATTTATTCATCAAACATTGAAAACAATCAGCAAAGACAAAGTTTTGGGGATGCTTTTCCTATAATAGGCAAAGAGCTCTTATTCCTATTGAAGGGCTGATTAACAGTAACAAATACGTCGATTGCTAGGGATCAGATTGGTTCCAGAACCAACATATTTCAACGGGATAAAAGCTAACATTTTCCAACTAAACTTCGTACCGTGTTACATGTTAAAACAACGTCAATTTTTCGAAGGAAAAGAGGCAAATGTTTTGAACTAGCCTGGAAACTCACTGAATATAAACTCAATCGAAAATTTGTGGTCCATTTTCAGGAATAAAATTATCAGGTAGAAGGTTTGCAAAATAAAATAAAAACTTGTTTCTGTTCTAAATGAAGTGTAGTTCCAACATTGATGCACTCAGAACAACGTGCAAAGACTTATAAAGTCAATTCTAGGGAGAATACAAATGCTGATTCATGTCAAAGGTGCAGATACTAAATGGTAAAACTCAGTTATGCACATGTAAATTTCTGTTTTAGCTGAATGTACGAGGATGATTCAGAAAGTAATGCCTCCAAGTCTATTATGTCGCTAATATTATTGAAAACATCCTGAACTGCTTATCATTAATGGACTGATGTTTAAGCTATAGAATGTCACTTGTTTCATCTTCCTATCTCTTCTCGTTCCAGAGTAATGGAGCAATCCATGACATCCAGTGGCGACGTCTGGTTGAAACAGCGGGCTGTCATTGAATTTTTACTGCGGAAAATTTGCGTCCAGGAACATTCGTCGCCGGCGACGAGTCGTGGATACACTATTACGACCCGGAAACTAATCGTCAGTTGATGGAGTACCGCTACACGTCCTTTCCTCCGCAAATGGGTTTTCCTTCTGCTGATAAAATGTTCTTGACATCCTGCGAGTTTGGCCCTTTCCCAATCTTAAGAATCACTTTAAGGGTCAACGCTACAGTTGTGACGCTGAGGTGGAAGCAGCAGTTCGGCAATAGTGTCACCAGCAGTTACCACAATTCTTCGCCGACGGCATGAAAAACTTTGTTTCGTGTTGGCACAAATGTGTTGCATGTAATGGGTACTATATTGAAAAATGATGCTACCATTTGTAGCTGACATTGCAAGCTTTCCACTGACACCTGTCAAATACAAATAAATGTATCACCTTGGAGTCATTACTTTCTGAATGATCCTCGTATGATCCAAAGCATAATATGTCGTTGAATCCATTAATTTGCACAAGAGTACATATATTGTGTGTATGTATGTTCACGTGTAACTTCAATATGAATGCACCACTTTTGATGTTTCTATTTGTGTTTGAAAGAATATGCTTTCCCGGTGATTCCATGTAATTCTTATGAGGATCTAATAATATTCTTCGGAGCTAGACCATGAAACATCTTTAACACTTGATAGTGTTAATGCCCTGTGTATGTTCACCTATAATTCCCTAACACGTAGATAGATTTAAAAATTTGTTCACTTATGTTTCGCAAGTCCATAAATTTTATTAGGATCTAACTACGGAGATAAAAAAAAGTTTAAAAAATTAAACATACCTGAAACAAAAATACACGCACTAAAGAGTAGAAAATAAAGCCTTTTTAAAAGAATAATATTAAGACTTCGACAAAAGAGCTAAAAAGGCAAAAATAGTACAAATAAATAAATTAATAAATAAGTAAGTAAATAAATAAATAAATAAATAAATAAATAAAATAAAACAAAAGCAGAGAATAATTTATTACTATAATCCATAAAAAAATGTTTGAAGTCTGTGTTATGAGAAACAAATTAATATGAACAAAAACACCAGAGATGCAAAAAGTGCAGCCAAGTTCGTCAGCCTCAAAAAGTGTTGAGATGAGGATGGATGAGCCAAGTTCCTTGGCCACTGCATCTGAAAGGAACACTGGAACTTGGCGCGAGGTGTCTAACATATTCGAATACATTAAGATGTCTGTTCCTAGTTTCACGGCCGGGACATTTCAGCCCTAAGGCTAGTGCTGACCCCCAAATCCACAACGCTCACAAAAACCACCCCTAAGGCTCGTTAACATCATTTACTTTGACACTTCGTGGAGGAATATAAGTTTTCCTTGTCTGGGTTTCGAACCACCAATCTTACTGCAGTATACTGTATATGTGCCGTAGCGCCTTAGCAAAGTTGACATTCTTAAGGTTGGTGGTGGTTCCAAACCCACCACGCCCACCACCACTATCCCTAAGGTTCCTTAACATCATTTTCCTTGGCACCTCGCGCCAAGTTCCAGTGTTCCTTTCAGATGCAGTGGCCAAGGAACTTGGCTCATCCATCCTCATCTCAACACTTTTTGAGGCTGACGAACTTGGCTGCACTTTTTGCATCTCTGGTGTTTTTGTTCATATTTCACTTCTTTTTGTAGTTCACCATGTCAATATCGTATATTGTGATTCTCAATTGTGGCATATTGCTGGATTTAAATTTAAAATTGTATATTTTTAAAGCAGTCATAATGTATTTCATGTAACATTAGCTCCCAAGGACTCCCCCACCGGGATTCGAACCCAAGACACTGTACAAGAAAGGCGCAGATAATAGCCACTAGAACAGCGGGAAGGATTTATTCTATTAAATATCTGTCAGAGAGATATGTCCAAACGAGATTCTAATTCATTTACCCGAACTACAAAATCACGATCGCTAACATCTCATTTTTCATTGCCTAAATACGAAGAGTATCAACAGGGCCCAAAACCCTTGATGCTGAATCCTCGCTGCTACATCACTAGACATAGCTGGTGTTTCAATATACTTAGTTGTTCTCTACCTTTTCACATTACGAAATTATGGAGTTCATTACATGACGCGCATGTTGCGCAGTTTCATACTGCCTCGGGTTTTCCTTCCAATGATATACATCTTTCAAATAGCTTGTAAACTTAATAATATTTGCCACCAACATATCCTAACTGTATATAAAACTACATGAACTGACATAAATTAAAGGGGTGCTTCCAGTTGTCGTGGAAAGTTAAAATGATGAAGGGGGATGAAGAATTTTCCCATGTTATTTAATTTTTTTTTTACATATAATCTCATGTTTTAGGAACTTGGAATAAAAAATTGAAATTCGGTATGCTTGACGTTTTCATTAGTATTACCTAAGTAAATCAGTAAAAATAAACAATTCCAACTTTAGAGTGGTTTTATGGAGAACTGAAAAATCTTTCCCATGGTACGTATTTATATGGGACACCTTTTACAATCCAAAATTATAGGGCACTTCCTGTAGTTCTACAATGATTAAATTTGACTGATTATAGTTTTTAGGAATTAACCGACAGAAAAATTGCCAAAAGTGAATATTTTTAATTTTTAGGGAGACTAAAGGGGAGATGAAGAAATAGGCCGTTTTTGGACTTATAATATCATATTTTTGGTACTTGAAATTGGAATACAAACGTGAAATTCGGTATGCTTAAACGTTTTTGTTAATATTACCTAAGTAAGTCAGTAAAAATGAAAATTTCCAAATTTAGAGTGGTTTTATGGGGAACAGAAAAACCTTTTCCATGTTATTTATATTGGACGCCTTCTACACCCCAAAATGTTTAGGCACTTCCGGCAGGATTGGAATGATAGAATTTGGCACGATTGTAGCTTCCCGAAACTAACCTACAGGAAAATTGCTAAAATTGAATATTTTTAATTTTTAAGGAGTCTAAAGAGATATGAAGAAATCCCCATGTTATTTAAATAGGCGTTTTCCTGGAATACAAAATCTTATCTTTTAGATAGTTGAAATAGGAAAAGAAACTTGAAATTCGGGAAATGTAAGCTTAAGAGGTGTGAGGAAGTAGGCCGAGCAAAGGCGAGGGTGTGGGGGCGAACCCCCAGGAGGACAAATTCAGGAAATATGAAGAACAAAGGCACGAAATTCACTGTTGATGAAAAGGTTGATACGTAAGAGATTCTCACACTGTTCACAGATAGAGACACGAAGCATCAAAAACATTTTTACATAACGACTATGGTAACTATAATATAACTCGTGGTATCAATATATTTACGAAATCGGTTACATTTTGTTGCTAGTGTCACATAAATTCGAACAATTGGGTTTCTCATTTCTTCGAAAACTTCATTAAGTTTAAATATTCTCACCTGTACATTATCTTACTTATCAAATTAATTTCAATATCTATTTAATACCAATGACTGCAATAAAGGAAAAATATTCACCGAAAAAAGACATAATATTGGCTTTCCTTGTCTGGGTTTCCAGTATGTACGTGTCTTAGCCCACGTTTTTAAAAGTTAACTGATTCACAGAACGTGCCTCATTAACTTTCTTAACTACTTATTACTAGCTTTCACTTATTTTACTCGCACACTGAGAAATAATGTATGTGGCGTACGTAAAAACGTTGGTTACATGTGTAAATCCTGTAGTTTTTGGACTTAACGTACACTAAACGTATAACTGAAAAAGTATATTTTAAAAATACTTTCCGTATAAGTGTTCCGAATAAACGTACTTTCCGCACGAACGAAAAGACATTATGTAGGCGGTCAGGATCTCACATACAGGTGGCCGTATGTAACTTATAGCTGACTTACGTAATGTACGGAAGACAGATGTCAGACATCCTACGATGTCATTGTGTAACATCTAAGCGGGAAAGAGGGCAGTACGTATGTGGCATATGAACAACGTATGTTAAGTATTGATTTCTGTAGTAAACATAAGGATCGCGTATACTTGTACACTATACCGCTGTCCAGATAACGGATTTTTCTCAGTGACCTTAGCTCGTTTTTCTATTAACCTAAAACGACAGGAACACGAACACAGAAACATCGAGGAGAGTTAAGATTGCAAAGGCTCTTCCACCGGGAATCGAACCCAGAACTCCATACATCAAAGGCGCAGGTGGTAGTCAATAGACCAGCGAGGAGGGCACCAACTCGATCACTCAGACGATTGACAACATTATCACTATGCACATGATGTGTTCAATAACGGAATCGTTCCCGATTTCTGATTGTAAGGACAGTTTGTTTGCTAATTAAAAAAATTTCCATAGCAAATTCCTCAAATTTCATTTTCAAGCCGTTGTAGGGTACCTTTATGGAGAGTTTCGTATCTTTATCTCATTAAGAAGTACCTAATGGCTATGGACAGTTTCTAGTCCATAAAAATTCCCATAGTACACTCCTTAAATTTCGGATATTTTTCATATTCAAGCCATTATAAGGTACCATTGTGCAGAGTTTCACGTCTCTGTCTCATTGAGAAGTGCCTAATCAATTTGATGAGTGAAACGATTTTTTCCTGGTTAAGGACATTTTTTGACCATAAAAAAATTCCCATAGTACATTCCTCATATTTCGGACTTTTTCCATACTCAAGTCGTTATTGGGTACCTTTATGCAAAGTTTCGCGTCTCTATCCCATTCAGAAGTACCTAATCATTTTGTTGAGTGAGTGAGTGCATCGATTTCTTCCTTGGCTAAGGACAGTTTTTTGCCCATAAAAATTACCCATAGCACATTCCTCAAATTTCGGACTTTTTCCATACTCAGCTTATTGTAGGGTACTTTTATGCAAAGCTTCAAGTTTCTATCTCGTTGGAAAGTACCTGATCAATTTGATGAGTGAGTGAGTGAAACGATTTTTTTTCCTGGCTAAGGACAGTTTTTTGCCCATAAAAATTGCCCATAGCACATTCCTCAGATTTCGGGCATTTTCCATACTCAGGTCTTTATAAGGTAATTGTATGCAAAGTTTCACGTTTCTGTCATTGTGAAGTATCTAATCAATTTGACGAGTGAGTGAGTGAATCTATTTCTTGCTTGGCTAAGGACAGTTTCTTACCTATAAAAACTTTCCCATAGAATATTCCTCAAATTTCGGACTTTTTCCATACTCAAGTCATTATAAGGTACCTTTGTGCAGAGTTTCACGTCTCTGTCTCATTTGGAAGTACCTAATCAATTTGATGAGTGAGTGAGTGAAACGATTTTTTTCCTGGCTAAGGACAGTTTTTTGCCCATAAAAATTTCCCATAGCACATTCCTCAGATTTCGGACTTTTTCCATACTCAGGTCTTTATAGGGTAATTGTATACAAAGTTTCACGTTTCTATGTCATTGTGAAGTATCTAATCAATTTGATGAGTGAGTGAGTGAATCGATTTCTTGCTTGGCTAAGGACAGTTTTATGCCTATAAAAACTTTCCCATAGGATATTCCTCAAATTTCGGACATTTTCCATACTCAAGTCATTATAAGGTACCCTTGTGCAGAGTTTCACGTCTCTGTCTCATTGAGAAGTACCTAATCAGTTTGATGAGTGAGTGAGTGAAACGATTTTTTTCTTGGCTAAGGACAGTTTTTTGCCCATAAAAATTTCCCATAGCACATTCCCCAGATTTCGGACTTTTTCCATACTCAAGTCGTTATAGGGTATCTTTATGCAAAGTTTCACGTCTCTATCTCATTGGAAAGTACCTAATCAATTTGATGAGTGAGTCAGTGAGTCAGTGAGCCTGAAAACTGCATATTTTGGAGGTCCAGTACTCAAACATGGTTGAAGATAGAAATATGAGAATTGGCATATGAGTACATCTGTGAAATATCTCCTTACATTCCAAATTTCGTTTATCTACCCATAATAGAATCGTTTTTACAAAGCCTTGAAATCGGTGATTTTACCCAAAACTCTTGTTCGTGTATAATATGCTTACGGCAGTGCAGGCCAGTTTTCATTTTATTCGCGGAACTTGGCTGCCATGCACTGCCGTGCATGTTGATATTGTAATATCCTATGTGATGTCGTAAACAAGCAGTTCCACGCTTGAATGTTTACAAACAACACCACATGGTTCGGCAAGAGGATCTTCCACCAGAGGGACCTGTAATCACATGCAGACGACGGCTTCTGGCCCCTCCCACGGAGCAGAAGACGACATCGGAGCAGCAGCGCCACCGCCACCCAAAAGGACCCTATAAATTGGATGGACGAAGGCAACTCGAGAACAGTTTTCTGGTGACCCTCCACTAGTCTGCTACGGGACTCTTGGAGTAACCTAACCCCAGGCCTCTAGTCTGCCACGGGACTACGCCTATCCTATCTCCTGGCTTAGCCTGCTACGGGGCTCTGTCTGGGAATCCCAACCTCAGCCGCTTAGCCTGCTACGGGGCTCTGTTGGCAACTTAACCTGCCTCTGCTTGCTACGGAGCATTGGTTCCTTAACTCCACTCCTCTTAGCCTGCTACGGGGCTCTGTTGGAGATCCTGTCTGCGACCACTCGGTCAAAGACTACCTTTTACTCACCCTTTTCTTAAAGAGAGACCAAATTGTATAGTATTTTGTACAAATACTCATATAGTGGATTTTTATAATAAAACTGGTAATGGGAGACGATTCCGGACACTCTTTTTATTAACTGCTCTACCTCTTCCTTATATGAGACGAAATTACACAAAGTTTTACATGGTAGAGGCTTGACCGACTCAGAATAAACTCTGAATACTCCCCTACCGGACAGTATTTTTATTAACCGGAAGTGGACTTTTTTTTTCTGTGGAAGGTATGTGAATTTTTTAAAGTGTTAGTGCTTTTAAGTGAACTGAATTTTGTTTATGCCTCAAACTAGAACTGGTAAAAACACTTTTCCAGAAAACATTTTTAACATGGAGCAAAATTCGCGCCCTTCTTTTAATATACCACACCTCACTAAGTATTCGGGACACGTTACGGAGGACCCCGATAGATTTTTTATGCTTTTTGACCATCTTGCATTATTGCATTCGTGGAATGAACAGAAAAAGAAAGAACTATTACCTATGTACTTACAAGATGTAGCACTTGATTTAGTCCTACAGTTAAAGGCCCAGAATCAGTTAGAAGCGCTTAATTATGACCAATTAAAAGACAAATTAGTTGCACTGAGTAGACCAAGATTACCGGCATATCGAGCGGAATTCGAAATTTTTCAAGTCCAACAAGGTGAAAACGAGCCAGTAGATGCTTATTTTCTCAGAAAATTAAGGGTCATTAGGCAAGTTTTGCCTCAGGCCACCGAGGAGCAGAAAATAAATTATTTATCCTTAGGTTTAAAGAAAACTTTTTTGCAAAAGATAGCGTTAGAAACATTTACAACTGTTCACGCCTTACAAACGCATTTACACAACCTCGAGAAAGCAAATGACCTCATGAAGAAACGTGATTACGTGGAATTACAACAGGCATTCTATTCACTCTGCGATCAGAGTACACCAGTCAGCAGTTTACATTCATCAGCAGTCGCTGGCGCTTCCTTCCCTGTACATCATCAACAACTGACCTATCCAATATGTAACCCAACACCTAGTTGTAATCAATACCAGCAACCAGCTTCAGTTTTTCCTACACCTTCAGCACCACAGCTACAGGGTGCATCACAAAATCACATAATTCCAAATCCTTCCCCCCAAGTTGCTAATCCGAATCCCCCTCCCGAACCCCCCGCGCCTAGCACATCTAGTAATTCCAGTGCAAACAATTCATTAGATTTCACTAAATTAGCAAATCAAATGGCTGAACTATCTCTTCTTGTAGCTCAAAATGCCATTAAGAACTCACAATTTAGAAGAGGTGGCCGTAACAATTATAGGTCGAAAAGTACAAATAACGGAAATCAAAATCGGCAGAGAAATGGAAATAAGAGCAATTCTAAAAATAATAATAAAGATAATAATAGTAATCCTAGGCCGGAAACTGTTACAGTATGCGGTACGTGCTATAAGAAAGGTCATTCTTCCAGTACATGTTATAAGAACAATCAGCAGGGAAACGCCTAGGGGGGCCCCAGGACACACCCTCTCAAGAACATGTTCTGAGGGCCGAGAACCAGGAAAAAAGTGAACAACAAAGATTGTCAAATACATCACTTTATGCAGTAGCTCCGTTATCAGATAGAAGGGAGAACATTAAAATGTTAAACCAGGAACATAAATTATTAATTAATGTAACAATTAATAAAGAAAAGTATCCTGTGATCATAGACACTGGCAGTTCATTGAGTCTTTGGCCTAAAAATTGGCTTCCACCAAACACAAAATTGATTCCTTTTAGCACTAATCTACGAGGAATTGAGAATTCTGTCGTAAATTTACGCTATATAGCTTTGATTACATTCAGAATTGGCTCAACAACATTTTCTCATTATTTCAGAATTTTAGAGCATGGAGATTTTTTGCCTTTATTCGGTGAAGACATTCTAAATCGATTACAGACCAAAATTGACTTAAAGAATAACATGTTGTCAGTATACAAGAAACCACGGCCTCCGCAGTATCCAATTGAAATTGATACCCAGGAAAAATTATCTGCTAACGCTATGCATATAATAAAACAGCACAAATCGGCTGATGTTTTTACAACTCGAAAGGTTACCATACCAGCCAGGTCACATTTCTTTTTACCAATTAATATCAAGAATCGGCAAAAGAATAATAAATACTTTTTTATCTCTCCATTAGAAAATTTGCTGGATAAATACGGACTACAAACGTTGCCTACTAAAGTACCTAAGAATAATTTGACTTTATTGATATCAAATCCTACAAGTAGACCGGTAACGTTAGTAAAGAGCACCCCAATTGCGTATGTTGAAGAGAATGTTCAAGAAGTAGATTTACAGGGTGATTACCAAAAAGATGAACAAAATGACGAAACATTTTATAGAACGGAACAAGAAATTCAGAATAGGCTGGAAGAGACCAAGTCACTTTTTGATATTAAACTATTTGACATCAATCCAAGTTTAACGAGTCAGCAAAAGAAAGCTGTGCATGATCTACTTTTTAGATACAGGGATGTCTTTTCTTATACACCAACTGACATTGGCTACTTTCGTGGCTATGTACATAAAATAAGGATAGATAAAGGAGCCTCTTTTCATCAGAGATCACCTCCCATTCCATTGGCAGTAAGACCCCAAATTGACTTACAAATTAAACAACTTTTAGATGCCAATATTATTAAAGAAACTAGTGACAGTTCTTTTTCCTCGCCACTTCTCATAGTGAAGAAGCCAAATACTTCAGAGTTCCGCTTAGTTCTCAACCTCCAAGCTTGCAATAGGTTCTCACACTACTTAAGTATACCATTTCAAAATACGGAGGATATTCTACACGTTTTAAGAGGAAAAAGCTCTATATCCACAATTGACATAAAAACCTCGTATTTCCAGCTATTATTGCATCCCAAAAGTCAAAAATACATGACTTTTGCGCTCAATCATACTAGGAAGGCATATAAGTTTCAACGTTGCGTAATGGGACACACTTCGTCCGCCGCTGCCCTAAGTATAGCTGTACGAATGCTTTTAGAGGGACTACCACCGCGCATAACAGCCTTTGCGGATGACCTCGTTATAGGAAGCAAAAATTGGAAACAACAATTGTCAGACTTGGAATTGCTCTTTAAAAGGTTAAGGAAACACGATTTTAGAGCAAACCCGAACAAGACCCATCTATTATACTCGGAATTAGAAGTTTTAGGATTCACAGTTAATGGAAAGGAGATTAAAATATCGCCTAAAATTTCCAATAAAATACGCAATTTTAAGAAACCAACCTCTAAACGCACCTTGAAGAGTTTCCTCGGACTATGCTCTTATTTGAGGGCACATATTAAAGATTTCACGGAAAAGGTGGAACCATTTCAAATTCTTTTAGACAAAAATTCAAAATTTAAATGGACAACAGAGCATGATGATCTATTTGAAAAACTTAAAACGGATATTATACAAGCTCCATCTTTATTTCATTTTGATCCATCATTGGAAATCCGAGCATATTCAGATGCTTCGTCAACCTCCGCAGGCGGCATATTGGCCTGTTATGATACTAAAACCAATCAGGAACGTGTTGTTTCCTATTGTAGTCGACGTTTTACTAAAACTGAGAGAAAGGCCTCCACATGGCAAAAAGAACTATATGCACTCATATATGTTCTTCGAAAATTTCGTTATTTCTTACTGAATAGAAAATTTAAATTATTTATAGACGCTAAATGTTTGACATCACTCACTACCCAACCGGACAAAGTCGGAAAATTTAGTCGTTATAAAATATTTTTGGCAGATTACAATTTTGAAATACAGCACATTAAAAGTCAACAGCATCCTGCAGACATTTTTAGCCGCTTAGAAGACAAACAAGATATACAAAAGGACGAGAATCAAGAAGTTGATAACTTCTCCGACACAGAAGACGCTAAAGTTTTTGCTTCACATTCTTTAGAGCACACTTTTCAAATTGACCAGTCCATTATGTTACCTAATTTAGCAGATGAACAAAGGAAGGACCCTTCATTTTCGGACATCATTACTGTATTGGAAAATAAAGAACCTAGCAAATTATCTACACTCCGTGCGGCGAAATATTTTTCTCTTAAAAATGGATTATTATATAGGACTCAGAAACACCCTCAATTAGGACTGCTGTATTTACTTTGCGTACCAAAATCTTTACTAGGCAAATGGTTCGAGGCTATTCATAACAACCCAATGGCACCACACTTTGGTTACACCAAGACATACCAGTCGGCGCTTAGGAAATACTATTTTCCTAACATGAAAGCTTACATAGCCAATAGAATAAAGACTTGCAATCTTTGTCAAAAACTAAAGAAGTTACCAGCTAAACCAGCGGGCCAATTGCTGCATCACCCATCTAAACCCATTGCCACTGCTTGGCAGTACGATTCAATTGGGCGAGTGCCAGTCGGAGATGGAAAATTCAAACACATACTAGTTGCTATAGAAATGTCCACGCGATACTGTGTCACCAGAGTTGTAGACAACATCACAGCAGAAGAAATTGAACAATTTCTCATATATGACATTATTCTTAAGTACGGAGCTTTTTCATACCTGTATTTGGATAGACACCCTGTACATAACGCTAAGAGACTGCAAAACTTAGCAAAATTCTACAATTTTGAATTTAAATTTTGTCCAGCATATGACCACAAAAATCTGGGTGTAGTGGAAACATTCCACAGAATAATACAGAACGCTCTTAAATTTTTTGTACAGGAGAATCAAAATCAATGGCCAAAACTAATTCCATACATAACATTCGCAATTAATACATTTGTGCAGGCCGGAACTAAATATTCATCTTTTTTCCTCATGTATGGATACGAACCTAAGACCATCTCTGATATTGCATTAGCGTCAACTCCAACATTATGTGTCAACAAAGAACATTTGAATAAGATACGAGGGATCGTTCAGGATAATTTAATCGCAAGTTATAATAAACAGAAAAAATATTTTGACAACAGACATCAACAAACTAATTTTGATAAGGGACAGAAAGTACTTGTATTCTTTCCCAATCGTCAAGTTGGGATACCAGAATCATTTTCATCCAAATATGTAGGACCTCTAGAAATTATCGAAAGAGTTAATCCTAATCTTTATAAGATCAAATTTCCAAATTCATATCGTCAAACAATACAGGAGATTTCAGTGGACCGGATCAAGCCATTTCATGAATACAGAGATCATATAGAACAAGAATAAATAACTTCATTTTATTTTCTACACGAGCGAAAAAAAAAAATGCAGTACTCACCACTAAGAAGAAAGAAAATACAGAGACGCGAGTTCAGCAGATAAAACACTCTTCATAACGACACAAACATTCATTTCCTTTTTGTTTTATAAAAAGCTGATTCATTTATTTTACGGCTGAAGAAAAGAATGCTGACATCTCCATTTTTGCATTTAAAAGGCAACTGACCTTCACAGGGACAATCAACTTATAATCATACAACTTCTTTATTCTTTGAGCTAAATAGTGCCACCAACATAGAATATAAATATTCTACAGGATGTTCCAAAAGTTATGACCACTTCTACATTATACAGGATGATCAGGAATTCAGGACCATCATTATTATCGTCATTGACATTTAAAATTGGATTATTTTATTGAAATACATATCTTTCACGCATATCTTTTAGAAATTTTACACCTTATACAGGGTGACCAAGAAATCACGCCGTTCGAATCAGAACTTTCCAATATAAATTATCTTTATATCTCAGTGTCAATAGTAGCTTTTTTATTACTCCTAACTCATAATTTTACATAGATTATATATCCGTCTTCGCTCGTTACCAAAAATATCCAAACCGCCTCGCTTAGAAATATCTCCTCCAATTCCGATGGACACATTTAATACCAATATTTTAACTATGGAGCAACTGACATTACAGGCTCCAACATCATTCACTATAAGTGAACTAATATATGCATATTAAGCCAAAGCTTAAAACAGCCCTACCTCGAGGGAAATGAAGTGACATATTAAAATGCACCGATCCTGCCTGTGATTAGGGACTAACTGTTTAGTGCTTTCTTCCGCTACCTTATTACTGCTCCGAAAAGTGATTTTTTTGTGTGTTGCAAGTGTTATTAATGTTTTAGTGCTTTTTTTTGTGTGTGATACCTCAGTGTTGCCAACCCTCATATAAAGAAAAATAACCCTTCGGCTTATTTTTTAAACAAGCCAGGGGGGTGTAATATCCTATGTGATGTCGTAAACAAGCAGTTCCACGCTTGAATGTTTACAAACAACACCACATGGTTCGGCAAGAGGATCTTCCACCAGAGGGACCTGTAATCACATGCAGACGACGGCTTCTGGCCCCTCCCACGGAGCAGAAGACGACATCGGAGCAGCAGCGCCACCGCCACCCAAAAGGACCCTATAAATTGGATGGACGAAGGCAACTCGAGAACAGTTTTCTGGTGACCCTCCACTAGTCTGCTACGGGACTCTTGGAGTAACCTAACCCCAGGCCTCTAGTCTGCCACGGGACTACGCCTATCCTATCTCCTGGCTTAGCCTGCTACGGGGCTCTGTCTGGGAATCCCAACCTCAGCCGCTTAGCCTGCTACGGGGCTCTGTTGGCAACTTAACCTGCCTCTGCTTGCTACGGAGCATTGGTTCCTTAACTCCACTCCTCTTAGCCTGCTACGGGGCTTTGTTGGAGATCCTGTCTGCGACCACTCGGTCAAAGACTACCTTTTACTCACCCTTTTTTTAAAGAGAGACCAAATTGTATAGTATTTTGTACAAATACTCATATAGTGGATTTTTATAATAAAACTGGTAATGGGAGACGATTCCGGACACTCTTTTTATTAACTGCTCTACCTCTTCCTTATATGAGACGAAATTACACAAAGTTTTACAATATAAAATCAGTTTAGACAGTAATTTTATGAAGCACTAGCGTCAATTACCAGTTTCGTTGGGTTAAAAAAAGAAAAATTAGTAATATGTTCCGTTATTTAGTCACTTTTTACTATTACTGAAGTGGTCTCTGATATGGGTCATTTTCGACCATTTATTTATTTACACACACACACACATATTTTATATATATATATATATATATATATATATATATATATTAGGGTGGGCCGAATTTCAACTTTTCGAAAATCGGTTTGGCGAATCGGCGAATCGGTTATAGGGTGTCTTTTAGTGAGCAAAGTGTGCCAGATTTTTTTCAGAATTTTAAGTCAACGCCTTCAGGTGCCGCATCGAGGTTTTATGGAAAATGTATGCAACCCGCAATATACGGTACAATATTTCACGTTTTTGGCTTTGTAAAACACATATATTCACGTCTTTTTTAGATTCAGCCTTAGAGGAGCTTGAACTATACCTAATGCATCTTTCCAAAGCCCACTTATGTGCAGTTCTTCGCTTAAATTGGCCAAATTTCAACGCTTAAGGCAAGAAGATTGCATTTCTTTATTTGTATGTACAAAAAGTTGATTTATTTTGTTTAGCCTAAGAGCAGAGTTTATTTGCTTATTTATTTATTTTTTGCTGTAATGCAATTCATTATCAACATTCTCGATCATTTATTCTTTGTCCAAAATAACCCAGAACTCACCACGAGGAGGTGACTCCACTTCGAGTTCCACCCACTTTTAGTTCCGCCCTGTCTAATTTTCTGCCATGGCCTTACTTGCTTGCGTCCTCACTTACTTGCTTTACTTTTCTGGATGGCATAGTCTTTTTCTCGATCCGAGTGTTGGCATTTCCTTGCTAGAAATCACGACACGGTGTATGAATCCGTCGCGACTTGCCGGCCCACACACGGATTGAGAAGCTTGCGTCACCAAACGCACCATTCGCTCTACTGCTTGGGTATGGCATGGAAACGCAGTTATTTCTTCTCTGGACAGTTTCACTAATCGCTAGTGCAGCAATTCAAGATGCAGGAGACATTTTAAACGGAGCGCAAAACCTTGCTATTGATAAAAATATGATTAGGAGGGTAAATTCAGTGCAGCTATTCAAGAAAGTAACGACATAGCCGGAAAATCTGTTAGAAGAGTCTTCTTCGGTGGAAGAAAAGACCAGACTAACGCAAGCGAAAAAAGGAAAACATTGGTATCGACGGCAGATCGAAGAACACCACTTAACAATAGTGGAAGAACCAGGTTCAACATATTTGGGCAACGTCGTGCCGAAGTCCGGTAGTGGAGAGGACATCGCCGCGTCTGCGTACGAATGTCTGGAGGAAAACGGAACTGATCTGTCAACAGTGCTAGCAGCTAGCTATGACGGTACACCAATCAACACGGGAAGATTTAAAGGGGCTCTAAATTGTTTAAAAAAAAACTAAATCGAGAACTTCAATGGACCGTTTGTCTTCTTCGCGGAAATGAACTACCGCTTCGTTACTTAATATGACATCTCAACGGGGGAGCATCGGGTCCAAAATGTTTAATTTAAAAATATTTGTCTGTATATTATTGATTATGAAATTTAGATGCGTATAGTGGTTAGTATCTTATTACTCAAGTCAACAGCTAAACAATATTTTGGTAGTATATTAAAGAAAGGAATTCAATGTATATGTTTATTACAAGGATATCTAAATCATTATTACAAATGTGCAGACGTAATATTCTCCCCGCCGGGGAGCCATGTTTAATTTAAAAATATTTGTCTGTATATTATTGATTATGAAATTTAGATGCGTATAGTGGTTAGTATCTTATTACTCAAGTCAACAGCTAAACAATATTTTGGTAGTATATTAAAGAAAGGAATTCAATGTATATGTTTATTACAAGGATATCTAAATCATTATTACAAATGTGCAGACGTAATATTATCAAACACTAAGTATTAAAATGAGCTCAAAAGGTCTGCAGAACATTACAATAGTATTCATTAATAAATGATAAATTCTTAGCTTTAAGAGCTGTTATACTTGAGGCCATGGCAGGAGACTGCCTGAAGAAATTACTTCTTCAAAGAGACATGAATTATTCAAAAGGTAAAGAACTTACTCTTAACGTTAGGAGGTCTCTCTCTCAGCTCGATGTTGACCATCATCGTCGAAGCTTCAAAGTCCAATTCTAAGTCGCAAGATGACGGAGTAGCGAAGACAAAGTATGACGAAGATTGAGAATAAAAGAGATAAATGGTTCTAAAATTTTAAGCTTTTATACTAGTCTGAGAGAGTGAGTATGTGACAAACAACTTGTACGTAAGCAGTCCTTGTAACTTATTTTCGTTGTGGGTTTTTCTTTAAAAGTTGTTTGTCTTATGACGTCTAACGTTATTTTTTCGTATAACACTGATGAAATGTTCTTAATTGTACACTCATATACAAAAGTTTCGTTTTTAACATTTCAATAATTAATTAAACATAACAAAAAGAACTTTCGGGACCTATCCGAAGCAAGCTCGACAAGTGCGAGGAAGCGCCCTTGGTAAAATACCAAGCAATAAATCTTGACTGGTTGGATGAATTCGCAAAAGTTGAAGACCTCAGTGCGGACCAACAATATTTACTAGCAATCTGCAGAGCAATTCACTCAGGATACTGTTCTTCAAACTTGGCGAACAAGAAACCCAGTCCAATGGTCCAGTCACGTTGGCTCAACAAGGCATGTAGCGTTCTTCGTTTGTACATTAGCACAGCGAGAGCTTGCAAGGCATTCATGTGTTTTGTACAATATATGTCATGGTGTATCCCCGGGTCTGGTTTGCCATCCAGCAAAAGCCATCATGCTGTGAAGGACCGCGGGCGGCATTTATGGAATTTGGAAATCTAGCCCAATTTCTACCCACGGAATCTAAGCAGATAGTATTCTCTGTATTTTCCAATAATACGCAGTTCTTAAAAATAAATTTAGACGCGGACGATTACTACGACATGGTGGAGTGGATGACCTTGTCCCCAGCAGAACCTCCGCTCACCAAGATGCTCTCCGACGACGAGATTGAAGAAAATATTTACTCAGTTGCAATGCTCAGAGAAGAAATAACTACGTTACCGTATCACACCCGAGCAGTAGAGCGAATGGTGGGTTTGGTGACGCAAGCTTCTCAATCCGTGTGTGACCCGGCTGGTTGTAATAGATTCATACGCTGTGCTTTGGTTTCTAGCAAGGGGATACCAACACTCGGATCGAGAAAAAGACTATGCCATCTAGAAAAGTAAAGCAAATAAGTGAGGACGCAAGCAAGTAATTCCATGGCAGAAAATTAGACAGGGCTTAACTAAAAGTGGGTGGAACTCGAAGTACTGTCACTTCCTCCTGGTGAGTTCTGGGTTATTTTGGATAAAGAATAAATGATCGCGAATGTTGATAATGAATTGCATTACATAAAAAGATAAGTACATATATAAATAAATAAGTAAATAAACTATTCTTAGGTTAAACAAAAACAAATCAATTTTTTGTACACACAAATAAAAAATACGCAATCTTCTTGCCTTAAGCGTTGAAATTTGGCAAATTTAAGCGAACAACTGCACTGCGAAGAACTAAGTGAGCTTTGGGAAGGTGAATTAGGTATAGCCAAGCTGCCCCTAAGGCTGAATCTTAATTTAAAAAAAAAAAAAAAAAAAAGTTTTACACAGCCAAAAACATGAAATATTGTAGCGTGTAGTGCGAGTTGCATACATTTTTCATAAAGCCTCAAAGCGGCTCATGAAGGCGTTGACTAAAAATTCTGAAAACAATCTCGCACACTTTGTCCACTAAAAGACACCCTTTAACCGCTTCGCCGAATCGATTTTCGAAAAAAGTTGAAATTTGCCCCCCCCTCCCCAAATAGTATTATATATATATATATATCGTCGGCGGCAATTCAAAACCTGCTATGTGCATTTTGCAGGAGAAGCGAAAAACAGTATCCTGGTTAGCTTTTTGGCTTTATAAAAGTGATGTTATAAGTAATATTTGATGCTGCACGTAACTGGTACCTTCTCAAGTAACTTGAGAAGGTACCAGTTACGTGCAGCATCAAATATTACTTATAACATCACTTTTATAAAGCCAAAAAGCTAACCAGGATACTGTTTTTCGCTTCTCCTGCAAAATGCACATAGCAGGTTTTGAATTGCCGCCGACGATATATATATCCCTCTCCCACTTCTAAGCTGCACCGTCAAAGTGAAATAAGAACCATCCCAAGACCCTAACTTCATCTATGTTGAAAATATAGTCGAGACGGATGAGTGCTTCAAGAGTTATTAAGTCAGTCACTTCCATTTTCAACGAACTTAAAAAGTTCGTTATTGAATTCTCTATGTCTATGTGCGTGTGTATGTCTGTCTGTCTTCTTTCTGTCTGTTATTTGCGAATTTTTTTTCAATTTCGAGCCCTCAATTCGATAAGAGCATCAAAAACTATCTGACAAAGTGATGGAATTTTTCGCGTCACTCTTACCGTTTCCGAGATATTGGCCAAAAATAGTTCTGATTTCGGGAGATTTAAGGACATATATCTCGGGAACCGTAAGTCATAAAGACATGATACTTTGCGAATTTTTGGGAGAAACAGAAAGAAAAAGGTGCGGATAAAAAATATTTACTTTTATATTATCTTTTATTTTTATTATCTTTATATTTTATAAGGCACAGGTAGGAACAATTACAATTATCCTTCCCGCTCCATCTCTCCATTCTTTTAAGGTTCGTTCTGGAATGATCTTGCAGCATTTTCAACTGGTTATTTATATGGATTATTTTAGCTTGGCACAGATTTAGGAATTTTTTATAGTTACTAGATTAATTATTTTCTTCTTTTAAGCGCTTTTTTGTAGTTAATACTGTTTTTCTTCTTTAAAACAAAAAAAAAAAAAAAAAAAGTTTTTATAAATATAACGAAAAATTGAACCGTCAACTTTACCTTCCGCTTTGTCTTGAAAATGAGAGTAGATTTTTGTCCAAAATATATCAACATTCTGTATTACATGTTGGTTTTGCAAGTTGACCAAGAAACTTTATTTGACTTTTTTTTCTTTTTTAATTCTTACAATAAACTACATTACTCTTATCAATACAGTTAAAATAATAGAAATTCAGCGTATTAAAAAAAAAAAAAAAAAAAAACAAACGAAATCTGTGTCAAATCTAGATTTGCTTACATTTGTACGCTGTTAACAAAGTTTTAAATATTTGCCAATGACTTCTAAAGGCACACGTTTCCATAAACATAATTAACAACAATTACTAAGCTTCTCTTCTTAGTTAAACGAAAACAAGCAATTCCCTTCTGAAGGTGTAAAAAGCTGTGTAGCAACTACCTACCAGTTAAAAGAACTTAACATATTTTTAAATATAAATTCAGAAACATTAACTTTATTTTCACAGTATTGCAGAACACTTAAACTGTCATTTCAAATGAATAATTAACCAATTACATGTAACTCTCTACGTAAACGCCACTGTTGGCACTGTATATATCCCCATAGTAATTGTTTCTAATTGTAAAAATTTTATTACATCATGTACTAACGAAGACACTGAAAGAAACCACGATGAAACAAAAATCAAGTAATATTTTTTAAGATATGAGCAATTTACGGAGATTTCTTATCGCTTACTATGTGAGCAAGGCTCCGATGTTTTATCTACATGCAACACGGCAGATTACAAGAACGGTAAGAGTTACGAACAAACTAATTTTAGAAACCACGATTAACCCTGATATGTTCAATTTAAGTAATACAGGATGAGTCAAAAGTTCCCTACCACCCCTTATAAAACAAAAGTGAATGTAGATAACCAAACTGGTAATTATAGGGACACGTTAGGCTGAGGGAGAACCTTTATGGTGCGCGTCACGTGAATAGCCGTCGTCTTGAATCTCGCTCAAAAGTTTAAATAGGAAGAAGGCCATGTGATATATATGAAACAGGACTATAATTTTACGAGAAACTTAATGGTGTAATCAGATTTAAAGTAACTCTAATAACTCTGAAGTTATAATCAAATGAAACTGAAATTTCTCCCTCATTTCCAGGTGCTTAGCCAAAGCTGATCCCATAGAGTTGAGTTGAGTTGATTTTGAGTTTAACGTCCCGTTCAGCAGCGAGACTATATGAGACGTGGACCTACTGATTAACGTGGAATCCGAATCACATGAGCTCCCGCGGGGAATCGAACCCGGGTCTCCCACGCCAAAGGCCTGATCCCATCGAGATCGTCAAGATGTAGAGCAGAAGAAGTGTCGTGTTGTAGTTCGTAATTTCAATGAAAGGCATCCTCAATATGCTTCAGTTTCGCACGCCGTAGTGGCACAGTTACTGCCAAGTTCGAAGAAACAGGTACAGTCGAGGACAGATAACGACTAAGTAAGCCCGGAACTGCCACTGACGAAGGCACAACTACGGCAGTGCTCGCATCATTTGTCGAGTCTCCAAAGCGCAGCACAAGCCGATTATCACTAGGATGCCATGTCAGCCAAAAATTTCATTTGCAGGGTGTTACAGACGCATAAGTGACATCCTTACAAGTTACTGCTGCAACAACATGTTTCTTCTGAGGATGACTCAGATCGAAAAGTGCAATTTTGGGACTGGGCAGTGGTATAATTGGAACAGGGCCTAAATTTGAAATGTAAATTTCACACCGGTGAAGCAAATTTTTATGTTACAGGGGCGGTAAACAAAATTTAATGTAATGAGTTAGTTTGCAATCCAAGATCAAGTCCTATTAACGAAAACATGAATTTCTAATTATTACGTTTTCACCCAATACTAGTGCATATATACACAATATAATGCTAAGTATTCATTACAGCTCGAACTCATTACATTAATAACACCTTCTGACTACAGCAAAACAATAAATTATTAAAACTAAAATAAAATGATATTTTCAACAATTTAACGTAGTCTTCCTCAGACACTCAATCCTGTCTCAGTGTCTGAAGAAGACAACGTTAGGTTGCTGAAACTCGAACATTTATTTTAGTTTTAAAAAATGACTGTATTGCTCTGATCAGAAAGTGTTAGTTACACAATATATAATTCCGGAAAGAACAAATTGGATCACTAATCTGACAGGGAAGGGAGTTATGGTTCCTCACTCTACCTCTGAGATTCAAGCAGAGCTTTTTTTTTTTTTTTTTTTTTTCGTGAACTGATTATGACTCAAAGCGGTAACTATACATTACTTAAGAATTCAGACTTTAAAATGTAAGAAGCCGGATATAATATAGTTTAATTGCATCCGACGAATCCTAGAAACAATCTATATATTTCATTTAATTTTGTTTTGTCTAATAGTAATTGCAGCGTTAGTAACTTTATCGGCGTCTGGTGAACTATTAGTTATGAATCCTCCATCACATGCACCCTGTTAAAGCTGAGTATTTACAAGGGAATGAGTAATCTGATTTCTACCGCCACCCAAAACAAGTTAACTTAAAGCTTACTCGGAATTACACCTTCTGATTATGTTGTGCATGAAATTACTCAAGCAAGGCCATTTCCGTTTGTCACTTCTGAAATAAAGGAGTTTATTTGTAGTAAAAAAGTCTACTTAACACTAAGTACTTAAGTTACTTTAATTCATAGGTTTAATTAGTTATTATATTATCGTTAAACGGAATTTACAGCACAATAACCCTTACTGGCAATATACATGCGTCACAAACTTAACACAAATGAAACGGACTTAAATTCAAGTTCTAAAACCTTTTCCACATGCCTTTATTGTTTTATAAGGAACTCAGAAAAAATTGTTTACACGACCAAACTGAACTCACTACATGAAGTTGATTTCTTGCTGATTGGTATTGTATTATACTCAAAGCAAGTATAACAGATACCATTTTAAATGTTTGAACTAGTGGTGGGCACAAAAGTCGGTTTTTCGGTTTCCGGTTTTTGAAAATTTTCAAAAAAATTTCCGCTGGTTTCAGTTTTTTCAAAAACGGCATTGTAACATGCGTCGAGAACACACATGAAAGAAGCTCAAAAACATGTGTAAATTCTCATACGAAGGAAGTGCAAACCGAAACCGATATGCTTAAAAACCAATATGTTTAAAAACAAAACTGCTTTTGTTGTAAACACATCCGGTTTTCGGAGAACGAAACTCTACTCTGGTGAGAAACCGAACGGATTTTTTGAGAAAACCGTAACCGGTTTCGGAGAAAAACCGGACCGATTTTGGAGAAAAATGAAATGTTTTTACGGATTTCAGTTTTTCTAGAAACCGGTTTCCGCTTTAAAAAAAAAAGTTTTGCCCATCCCTAGTTTGAACCTACGGATGAAACAGCAATACATAAAATTTTGAGTTATTGCAATATCGTACAAACGAAGAAATCAGGTGGATATCTTGCATACCATTTACGGCTCAATGTAACAATTTCTTGTGGGTGAGCTCAATTTGGTGATTTAGTAAACCCTAAATAAAATTAAGAACTGAACTAAACCAAACTACATGAGTGTTAAATTACATACCAGAAAGCAAGCGGATTAATTAATTGTACTTTCTTTCTTTAATTAATTAGGTCCTACAGATACTGTAAAGAATTATTAATAAAATTTAAAAAGCAATACAGGAAAAGTAATACACTGTTCAACTCCCAAGCTGAGATAAATATCTACTGAAATACTGGAAAACAACAATACCAACAAACCATTATGATACAGGGAACTTTAAGGTGGAAAAAATCGTGTTTTGTTCTTATATTATATAAAATAACTTACAATTACAGAAGTAATGAGCAAATGATTCTACTCTTTATAAAATTAATATAATATTCCTTGGCCAGATCAATGTTTCCCATGTTTTCTTGTGAGTTACTTACAGAGACCGAGAAGTAAATATTGTTTAATCCACACTTAAGGTTAGAGCAAACGTGTAGCCACCTGCAGAAACACAGAAGAATGGAGAGACTGCTGGTAATCCCCCACGTAACAATATTGTAGTATGACATTTTAAAAATCACCTTCAAAAATTATTCTACAAAACAAATTATCTTGGTTTTCTCACAACCAACTCTGATCTTCTTTAATTTTTTAGAGGAAGAAGTTTGGATTGACTGCGCCCAAGTGGTGCATGGGCACTTCTGGTTAGATATATATCAAAATCTGTATTCAAGTAATTCCCTCTCATGCCTAAAGTTCGTAAATATCTTATTAGGAACACAATCGGTTAGTACAGGTAAAGCTAATGCTACAAAACCTAGTAGTAATACTACATACAATAGTCCATCTTTAAGACCGGCGCAACCACTATTTCAAGCTGATCATTCATTAGATGGAGGTGTTTTCAGACTCGTACTTAGAGCTACTACAGATGGTTTTGGATATGATCATCAATCTGTGTCTCTACAGGTTGTAGACGCTATAACACTGAAAGATTTCAAATACTAGTATGTCTTAATTTCAATTGCTCAACTCCAAATTATCACGTGTCGCGTCTTTAGTATTATCCGGAAATTTTGGAGAACTTACAGTTCTAGAATTTATTAATGAATCTGAATTTTCGATGTTTCTTCAGGATTGGTCACAATATGAACGAACTAAGGTTGCTGTTTACTCCTTACTTTTGCAAACACACTAAATATTTACAAGATTTGGCTTAAACCCAGAATATAATGCACACTAAATACTAGATTTTGTATAGGCTAATAAGATAACCTGCTACCTGCGAAAACAATTTTAAAAAGCTACTTACTTATGCCTCGTGAGAAGTTTCTTGTCTTCCGCGACCTCACAGCTCTCCAGCTTTTCCGTTGGTTGCTCTGGAGGTGGTGGTATCTGTGCTCGAGGCTCTTCAATCACAGAGTCATCTAACAGATGCCGAGGCATATCGAGTGATGCTTGGTTAACTGCACGCAAAGAGCCTTTGCTGCAGTTATCTGCGCCTCCCATCATGTGAGTAGGCTTGAAAATACTTGGTGGAATACGAAATATTAAGTTAAAATTGGACCTTATAGTACAACGCACATTTAGACTGACTTATCATTTCCAAATACGTTTCACGCATGTTAATATAAAATACATATATATTCAAAGTGAAGAAAAGATACAAATAACTTGTTTTAACTTTCAAAAACATTTTTTAAATATTTTCATAACAGAGAGAAATGAGAAAGGAAGGCACAAGAAAAGTTAATTTACCGTTATTTATGGCATGCGACCATGCGTAAGAAGTATATCTTCTTATGGTATTTGCAATAATTAATGTGAAGTTCCAATCTTTTTTAATTCAACTACATAATCATTTTTGGCATTAACCAAATACTTTGCTAACAATACTCTTGCTATCACGTACGTAATAAACACTCATTCTTCTTTTACTGCGTTAAAAGAACTGTCTTTTACCGCATGGACAAGTGGAAATTAAATGCTAATGGAACATTATATTTAATCGAGCTGAACAAACTACGCAGTTATGCATTTGATTTGAGTTTCGTTTAGCTACGTCAATTTTGCGGATCTCGAATTTTAAGTGTCCAAATTTTTCACCATTATATTGGACGTTGTTCTCAAGGTTTCTAAGTAAAAGCGTCTGTGGTGAATCTTAACCTTGGGAAATAGTAACTTTAGAACATTTTCATTTGCTTAACATCGGAATCTGCATCAAACTGTGCAACAGTTCACCTCTGATCAATTAAGCTGTAAGTAGTAAATAATAATGCTAGATGGCAGAACTATGAATGCTTTGATATGGTTTTGCACCTCATCATCTAACGACAAAAGTAAAAAATACATGTAAGTTTGCCAGTGAACAATTACCCATTAAGTTCTAAGTGAAGTTCGAGGTTAGATTCATTCTTCGCATTATACGTAGAACAGACTCAGAAAACGTTTGCTAATAGGACGTTTTGCGAAACTAGTTTTTGTAGAAAGTGAGAAGTTTGGATAATTCAAACATTTAACAGGGAGCACTAATTCTAAGATAATAGAAGGCCTTTGTTGTGGTGCACAAGCGGCACACCACAGCAAAGGCCTTCTATTATCTTAGAATTAGTGAATAACTGTATCTGGTGAAGTGGCCCATCACAGGAATGGCCTTCTTACCACAGACAGTTATTTACTGATTCTAAGATAATAGAAGGCCTTTGCTGTGGTGCGCAAGCTATTATCTTAGAATTAGCAAATAACTGTCTCTGGTAAGAAGGCCTTTCCTGTGGTGAGCCACCTTACCAGAGACAGTTATTCACTAATTCTAAGATAACAGATGGTGCACCACAGGAAAGACCTTCTTACCGGAGATAGTTATTTTGTAATCGGAGTTAACTGGACGGTTACTAATTTCATTGGGCTCGCTAGTCTCGATGGGGCTCCTGCTTGCTCGAATCAGACCCTGACCCGCTACCACTTGTGCTCACGTGGACTCGATATGATTAAGCCCGAAAGTCAGGTACGCGGTTTCGGACATTTCTGCTTCTTATTAGTTGCATTAGCTTACCAAACATAAGCCTTTTCAATGATTCGGTTATCAGTAAGACATTCGCTTATACAAAAGACTGATTCTACTCAATTTTCCAGATTCTGAATGTAAACCAGTTTACTTATGCCCAAAAGTAGTTACTTTTGAAACTACATTACAATTTCACTAACTTACACTAGCAGCAAAAGTGGATACCCTGTCTATATAGTATGCTCTAGGGGACGCGGTGGCTCAGTGGTAGAGCGTTCACCTCCGGTGCTTGGGGTCCCTGGTTCGACCCCAGCTCGCTTTGTGGACTTTGTGGTGGACAAACACCGCGCTCGTGCGTTTTCTCGGGGTTCTTCCGTTTCCTCCCACTTTCTTCATTCCACCATTTCATCCATATCTCATCATCACCGTCTCCTTTAGCATAACCGACGTAACTGTGGGACGTAAAAGCTTAAGATTTCATTTAATTTCATACGTATGTTCTGTCAATAATTGCACAATAAATGGGCCAAATTTATCAGTTTCAGGTAATTAATACAGAACTACGTACTCCCTACGTCTCAAAACATTGGTTTGACCTATGTAATCAGTTAGTAGCACACGAATGTACTGAATATGCATTTTTGACGGTGACTGTACAACAAAACGTGACTTGCCAGACTGTCTCGTGTTCTTCCATAACGAGTAAAACAAAAACCCCCTTATCACGAATACTACAGCGTGTTCAAAAAGTTACAAAAACCTTACTGGGAATCTAGAACTTGTTCCTGTTTCGTTATAGGTGCTGAATAACTGAGCAGCCGTGGGCTATACGCAGAACAGCATATATTCATCGTGGCAAAATACGCCGACACCAGCAATTATGCTTGGACCCAGAGGACCTACACAGGGAAGTACGGAATAGATGCTCCAAACAAATCCTCCAAGTGGCTGTACGACAAGTTGGAGCAGACAGGTAGTGTAGTGGACGCAATGTTGAATTCAGACTTTTGTACGAGGGGATCAATAAAAATTTAAGGGGTACATTTAGAAAAAACACTTCCGGACCAAGGCCATTTTAACTCAAAATTTTTCAAAGAATTTCCTTAATTCCACTAGGCGAACGCCGGAATGCATAAAAAGTACAAACCACAGAAACCTCTCTTTAAAAACTAGTGTGGAAAACCCTCAACATTACACCTCCATCTGACACACAATTATAGTCATACGTCCTGCAAATAAATTCAGAAAAATAAACACACTGCTGAACGAACAAGACTGCACTTATTTAATAAAAACATATTTACTCGTGACTTTTCGATCTGATGAGGATCTTAGCTAGAAGATTGAAAAGTCACGTGTAAATGTGTTTTTATTAAATAAGTGCAGTCTTGTTCAGCACTGTGTTTATTTTGCACCTCTATACAAGAGACTCTTTTTCGACTTTTTGCCTTCGTCTCTTGCTCCCAACAGTGCAAGAAGGCTTCTAAAACAGCAAGTCTCGAAACCTACGCAATACACATATGAAAAATGAGTCAGGAGGATGAAGGCTAACGCGGGATTATACGAGAAAGTGGTTTGTTAATTAGAACAATTAGGTTGGGCAAAAAAAAATCTTTAAAAAACACAAATATTTTTGCTTTTAAGACTCTGATTTAAAAAAAAACAGAAGAAACAAATACTTCAATGCATGTGTATATATATTCCTGGGGGGATGCATATATATTCTGGGAAGGGTTCAGCCTCCGTTGAACATGCCAGAATTCAACACTAAGTGGACGCACCGAGAAGCAGTCGACCAAGGTTGTGCACGGAACATGTGATTGATGTGCACGCTACATATGTTCTGAGTTAAAACAGACTTTCGAGCCAATCCGGGCTCTATTGGCAGTTCGCACACGCTCTTGTGCAAGTGTTTGAAATTGTACCCCTATAAAGTTAAGGCAGTCCAGCAACCGCCAAAATTCTCGTGTGTGAAGCAATGACAACCAACACGTGCTGTACGATTTGCCTCTGCGTACGCAGAAAACTAGCAATTGGTGTTCCAAATAGCGTATTCACTTTCAGCATTTGCAGAAAATGTAGTAGTAAGAAGAAATGTTTTCCCATAAGGCTGCGTAATTTTCTGAACACCCTGTAGATAGATAAATTCAGAGCTGAAACATCGTACCAGTGTTAAAATTGAAAATAACACACTACATTAAGATTTATCTTTCCTTACACCAACTATTCTCATCCTTCCTTTAATTTTTTTAAAAGTATCAATGAAACTGTTAAATCAAAATAGTTCCTCCCTTATGATGAAAACTATTTGATTTTCTTTAACTGCGTATTATATAATTATATTTTTCACACGTTTTCGGATCTTTGAAATGAAACTTGACAGATTACAACAAGGAAACAGCACAAAACCATTTTGGAGATTGGTTGAAGTAACATTTTCAATACTCATTATAGTACCAACAAGTAGTTTTTAAGTCCCTGCACACAGCAACGTAGAAGAATGAGCGAATTACGCAAGCAAATACCTTAAGTTTCCTGGAAAAGAGAAGATGAAAATCGTAAATGATAAAGTATGTTTCTACAGTGTGTAATACAAACAGTACATTTTGTTTGTTAATGCACTTACATCAAGCACATGCCACTGTTATTCTCATGTCCAACTGTTTCAAGTACGGATACGGTTAAATTCAGATTTGCAGCATGCAATCTACTCCAGGCCTACTAATGCTTTGTTATGTAAGGTGCTTTAGTCTTCAAAATGAGAACACTTGGTAACACTTTGATGATAGTTAAGTGGATGGTTTTACTCATAATTATTGGCTACAGAAATTTATATACAGATATCAAAGTGGGTGACTGCAATGTTTTCACGGCATTGCATCACTACTAAGCTGAAGTTATATTTCGCTTAAGGTGAGTTCCATACCCTTTGGGATGATAAATAACCTTCTCCATAAGAAAATATGTCAATTTGCAATCCAGAATACAGCGTGTACATTTATACTGTTGTGTACAATTATGTACTGGTGTTCTGTGAAGTTTTCAGGAAACTTTGCAGATAGATTTTCCGCAAGACTAAATTACGGAGTTACTTGGTTGATATGATTATGTAAAGTACTCCTGAAACTGTTGTCCTAATGAGTTACAAAGTACTACTTAATAAAGTTCCAGTTTATATTAGGTAATATATTTAGGTAAAATAAATCCAAACGAGACCGCGAAAACACTTTTTAAGTATTCATGAACTTCTGCCTATCTGCCTTAGTATTTATGTAAGTTGGAATATTCACTTTTGGATCTCTTCCACAAATTACTAAAATATGACTAATACGCTAGCTTAGGTTTATCTTATACATTACCTGCTTTTACTGTATTTTCGTGTCATTCCTTGTTCATGGACGGCAATTTAGCTTTCGCTCATATTTTATACCTTAGAAGATTATGGAAGATCATATCTCTTGAATAAAATATTTATTTTTTAGATGTCAATCACAACACGATGTTTAGTATTCAAAGTAGTTTATGATCAGTAACAATGTTTTAGTACTTGTTAGATTGATTGCTTTCTTCTGACGGTACTCAACGGCACCAAGGACCATCATCATCTTTCTGAAGTTTTTTTTTTTTTTTATGACATTTCTCTAGTAGCTATTTTTCATTTTAATTATCATAAAATGAACTTTTCAATGTAAATTCATTTGAAAACTAGAACAAGATTTTATTATACGCGTTTGAAAAGTAATATAATTAATAGATTGCACCACTTGTATACATTTTGACACTTGCCTTCGCAGACAAGTAATGTAATTAATAGACGACAGCACTTCTATTTATTTTGATACCTGCTTTCGCAGACAATCAGAACACGAAAAGTAATACTGTATAATAGATGGCAGCAATTGTATACATTTTGATGCCTGCCTTCGCAGACAATCGGAACACGCAGAACAACATATTTATGATGAGTAGTGAGACCTTGTTTTCCAGAAAGAAAGCATTCGTTGTATTATTTGTTGTGTACCTGGGAGTCGAGAGAGAAAACTGCTGCACAGTAAAGAGTTACACTGCTTAGAAGATGTATATTAATGAAAGTAATATGTTAAACTAAGCTGGATTTTATTTCTAAGTTTAAGGCTACAATCCTGGTTAGTCTCAGAATGATCCTAATAGTGAATAAATATGTCTTGAAATCAATTATCAATTTGAAGGCTTGTATAACAAATTGTGCGTTTGGCCTACCATTACTTTAATGAAAGCAATTATTCCCTAGTTTGCATTAAACACAAAGAAAACTACTTTTCTATGTTATTTCAACAACAGAGTTTCTGTTCTTGAAGACTAATGTTGAACGAGCTCCTTGTTCTATTTACGTAATGCTTGTATTCAAGATTCCAAATAATTGAACTACTTTCTTATGGGGTAGATCTTATAGCTTCCCAAAAGAATTGGAGAAACCCTTAACCATATTTTGGAAGAATATTTCTACATTACATTAATAACGAGAGGTGCTGAACTTAAAAATAAAGAAAATCATAAGAATGGATAATCATTATCGTAAACCCATTTGCTGCTCTTTAACGTACGACGATAGGTGATACTGAGTTCCTAAACTGATTTAAAACAAGATAATCACTGATCGGTCGTAATTCTTAATAATATATCAAAGGGACTAATAACATTTCTGGACCTGAATTCAAACGCCAATACATTCGACTATTCACAATTTTTTACCCTTATTACTACAGCTAAACAGTACGATAAAATACGTAGTATAACTTAATACGAGTTACGAAATCCACGCGAATTTCATTAGTAGAATAGCCCAAAAGATGGTTTATAACCAGGTGGCGTATCGTCAGCATGTCAGCTCTCATCGTAGTTTCTATATTTGTAGATTCTCAAACGCCTCACTGTGCTGGAACAATAACTAAACTTGCATATACTTTGAGACATTAATCATCACAGTTAACAGTTACTTTCTTGTTCTTTCTCTAACCATAACATTGTCTGTGTGACGCGTTAGTGATAACGACGGAGTTCAGGAACGTTTTCACTGAACATAACATTTAGCAATTTATGAAACCACAGGTTGAAAAGCAGACCTCTGATTGATATTGAAATCTCGATCATACTGCTGCCGCCAACTCAAAAAAGTCAGAGTTTCAAAGAGTATGCTTCACGTAAGTTTCCACCAACTTAATTATAATTGGCAAAAAATATCTTGTTGAAAGAATAACAAACCAACATGAACAATGATCTTCTCATGTATCTTTTTCGATCAAAAGATCCAATATATTTCAATGAAAGCTTTTCTTGTGCGCCTTATATCTGGACAACTACATACAGTGTAGCCAAACCCAAACTATTACTTAACTCAGTATGATGTGCTTATTCCGTAGAAAACATGAAAACTATTTAGGAGCCGTTCAAAAATTGTGTAGCCCTTGATCCAAAGACTAATTATTGGCCTAGATCTCAATATTTTGCTTCATTTTTGGTTTCCCTAGAATTCTTGTTTAGTCTATATTTCAAGTGCTTCCGGCGAGAGCACTTTCCGTCAGGGCTTAATTTCGCCGGGATGAAGACTCTTAAAATACTGCTAATTTTACAGTAATTATGTGATATCTTCAAATAGATAAAAGATAATTGAAATATGGAACAAGAGCGCCCTAGACAATATTATTTTGCGTGAGGTACCGTTATCACAAGTCACCTAGTGGCTTTCCGTTTTCATCTGTTTAGAAACGCGAAAATAAATGTCGATTTTCAAAATGGCTCGAAATCGAAAGCAGATAAGTGAGTCATGATAACGGTTTCTCATGTAAAATAATATTGTATAGGGCGCTCTTGTTCCACATTTCGATTATCTTTTATCTATTTGAAGATATCACATAATTACTGTAAAATTAGCGGTATTTTAATTTCGCCGGGATGAAGACTCTTAAGGTCTTTTTCTATGCAGTTCTTCAGTTTTCGTAACAGCGGTGTGAATTACAATTTTTTCCCCACTATAGTACAATTCGGTTAGTGCACTAACAACTAAATCAAAGTTTCTTTTAAAATCTTTTAGGAATCTTATCTTACAATCTTGCATATAATTATGTTATCCAACAGTACACAAGTTCAAACCCCTGTATTTACAACTTTGCTAAATTAAACATTGTTGCCAATTGATATTCAAATACAACCATTAACTGTATAATTAAGTATTTACAGTCTTAGATTTTATTTTTATTAATGTAGTTTGTGATAATCGTATCTCAGTTCTTCAAGGATATCACTAACTACATTAATAGCCGCATGATTTAGCACTGTAAATACTTACCTATATACTCTTTAGAACACACAAAAACTACAGATTAAAGGTTGTATTTGGATAAGTTGGCAACAGTGTTTAATTTAGCAACATTGCACATATTGCAGTTTCAACTTGCAGTGTTGGAAGATATACGCAAATTAAAAGATTATAGGACGAGATTCCTTAAAAAGTAAAAGACACAGGTTTGATTTAGGTGTTAGTACACTAACCTAATTATACTACATTGGAAAAATTTTGTAGATCTACATACCGCTGTTGCTACAAAAACTATGTAAAGGTCTGCATAGAAGAAGGTTTTAAGCCCAAGTCCTGACGAAACGTGCCCGAGAGATGCACTTGAAATAAGACTAGAAAACACATGGAACGAACTTTATTCAGGTTAGTTTCAATTATTATTATTACTATAATGTGTTCCATACGCTCAATAACAAATTACTGAAATAAGTTTTTGAGGTCATAGAGTGGTCATCCTTGAATAGTATGTTGAGAATTAAATGCAACTGCCTGCCAGTGCAGTCCAGAATGGGCTATGGGCTTTTAGTTGGAAGATGCGTCGTCAGAACATCTATTTCGATCGCCGTTATTTAGGGCTGTAGAGTAGGGTTCCGCTATTTCTCAGCTCAAATAGCCTCCTCAATTTGTCTGACTCATCGGTAATTAAATTCAGGGCAATGGAAGCTAGTCATCCGACTACTTGGAGCCTGATAATGTTCATAAATTGTTTATGCTCATTACCTGTGGAAGGGCAACAGGTACATAACATTTTATTCTTATAAATAGTTTCTTTGTATATTAGAGACCAATATGTCAATTTTAATTTCGTATCACGCATAGAAGTTACACCATACAAAGATAAAGTCAAATGTAGGGATTAAAGCAAAAGAGTGATGAGTAGCGAAGTAGTCTAATTCCACTAAAATTTCTGCATAACACTCAATCATACAACTATCGTAGATGATTGTGTGATTCAGCAGGTTAAGCAGAGCAGTGAAATTCTGTAACTGAATTAAGACAATTTTCTCCATTCCCGTGCACTTTTACATTTGTACGTTTTCGGCTTCTTGGTATTGACATGTGCTGAATGTTAACAAATCGTACGTCAAAATATACAGTCTACGAGTAAAAATGCAATATGATCATAAAGAATTCACATTTTTAAATTATATAAAATTAATTAGTAGAATATGCCGTCGTACTTCTTGAGAATCAAAACAATGCAAGGGATTTTTTTATAAAGCAACAAATGGGTTTTGATAATGAAAAAATACATACAATTTTCTGCATTAAAATAAAAAAAATAAATATACACGATTTTTTTTTTTCTGTTTCCAGACTTGAATGTGTCATGCAAGAAATTTCGTTCGGTCTACATGCTTTGGAGAAGTGACCCCGTGGTTGAAACAAGGCACACCATCTGTAACATCACTGCTAAGGAATTTGCTAAACTCACCCACTGCGATTCATATTTGGATGAAAGTATTGATGGTGATGATGGCCTTGCTTATGGAAGTTGCGAGGAAGGCTTGTGCTACGAAATCTGAAGAGCAAACAAAGAAGAGTTGTTCGTAAAGTGACCCCTTATTTTCCTCTTGAATTTACTCTATATTTAAAGACTGCCAAGCCCTCCAAAAAATTACTACAGGTTTGCTAAAATATGGGAGTCTTTTAACACTGCACTAAAAGCTACAATCAGACATACCGCGTCATGATGCGCATTCCACTCATTAAAATGAACTTACAAAAAGTACAAGATCTGTCTTTCACTTACTGAAAAGAAAAGAAAGAAAGAGAAAAAATTATATTCCCACCTAAGTTCGTTGAGTACGACGTTTTAATGTAACAGCCTGTCAAGAAAACTGGATTGGCAAAGTCGAATGAAACTGTTGATAGAAATTTATAGATACACAGAGAATCACTGTAAAACTTGTCCCATTTTACGTCTTTATATATATATATATATATATATATATATATATAGAGAGAGAGAGAGAGAGAGAGAGAGAGAGAGAGAGAGAGACAGGGGAAAATAATGGAAAAAGAAGTACCCAGTAAGTACTAGAGAACTACACAGTTAAATAGTAGTAGTATTCCTGGATCTCTGGGAAAGAGTAATAATAGACTATTCTCATGAACAGTTAATTTCCTGTAAAGCAATGGAAGATCTAAGTCACTTTTGGATCAAAAGATCAAATATATTTTAATCAAACATTTTCTTGTACGCCTTATATATCTGGAGAACTACAACACAGTGGAGCCAAACCCAAATTGTCACTTAACTCAGTATGATGCGCTTATTCCATAGAAAATATGAAAACTCGATTTAGGGGCCGTTCAAAAATTCTGTGGCCCCTGATTCAAGATATTTGAATCAAAAATTTTCTTGTACATCTTAGCCAAACCCAAACTATCACTTAACTCAGTATTGATATGCTTATTCCGTAGAAAATGCGAAAACTATTTAGGGACCGTTCAACAATTCTGTGGCCTCTGATCCAAAAACTAAACTGTTATGATTTACAAAGATTAAGAAAATGGATGACTGGATCAAGATTCGAATCAAGGTCTCTAGCTCACAGTGCCGATGCGTTAACCACTACGTTCCCAGTGCGCGCTCTAAACATTCATACATTACATCACGAAGTCTGTACTCAAAGATTAGGTAGACGATAAAACCACGAAAGTGATAGTATGTATAAGTGTTCATAGAGCACTCTGGGTACCGTAGTAATTAACGCATTGGCACGGTAGATCTTTGACCCGGGTTCAAATCGCGGAACACCCACAGATTTTTTTTTCATTCTTTGAAGATCACTGAATAAGCACCTATAGAGGATTTGGTGATATATAATCAGTTATTTCTTCCACTTATCGTATATAATCTAACTGTATAATCCTTGTTCTTGGTCTTATAGTTTTTACCTGTGAGTTACTTATGCAAGATAATACAGAACGAACAAAACAATATTTAAGTTGAACTGTTTCGCGTGTGAATATCACTTCAGATCTACTTTGCGTTGTGCAGTGTTAAAATGAACACCCATATTTCTCGATAGCTAGTTATTAGTATTTCAATAAAAGTACTAATGACAGCTTTTGAAGTAAAAACGGAAATAAAGGAAAGAAAAGTAACTATAAATCAATAACAGAAAAGAAACAAAGAATGTATAACTATGTATGTGAATTTTTGTTCACGTTGGCCATGTATATTTGTGCCCATGAAAAGTTTACCTTTTAAGAAACTAACAGATATGTAGCTATTTTATTAACAAGTTTTGTTAAATATCTAAAATGAAAGTTTGATATATATCTAATTCACATAAAACAATTGTTAACACAACACTGTAAGAGTATAATCATTAGTTAATTGATTTATCCTGAACCAAGTTACCAAACCATACCTCAATACTTGCTATACTTAATACTATCACACTTTTTTCTACCCAAAGTATTACATACAGATCAACTTTGCAGACACACTGATGATTAGAATATATTTGTGAGAAAAAGTAAGTTCTATCAATAACTATACATAAGCACAAGATAAAATAATATCTACATTTTTACTACTTGGAAGTTTTTTAATGATTCTGTGCACGAAAACAGAGTATATCCTAAAAGTAATGAAAACAATAATAATAATAATAATAATAATAATAATAATAATAATAATAATAATAATAATAATAATAATAATAATAATAATAATAATAATAATAATAATATCAGATTCTTTGTACTAACCTTTCGACTCAATCGCGATTGTCTATGATTTTCAAATCAGTACCTGAAATAAAATACTTTCCTACCCCGTAAAATATTCAGAAAAAGCACCCTTCCACTATTATTAATGGCTTGTAGTAAACACTAATAATTTTGATTTATGAATACTAGTCTAGTAAGTTGTGGTACAGTGCATGTGGTCTGAGTAGATGAACACAGACTTCCAGAGTGAGAGAGTACGGCTGCTGGGAGCACTGTGTAACGAATTGGTTGACGCATCTGTACGGTGGGATGGAGACCTATATTCTATTCTGATCTAGTTATGCATTTTTCATTCTTTGTATGTATCGAATTACGACGTGTAGATGAGACGTCTGTCGTGTGTCGTTTCCTCCATTTATAATGTACAATATACCAATCCCATTCTACCTTAACATAGCTTTTAAATTGAATTTCCACATTTTGCTGTTAAGTGAAATCTGTGTCGTAAATGCTTCTTCAAAATTCATATTCTTTAAAATAAAAATGTATTACTAGTATTCCCAACCTTTGAAATTCCAATTGGTTTTCAGTTGGAACTTACATTTCTTGCAAATCCTGTACTTTTCAGTGAAAATACGTTTATTACACAAGAAAGTGCAAAAATGTACAAAAGAGACGGATCACGGAGACATTGAAAAAAATGTGTGTGCTTATGTATAGTCATATTTAAAAATATGAATGCATATTGATAAGCACTCATCTTCCTTTAGGTAGCTCTTTTCCAAGCATTTTCTGCTATATTAGCATGCGAGAAATATTTATTATGCAAAGGACGATAAACATTCACAACTAATAATAATATATATATATTAGTAATAACGCCTAACTTTGGTGTGTTAACTATACTTTTCTACGGAGCGTATTTTTGGAATATGCTGATGATGTTAAACAGGTTAATATAAAAAAACATACGCTTAAAACAATTATTTTCAAAACTTTCTACCAATATGGAGTTTTAAAAAATGTTTATGTATTGCCAGGTCACGATCGCGTTAAGATGGATAGATGGATTAGAGTTTAGAGTCTTTTCCAGCAGTAAGGATCACATGAGGTTCAGCCGGAAATCGAACCCGGGTCTCCCGTGCCGAAAACAAGCACATTACCAAATATCACGAGAAAGAGCTCAGATTGTGTTAAGAAAAACATTTTTAATTATATTGGGACATACAATAGTCTCGATCAGGCAATGTTGAAGAGAAAAATGCACAAAACTTTATACTGATACATTTTACTTTTGTAAAAAGTTTCAGCTGTGTAATATACAGGGTGGTTTGCAAAGATATGTCCACAAATCAGCATCTGATTATTCTGAAGACAAACAATTAACAATTATGCATCAACACGTACGTGTTACCACATCGTTTGATAAATACAGGGTGTTTGAGAATATATTCACTAGATGACAGGACAGTAAATTTGAACACTTCCTGTAAAAACGTTGTGCCCAATGTAGTAGAAAAATGTTACTGCACTCTCCCGATAGGCGTGTGCCATTCCGAAGGCTGCATTGAGGTAAGTGTAAAGGCTCAACCAAAGCCAACAGATAGCACCACGTGTCCCGTATCTTCCTAATGTATTTTGTAGGGAGCAACAATGTTCAATAATAATTCAATGTTCAAGAATACATTCAAACGTCGTTTAAAGACTACCTGAATCAATAATTAAGAGAGTAATCAGTGCACTTGTTGATTATTTTGTTTTATTCATTGTGCTGAACGCTTAAGTTTACTCTCCAGAAACATGCTACCAGCAGAAATTCACTCAGTAATGAAAGAAACAAAATATCACAAAAGTGCGCGAATTATTCTCTAATTATTAATTCAGATTGTCTTTGCGCAAAGTTTGAATACTGTTCTCTTGAGGTTGGTTGAATGATTGTGAATATTCTCGTTCCCAACAAAATATACTGAAAACAAGAGTTATGTGCTGCCATCTGTTTGTGATTTAGCATTCTTTAAACTTATCTTAATTAAATATTGCTCCTAAGTGGTCGTTATTATTTCACCTGCTCCCGTTAACTACACCCACAGACGCTTGTGACTGTTTCCAGCATACCAATGTGTTTCTCAGGCTCATCAATAGTTTGTCCACCTCCACTTTCATATACTGCGATGTGTGTTGTACCTTGTGGCTCAGCCTGTATATTTCAGAACCAGTTGCATATCATGAATTGATGTAAGACCTTTTTTTGTTGCTGCCTGAGCTGCTGAAGTTTAGACATACCTTTGCAAACCATCTTGATACACACAATTTATCAACCATATCACAGTGTTCTTAAAAGCACGATCCGTAGGAGTATAGTTAACTGTCAAAAATATTTGATTTATGTGGATGGTGAGCAGTAACAGAAAAATATCTCAAACTTAATATGTGTTTACGTTTCTGTATTCCTTTCATCGGACTAGAATATAGAGCTTCCGAAAGAAAGGTGGGCGTTTCTAACTTAATACAAGGTTAGAACTTAGAAAGTAGAAGTGGAAAACGCTTAAAAACATACACCGAAAGCATACTGTCAGCCTACAATAGTACAATACATCTTCAACTATATTCGTCTAACACTATGGCTTGAGGATAGGACTCGTTTTGAAAACACTGTCAACTATTTTTATTAGTATATTCTATTTAATGAAGTACAATGATTACATGTCAATCCGAAATCCCGAAATTACGTAACGTTAAACAATAAGTAAAATGTACTTACTTCGTCCCTAAACTTCTGGACTTTCGATGTCCGGGAACGAACTTTCCCGCTGTGGAGTTCGGCGGAAGTCGCAAGGAATTTGACCCTCTTGCGGGTGATAGGTTGAGTGATCCCACTGATCCGCTAGGACCTTCATTCACAGATTCCTTTGAGCTTGACGAACTTGGTGCAGGAGAAGGGGGTTCCAACTTTAGCGACAATCTGCAAGAACATTCAATATGAACAGTAATTCATAAGATATGAATAAACATGTAAATGAAATATGAAATGTGTACACAACAATGAAAGGGTTTGCTGTCATGGATATTACTTCTCTCCCCAACAATTAGGGTAGGACTCAGGATATGTTCAGTTCGGTAACAGATAAACACAAGGTTTTGTGGTTTGCGTACATATATCACTATACCCAAGCAGAAATGCCCTCTGTGTGAATACCCAAGATCAACTAATACCATTATATATCCTTTTGATGGTCGTAAACGTTTAACAACAAACCAGCTACAGAACGTCTGAAGTTAAGTCACTTCCCAGTTCGAATAATGACGCTGGGCTGGGCCCTCTGATCCGCCAATCTCTTTGCAGTAACTCAGGTTTACTTAGACCTTGGTCTTTTGATATAATTTTTTTTTTCAAAGACCAATACTAGTAACCACTGTTTACCTTGAAGAAATTCTTACCCATGTTAACTGCAGGGTGATAGAGGAATCTACATACACTCCAAAAACTACTATACAATCTCATTCAAACTTGATTTAGTACTCATATTCATGTCGTTGTCGACTAAGACATTCTACACTCTTAACACACTTTCCTACAAATCTTCGCAAAGACACGGACATGTTATGAACATCTCCACACACATTACCAAGAACTATGTTTTCAGTGTATACACCACCACATGTCCTTCTCATAATCTGTTTCAATGTCATACCTCAAGTAGATTAATACGCCGCTTAGTTTTCATTCACTTAGCGTAACTCTCTCTTTAGTGTTGGGATTTACCTTCCTGTCAGTGGAGTTAACGAAGGAAAAATGCCTTACACACTAAAATGATAGAAAATAGTATCGTCCAAAAGGCTACAGCGCTATGTTTGCATGATATCATTCCGTGATGGAATTCTGGATTGCATGTATGATTGCAGGAATGTTATTATCGCATTTGTTATCGCATGGCCACCAAGATCACGAGACTTGACGCCTTAGATTATTTTCTTTGATACTACTGGAAAGTAAAGTAACCCATTACATTATAAACCCTGAACAAGCTAAAGCACGAGATTACATCCATTATTGACGAAATTGAGCAAACATTTTTTTAAAAATGCAATCCAAACCTCGAGGAATGATTGACATAATTACTACAGAGACGCAGTGACCTTTTGTTTGATATATTTCGCACCTAACTCTATCAATATATTAGAGTATATGTTACATCCAAGACGCTCTCTTCTGTCAACTGAGAGTTAAATTTACAATAAACAGCAGGTCGATTTTATTAAACAAAACCCTAAATGTACTTTATGAAGTGTACAGAGGTAAACCGGAGTCAAATAATCTCTCTTCTTTTGTATAAGATGAAGCTTGCTAGAATTTCGTAAAGTCAAAATAGTTTTTCTCGTCAGAGCTGTTAAGCTAATTTATTACATAGATTAAAGTACTGATACCAACAACGATTTACTTTTTAAAAGAAACCTTTAGACATACATGAAATATTTTATGGCCTAATTAAATAACTTTTTCTGTTGGTGTCGACTATCTGAGCGAGGTATTTTTTATTTATTTATTTATTTATTTATTTATTTATTTTAAACGTCAGCGGAATGGACATTAAACTGAATACACATGAAACATCAAAAAAGATTTAAATTAAAACCTTTTACTATATTCAAAACTTTTCTTATAAAAGAATATCCTCATTTCTCCTACATTTCAACTCTTACGGAACATTCAATTTTAGCTGCTGTATCATATTGTCAAACTTTACCTCCATATATTTTTCACTGTTGAACAGAGAATAAAACAAACTTAGATCATCTATACCGTACACGCTCGAGTAATGTCCGCACTTCAAAATAAATAAATAAATAATAAAAATTAAAAAAAAAATAATAATAATCGCGGTGCCAAAATGCAGGTGCGGGCATTACGTGGGTCCTTCAAGAAACGCGCAATTTTCAGTCACATTTTTCTCGAAGTATATTTCTTTTGAACTTCCTACATAATATCAGTAAATAATTAAATGAAAAGCAAATGAGGGCCACTAATTGAAACAAATTTATGGCATTTAGAATCAATGAACAAATTATTTAAAGCTTACCTTTTTTTCTCCTTGAACATAATTTTCAATCATGGCAGCACACGCTTGATGTAAAGTCACAAACACAAAGCAATCACTTGTATAATTTATTCTAAATTTTTAAATAGTGTGTCTGGTGCCAGAAGTACGAAAATTGGTACCGTATTAGAAACACCACAAGACATAACTTAGATTTTCAAGCTGTGATTTTTAGGGTGCGGACATTACGCAGTCACTTTTTTTTTTTTTTTTTTTTTTTTTTTTTTTAGTCTCTGAAGTTGGGACATAACGCGAGCGTATACAGTACTGCTCAGTCTAGCTTTGACGTATACAATTTAAATAGAAATGAAATCTGACCGAAGAAAACTTTTATTACCAATCTCTTACAGTTTCGGCAACATACAAGGTGTGGTCAAAAAGTACGGTGAATGTAGTTGCGCAGTGCCATCTATCGATGTTTTATCCATTTCAATTAGAAAGCCCGGTAGCTTAAACCTTTGGTACAGTCAGTGTCGAGTTTGAATGAGTTCTGACCGCTATTATGAAAATTTTTGAGGAAACATGCAATGTTTTGTACATGAAACTGCCTGTAAAAGCCTGTCAGATATTGACAGGCATTACACAGGCGCCTGTTTCGGCGAAAACACGTGTAAAGAAAATATTACAGGCACATTGTCTTCAAGTGATATGCATGTCGAAAAAGTATTAAACTTCTGTTGGAAATTTTGCACGGAAACACGCGTTGTACAGAGCCTGTAGATTAAAATGAGAACATGCAATGTACACGTAGTCAATCACATGCAAGTAAATGGAGGAAATATGTGCATGTAAAGTACCTTGAATGGCTTGTTGATAATATTCGCAATACAGTAAGAATGAAAAGTACAAGGAAGGTGCCTGTTTATCAACATGTAATATACATGTGTGACATTCGCATTACATGTAAATACCATGTATTAGCGTATAGCATGGAAAACGTATGATGTAGAATATGTTATTTTACATTTATAATTTTCGTGTACATGCGAAGTGTGTAACTTCCCTACGTGCAGTGTACAGGCAATGTACAGGTGAACGGGAACATGTAATGATCATGATTGCCAATAAATTGATTAAACAGATACGTGTGATGAACAAGGTGGATTGGAGTTAAACATTCAGGTTATAGGCATAGGAGACATGCAATGTTCAGGCACAAGTCTCCAATTCGACATTCGCTATGCAAGGTCCTGACACATCGGATTACAACTGAATACATTACCTATATTATCTCCGTGTACATGTGAAATGTGAACCCACCTATACGCAATGTGCAGTTAAACGGAAAATGATGCCAATAAATGGGTTAAAGAGGTGCATGCAATGAACAAGATTGATTGGAGTGAATCATTAATGTTACAGGTGTAGAAAACATGTAATATTCAGGCACCAAGTCTCCAGTTTGTCATGGGGGGGTGGGCGCGGTGGCTCAGTGGTAGAGCGTTCACCTCTGGTGCTTGGGGTCCCGGGTTCGATCCCAGCCCCCGCCAAGTGAACTTTGTGGTGGACAAACACTGTGCTCGTGGGTTTTCTCGGGGTTCTCCCGTTTCCTCCCACTTTCTTCATTCCACCATTTCACTCATCTCTCATCATCACCGTCTCCTTTAGCCTAACCGGCATAACCGTGGGACGTAAAACTCAAAGATTTCATTTCATTTCATTTCCAGTTTGTCATGCACATATGCAAGATCCTGACACGTGTATAGTACTTAATGCAATGTACTTTACATGTATATTTCGTTAACACGCCCACTAATTCGCCAACACCTGTATTTCCCATGTATTTAACATGCCAATTACATTTTTATCAAATGAAAAGCAGCTGTCATCAGATCCTCATGAGGTAACATATATGTCAACTACATGGAATATGCTAGTTACGGACATGTTTTCCACTCTACATGTTGTTTACACGCATTTTTCACGTTGCAATGTTGCAACCCTATCAACATGGAAACTACCTGTTTCCGTGAAATGAACATGCAACGATTGTGAAAAAAATCGATACCTCTCTCATGCGTTTAAAAGTGTTCCATCTTGAGGCGCATGTATAGGCGCCTGTAAAAATATGCCTGTTTATGCATGTTTCACAGGAGCCTGAAAACCACCTACATTTTCTGTCTGGGATGTTAGCTGGCTTCCAGAGGCAAAAGACTAAGGACGTGTTAAGAGTGTCTGTCGCGTGCAAACATTAAGTTTTGTTCTAAGCTGCACAAAAAGTGCCAAAGAAGCTCACGAAACGTCAAAATCAGTATATCGTGGCATTGAAGACTGCTTACAAGTGGTATGAGCGATCCAAAATGGCAAGGAGTCTGTTGAAAACGTACAAAAATCGAGACATCCTTCGACGTCAAAAACAGACGAAAACTTGCAGTGTGTGACACAAATGATTTGTTCAGAGGCGAATGACTATTCGAGACCTTTCCAAAGAACTAAACATCTCGTATGAGTCCATGAAAAGCATTTTAACCGCCAATTAAATGGACAAATAGCTTTCTCCGTCACTAAATTGCGCAGTATCACACCTTGTTTTTGGTCAAAAATTATTCCTGTCTGTCCACATTCACTGTGCTCTCTAGATATAGGACCATGTGACTTCTGACTCTTCCCAAAAAAATAAAACCGTGCTTAAAGGAAAACGTTTTGACACCATTCCTGATATTGAGAGGGCCACGACAGAGCTGAACGCCCTTCCAGAAATGCATTCAGTCATAGATTCAACGTTGGGATAAGTGCATTGCTAGCCAAGGAGAGTACTTTGAAGGAGATTAAATCAAAATCCATGTAAGCTAATTACTTTGTTTCTAATAAAATTATTCACCGTATTAATTGATCACACCTCGTATCATTGCCTGAGTGATAAAGGCAATGATATATATTGGCGAAGATGTAAGCCAGGTCGGTAATAAGTGTTTACTTTGGTCAGGTTTTATTTTTATTTAAGGATTCATCTCATTACATGACACGTTTCCATTTGTTGGTAGCCCAGTTCCTGTGCTCGATGGATTAGGTAGGGTTTTTTTTTTTTAATGAGAGGCTTCGCGCTAGCAGCTCTATAATGAATATTGCAATATACCCTCATATTTGTAAACATCATTGTGTGTTTCTCTGCAAGGATCATCCAACAGCTGACAGAAGCCACCTACGAAGTAGTACGAAGAAGGATACGGAGAATAACGAAGGACCCCTACAACCCCTCCACAAACTCCGCCTCCAAAATCGGCAATAAAAGAGTACATCGACGGACAGAAGACATTAGTTCCAGCTCTTCGTGTTGCTCTGGGCAAGAGATTCCTATCCTACAGTATCTCCGCGCTGCACTGGGCAGGAGACACCAACCCACCTCTGCGATGCTACGGGCAGGAGATCCACCCTCATAGAGAAAGGACTATTACTTAGAGAAAACTTCTTATTTGTAGCGTAGTGTACAAAGAACTTGTACAGAAGTTTTGTAATCAGAAGGTGAGGAACAAGGGATAACCAGTGTGTACTGTCCCTACCATACATTACAACATTCATTTTATGGAATTCTTGCCGCATGGTTTTCCTTGAAAATGCGTTCTCTACATGGCAACTGCGGTCACTTCCATAGCAGCTATCTCCGTGGTGAAAATTCCTTCAGCGACCTCCTGTCGCTATGGGAGAATTTAGATTTTCGTCCAATTTATGTTTTGCGAAAGAGGTGTTCCCACTAGCTCACAACAGGCGTATGCTCGAATCACATTTGACATTAACTTGCAATATCCCCAAGGTATGCCTGACTAATGACGCAGGCATACTAATTACACTTACACATACACAAAACAAAACGCATGGTATTTGGAAAACCATAATTATTCCAGTCAAAAGAAATATACGTCCAAAAAAGTACTTTTACCTATTCGTAATAGTACGCCACGGAAGACTGCATATATGGGTCGCTTCGCACGTTCCAATTCAGAGAGAAAAATTATACATGTACGGCGAAAACCGCATTTAACGCACATTCATTCTATTCGTAAAGCCAGGAAAATGTAACAATACGGTTATGTAGCGCGGAAGAATGGTACAAATGAAAATTGTTTTCGTCCAGCATATTAAGAAGCGTTAAGGAAATTCTGGACGTGAATGTTCCTGCTGTTTTATGTCAAAAGGAAGTAATGAAGAAGCATAGCCACAATTTTTCACTTGATTTGAGAAATGAAGATGACACAATTTTACGAGTGAAGGAATATACATATATAATGCCCAGTCTTGAACTTCAATGTAATTTGACACGTATGAGTTTTCAAGGAAGACGACTCGTATGTATGTGCGGCTAGCTTATGTTGTGTTGCACCAGAGGCAAAAATGCCACAAAGCACCTATTCCACGTTTTATCATCATGTATAGCAATAGCTACATAATTCAAAATAACCTGCAATTCACACACGATTCAAGGCGAATCGCGAGAAAACAAACAAACAAACCAAAAAAAGGATATAAACGGACTAACGGGGCATTTTTTAAATAGACACGTAAAATTTTCGGAGCTCTGGAACGAGTCTGTCAGAAGAATACAGTTCAAAAAATATAATTAGAACATTCGCATGGTAGGACTCAGGAAAAAGAAATAAAAGCTGAAAAATACCAGTTAGGATGACTGCAGTGGGAAGAGTTTCTACCAGAAACTGAGCCGGAGCTATAAAAGGCCAAGAAGCACATTTAGATATAAGCAAAACCACCAAAGAAATGAAAAATAAGAACTCATACTTGTACTGGTCATCCTCGACGAATTTCTGAAGCTCCTCTATGTATCTGACGGACTTCAGATAATTTTGGATATGTGGCAGTGGCACCAAATCATTGTACGTTGACTGCTGATAGTTTGCGATGACTCTCAGTATATTGTTCATTTTAATTTGTCGTTGCTCGGATTCAAGTCCTCCTGAGTGGGGGTGGGCCATATCAATATACACCAAATCTGTCAAAAACAGACCTGTAAAGAAAAAATATTGGATTATGAGATTTTAACCTTTCAGACAGAGCACGAACTTTTTACATGATGAAATGTTCAAAGTACAGTGATTGGTCAAATGAAAAGTGTAAGGAATGCCTGGTGACCAAGTTCACACACACAGCAGTGTACACAAAAGCTGGCCATTCACCTTTATTTAAAAAGGTTATATATATACAGGGTGTGTCAGAAGTCCCTTACCACCCCTATTAAAATCCAAATGGATGTACTTTCAGCAAATTTGATGTGGTAGGTGAACTTGAGGGTTAGGGGGACACTTTCTGGCGTAGGTTACGCTGACGGCCGCCATCTTGAATTTATTTTTTATTACAAACGCTATATGGGTCATGTGATACATAACCATAGGCTAGAATTTCACCAGGAAACGGAATCTGAAGTCAAAATGCATTTATCTTTATGTGGTAAACAGTTATACACAATTGAAGTTGTGAATTTGACTGCGTTTCTTTTGTGTTGCGGGTTGTGAATCATCCCGTTAATGAGAGACGAACGCATCCAGATCATCAAAATATGCGGCGGGAGGAGTGCCCGCGCAGTGGCTGCCGATTTCAATGCGCGTCATCCACAACGAGCTCCGGTATCGCATGTTGCAGTGGCACGGTTATTGACCAAATTCGAGGAAACGGGAACAGTTGTGGTTAGACCCCGTAGTGGATGGCCAAAAACAACCCGGACGAAGAAACAGCTACTGCCGTGCTGGCCTCCTTCTCGAAGTCGCCGCAGCGAAGCACACGTCGTTTAACAATGCAGTGTGCCGTGAGTCACAATTCAGTGCACAGGGTGCTCCAAAGGTATAAGTGACATCCATATAAGATGCAATTGCAGCAACATTTGTCGGAGGACGATCCCGATCGTCGCGTCCAGTTTTGCAAGTGGGCTATTGAGCAATTGAGGGTAAATCCGCAGTTTGCTATGCAGATACTTTTTTCGGATGAAGCCCATTTCTACGTAAATGGTGAGGTCAATAGGCAAAACATGCGCTATTGGTCCCGTGACAACCCCGCTTGGACAGATCCCTCGAAAATGACTGGTAGAGGGAAAACTATGGTATGGGCAGGCATATGGGGAACAGAGATCGTCGGTCCGTTTTTCATTCCAGGAACGTTAAATGCAGACCGATACCTCGCGTTGTTGCAGGAAAACATAATGCCGGCTCTGATGTCCGAGGATAGTACCTTCCCCAGGTTCTTCCAACAAGATGGTGCACCTCCCCATTATGGCATCGAGGTGCGTCAGTTCCTGGACGAACAATTCCCTGGGACGTGGATTGGTCGACGTGGACCAGTGGAATGGCCTGATCGATCACCAGACTTAACCCCCCTTGACTTCTACCTGTGGGGACGTGAAGGGTATATGCTGTGAAAATTCGTGATGTTCGTCATCTGGAACAACGTATCATGGCTGCCTGTGAACAAATATCCCCAGAAACCTTAAAACGAGTCCATAGCAATTGGGAGAAGCGTCTGAACACGTGCACTGCCCAGCACGGACAACATGTTGAGCACAATATGTAATACGAAAGTCACACCTGCAATTGTGGATAACTGTTTACCACATGAAGATAAATGCATTTTGACTTCAGATTCGGTTTTCTGGTGAAATTCTGGCCTATGGTCATGTATCACATGACCCACGTAGCGTTTGTAATAGAAAAGTTAAATTCAAGATGGCGGCCGTCCGCGTACCCTACGCCAGAAAGTGTCCCCCTAACCCTCAAGTTCACCTACTACATCAAATTCGCTGAAAGTACATCCATTTGAATTTTAATAGGACAACTTACTGCGTAAACTTTACCTTACTTAAAAAAAAAAAAAAAAAAAAAAAAAAAACCTTTTCGTGTGCCTTATCTGAGGCTAAGAAAAAATAAGCGTATTGTTTGGGTTCGAATACCTAAGCAGGAAGCAAGAAAGAAGTAAAGCCAACTCCAAGAAGACAGTTCGCTCATATAACGTGGTAATAAAAGCATTTTTTACGTTAACCACCCACATTTGCATGGTGTTGAAATCGTTTATAGATAAGGAGGTAAATTCCACCCCCCATTTGAGAGTTTCCGTATGATGTAATAAACTTTTTCACTAACATTAGTGAAAATTGTTCGCTTTAATAAAATATGGAATATAGTTCCTTTGAGACCACAGTGGTCCCTATTGCTTGGAGGTAAGTTTATTGTGTTAGAAGGAAAATTTCGTAAAACTGTCTAGTTTTAATAAAACAACTTATATTTTCTTTAGTTTACAAATTACTTGTGTTGAGTGGTTTTGAAACCATGAAGGTGGTAAAATCCACGAAGCAAAAAAATCAACTTGCTTCTACAATGTTAAATTGATCTCAATGGAACAGATTCAAAAGATTAGAACAAGAAGAGAAATTCTACATATAATCATCTGTATGATTACAGAAACTATTAAAAAGGCATTTTCCTTTATAACAAGAAAAAGACATTTCAGCACAAGTATTAAAATCACGACAGAAACAAAAGAAAATTACCTAAGTAAGGAATACAAGGCAGTTTTAAGCTCTCCATATGGTCTCGCAGATTCCTCCAGTTATCCTTATCCGAGAAAACTTCCGCTAGCTTGTCGAATGTTTGTCGTTCCTTCTTCGACAAACAGCTCCACGTTTTACTTAATCTAAAAATTAATAAATCATTGTAATTATTAATTCTGAACAAACTATAAGAGAATCAAAGTAATGCAAAAAAATTTAGATGTCATAACACTTTTTTTTTTTTTTTTTTTATGCATGCTAGAAATAAACTAAATTACCTGTTCTACAATCCATGAAGGAGTATGACCAGCCAGGTGGTACTCGTTGAATTGGATCATGAATCTGTTCCAAACTCTAGTATATCAGTTTCTAGACCGGAATTCGATACTTTTCAATTTCGTTATAAATTTTGTTTAGCAAAGTTTATAGATGCAGAAGATGAAAATAAAGCAATCCCTGTACAAATCTGACAATGAAACTGTGGACTGAGAAACAAAGTGTGATATTTTGCTCTTTCAATTGAAGTACTTACTCAACTGAAGTGCAGTTCAGGATAAAACCGTTAAATTTATGTCCATACCAAGAATCGAATCCGAGATCGCACAAGGTACTGTTTGGCTACAAGGGATCATATCACATACTTGACTTCCTCTGACGTATTACTCGTAAAAATGCACGAGTTTTGGTTACCGGATCTCATAATGATGTTGCTGAAGTTCGTGAAGTCGTTTCAGGTGAAGTGTTTTACTCAATTATATGCAGTCTTAACTGGTCTCTCCCAAGTGAACGACTAACATGTGCTACTGGGTCCGGGAGTTTACGTTGTACCTCAGCACGAAATTTTGAACGTAACTAAGGTAATAGGGCTAAGATTTAACCGCCTGATTTGCAGGGATTCCCAGAAATAGCTTTGACTGCCCGGTTTTGGTCATATCGGAAGATTCGGTATATCGCTGTGCTTCGACATCGAACGGTCAGGGGGGTGAGCCAGCGTTAACGCTCAGACACCGATTCTGGAGATGCCGCTATTTGCTAGGAACGTTCTCTTCACCAGTAGCTGTAACTGAAGGACGGACTTTGGTTCATCGCGCCAATGGGCTAATCCTATTACAATTTTCAAAGTAACTCTGTTCAAAACGTAAAATATATTTTCACAATTATTCTGTTCAAAACGTACTGTGATGTCGGCAATAATTGCCTCATCACCTCTGACTATAATAATATCTGTTTTACACCTTTCACTACTGTTTAATTTAATTTCACGTTCCTGCTTACCTTATGATTGATCTCTTATTTTAACTTATAGTAAGTCTAATAGCTCGTTAGGTTTCTGAATTATTTTCTTTTTTCTTTTTCTCGAGGCATTCACTTAATACGTGTGCCAATGTTTCATTCTTTTATTCTACATCGTCTGCATAATATAACATCCATGTTTGATGCCCGAGGCAAGGCTACTTTGGTGCCGAAAGTATTAGTGCGTATCTTACTTGTTAATAAGATCAATAAATCTTTATTCGGGCATTATAAAAAGTGGAATTTGAGATTCTATCGTTACCAAAATACAGTGTCTTTTCCTTGGAAAGGCAGAGATGACCATATGTCAAGTTATCTTTTAAACTCTACATTTCTCAATAGTTCTTACTGTTGTTGGGCATTTAACATTAAAAGATGTAGCTGTGAGTGATATTATATCAACAACTCTGCTTTTAGTATACAATTCACTTACAAAATAGTCACTACTGTTGATCCACTTATGGCCCATTTTTAGTGTAGTAAAGAAATGGCATTAGCAATCCTAGGTATGCCCAAACCACCGTCCTTTTTTCTACAGTATAATACTGTTATTTACGAAATGGTTTAAATGCAATACCTTAAGTCATATTTCGTAAAAGTTGGTCAAGACACAGTAAAAAAATTCAATGATAGAATACCATTCGTCAAGCTATAAAAAATTGTGGTAAAATGTATGTAAATACCAAATTTAATTTCTGCCTAGACTTTAATCTTTAATCTTAAACTAAGGACTCTATTCAGCGTGTCTTGTATTATTTGAACAACATTGGACCATTTGATGTTTTGAGAATACAATTGCCCTCGATTCCCCATAGGTTCTTATATACCTGATCAATATCTTCATTGTATGGTCTTGTAATTCCTTCTTTGTTAAATCTTCTAAGTTATTGTCCATAACCTTATTATCCAGAGATCCAGGGTTCATTCGATGAAGCTGTTGGGTTATAGCATATTGATACACTTTGTTGTTACCTGCAGCGAATCTTCTATTACCCTTTTCCTTCTTCTTATATTTATTTTATTCATTTGATCGTAATTTTACGCAGGATATCCACTATTTTGTCATTATCGCTTAAGATCTGATACACTCAAAGTACTTTTTTTTTTCTTCAATGCATTCCTTCAAATTCGATAAATTGTCCATAGGTCGATGAGACTTAAAAAAATCCAATGCTTTCTTGGTCTCCGTGTCGTCCTCATCCTCTTCTGAAAGTATACCTTCGATATTAGTTTAAATTGCATTTTTCGTCGAATCAACCTGTTCAACAGATCTTCAATTGCCTCATGTGTTGGGGGAAAGCTTCCCATATTGACTTTAAAAATTATTACAATTTTCTTCTATCAGATATATTTGGTCATTTGAGCTTGCCTTGACTAAGGATTTCTTCCTTTCAGTAACAACGTTGCACGGAATGCCCAAACCAAACGACTCGTTGATTGATTGAATTGAAAGAGCTGGACTGAGTGGATCGACAGTGAGGTCTTTTGCACCCTTCTGTGACATTAAACATAGACAGAGAGACAAGACAGAAAGAAAGAAAGAAAGAAAAGCACATTTTCCCGGAAAAAAATATAAATTGAAAGTGTAGGCTATAGCATAATAAACGGTCTCAATTCATTTAGGAGTTAAAATGTCATAGCATTTAAGAAATGTAAGAATTCAACACAAACACAAGCACTGGTTAGTACACAAAGACATGTTATCTTCTCTATCGAGGCAGCTCGGCAATAGGTGAGCACACGTGGGGCACCCATTAATTAGTACTGCATATGACTGTGCAGGAAAGAAGATAACAAGGAAGGAAATGCTATGACAAGAATAAAACCACCATGAGAGATAAAATGAGGGATAACTAACCAAAGCGTGGAAGACTCTCATAAAGCAGTCAGAACTTGAGCATGTTGTAGGAAGGAGAGAACTTTGAGGATCATCTGAGCTCGTCTCCAAGTAAAGTAGGCATATCAGTTGGTAGTTGAAGGCGGGCTCGCTTAAGAGCAAGAGTAAAACACTCCACGAGAAGATGGCGGATAGTGAGTAATGCACCACAAAGGGCAAGGAAGGCAGATTCTGCCCACGCAACAGATAGCCGTGAATCAAATGGCTTTGATACGCAAGCGCGCTAATTTTCTTTGAGTCGTGAACGACGAGAACTCATGGCACAAACACCAAGCTGAGGCTAGACAGCATTTAATTTATTATGTACGTGCTCGTTCAAGTCTGTGCCAGCGCTGAAGACGACGACAGTCGACGGCAGGATGAAGATCTGAGTTAAAGAGTGGTGACAGTCAGGTCCTGTAATGGCAGCTTCCTTGGCAGGATAGTCAGCACTCTCATTGCCCGGGATACCAACATGGCCACGCACCCAACAGAATTGTTCATCACAGCCTGCCAAACGTAATGAGTGGCAGGAAAGGAGAATTTGCTGAATTAGTGGGTTCACAGCTGACACATCAGTAAGACTACATAAAACACCGCTGGAATCAGAGCAGAGAAGAACATGTCGAAGATGACATCGACGAGTATACTGTAGAGTTTCCAAAACAGTTATTAATTCAGCAGTGAACACTGTAAAGTTAAGATGGAGCTTGAAACCAGCGCTATGATCAGCCGTAATGAAGGCACAACCAACAGAGTCGGCACGCTTTGAACCATCAATGTAAAAGACAGTGTACTGAGCCAGAAAAGAGAAGAACTCCTGACAAAATTCTTGGTTACTTGTGATAGACCTCTTAAGCTGCGCTACATGAAAGCTGATGACTGATTGAAGAATAGTCCACGGAGGAATGGACAGGAAGTGCAATGGACAAAGTGCAGGGATGTCCATTCCAAGAAAATCCACAAGGTCCATAGCACGAATGCCAACACGTCGAGTAGCAGTAGGTCATGCTTGATATCGGTCATAGCGAGTACCAGCGTCAAGGGCGAAGGCCGACGGATCGTTAGGCAAACGAGTCGTCGTTGCACTTAGTAGGATCTTCTTTCTTTGAATTTGGAGATGTTAAATCTCTTCTTCATTACTGGGATCGTTAATTTCCTTGTTGATTATGGTTTCTTCTCTATCTTTCGTATAGTCTGCAAGAACAGTCTGCTTAACAGTATAGTCTGCTTATTTTCGTATTAAAATCACTTTGAACAACTGGACGTTTGGTTCTTAACCTGTATTTGTCATCTTCCTGTTCATCTTCGACTTCTTCGCCCTCCCCATTGGATTCCCTGGAATCTAATTTTCTTTTTGTACTAATATCTTCAGTGGAATTATCTTCAGGTGCTATCATATCTTCGGAAGGGTTCTTGTGGAAAGCAGACACATTTGAACAAGCAATTACAACATACTTGTAACAACTACAGGCCTGTAACTGAACTACAGGCCAGTGTAAATCCTAATCATTCATAATGTGTACCTAGTATGGTAGAAGCTTCCTCAAACATGTCGATTCAACCTTGAAGCTTCATATATTTTCACCCTGTATAGCGTACGAGACACATCTGCACCCTACTGGTTACAGTACACTGTATGATATTTAGTGGTCTTAGTAATGATTCATTGGGACTGGAAAGGACTGAACGAACTTAAGCACTGCGAATAAACTGGAAATAACATTTAGTACGCTCTTTATTTAGCGAATAATTTTCTTTGGCGAGTCGTTATTATGTACACTTAATGATTAGAGATAATACTAGTAATAATACCTAACTAGAGTAATATATGTAATCTTAAGTAACAATTAACCAAACAGAAAAAAAATGTATATATATTCAGTGGTGCCCACCCCCCCTTATGTCCATGACGCACCCCCCCCAAGTGTCTATCCGTAGGTGTTCTTCCATGAAAAAAATCTTCTTTTCGATTAATTTTACCCCCCCCCCCATCAAACATATTTATATGGATTTTTAACCCCCCCACAATATTTCAATGACGCAGTTTGCGTCATAGCCCCCCCTTGTGGGCACCCCTGTAATATATTATTAATTTATATCGTTTGCTCCACTTTAATCCGTTTTCTCTTATATAGTACCAGACGTGTGATATATTGAACTCAGCTTTTTCTTAATTTCAGCGCTTTTTAAATCCTTGTATTATATAAATTTAAAATTGCATTTACTCAAATGACTAATTCACGTATTCTACACGTTACAAAACTGTATATTACTGCGAATTTTATTTAAGGAAAAATGTGATATTATTGCTAAATTGCAACCATTAATAACACAGTAATACCAATACTTGGTATACATGCATACTAGTAATACATACATACCTGTAGATAGGTGCACTTTGTAAAGCTGATATAATGGCGAACAGTGAGTGCAGATTGTTTAGATCGTGTAGTTTTTTGGCTATTCGAATAAAATGCCCAAGGATTTCTGCTCTATGCTTGGGTGTGGTGCCATTGAGAATTTCTTGAACAGTCCAAAAGCTCACCTACGGAAAAAAGTAAGTGAACCCTAATGATAATATATAAATGCACAAAGTATATATCTGGTTGCAAAAATTCCCAAGTATTAAACAAGAACACTTATCAGGGTGTAGTAGTCGTAAGAGAGATGCCCTGACATCCTTCATTTACATCTTGCTTGTGAAGAATGAAGGTCCCATTCTTTATTTACCTGCCGGATACGTGGTACTGTATACAGCGTCGTTGACTACTTTCCGAGGCGATAGAGTGTGGTGGAGAACTACTTATACTCAGTCATATCAACCTGTGTGTGTGTGTGGGGGGGGGGAAGGGATCCCATTTTGTGGAATTATTTGACAATTTTTCAGAAAGGGATGAAAGGAATATTTATCGAAATTGGCAAAATAAATGGATTCCTCCTATGTAGACCTACCTAATAATCCATACCAACATAATTCTTTAGGGGGTGGAAAGTAGACAATGAGTCATACAGAAGCGTCAAATGAGCATTAATTGTCAAACTTGGGCTCTAAGCATTTAATTTATTATCAGAAAACTGTGTGGTAGTGTGGAAATGGTTTGTTAAGTGACTTAATCATGAGAGATTTTCAAAAAATAAATGCACCAAGAAACACACATTATACCCTAATATTTAAGAAAAGAAAAAGAAAAAACAAATGAACAAATTAAAGAAAAAAAGAAAGAAAAACCATTATCAAACAAGAAAATCAGTTTTCAAAACGTTCCGCACAAAATGTGTGGAAAACACGTAGTGATTTTAACACTATTTGCAAATACTTCAGCCACTGTTCATTTCCTATATACTTACATGGTTGAATCTTCTTGTAAATGCAACAACATTGGGGGCTACTTGAAGCTTGTTCTTCTTGTTCCAGCCACAGCTTGTTAGTTCTTCAGGACCAATGGCTACAAATGGAGGCAAATCTAGAATGGTCAGTTGATTCGCAAAATCCTCGGGACTTACTCGAAGCACGTCGAAAACAATTGCGTCGTAGCTTTTAGCGGTATTACTTGGAAGACTGTGGGATTTAGGCGAGATACAACGTGGAAGCGAACTGAAACAGAAAAGGAGTAGGGTTCAATTTATTGAGAACTACAGGTATATAGACTAACAATATCATCACTAATAACCAAATATGTAAAATGTGGCTGTAACGATTGTCAGTATACCGAAATATTCAGAATTGCAATCGAACGTTTTCTTTTTTCTCTTATATTTAACTTTAACTATCAAAATATGATTGAAATTCATCCTGTTTTATAATATTTATTTTATTATTCAGATTATATGGTAGTCATTTTGCAAAAATATACGCGATTGTTGGAACAGGGTAGCTATTTAAATGTAACCAATCAATGTTATTCCATTAAATAAGCTCTGCTCATCTTCTACTGTAAGAAATAAGGAACTAAGTTATAGCCAAGATAGGTTCTATCTCATGAAATTGAAAATTAACTACAATTACGTCAAGTATATCTTGCAATTACGGTACCCCATAATACTTCCTGTATGCATATGTTCTAATTTTCCTCCCATCTAATAAATATTAAGCTTTCTTTTTTTCTTTTTTTTTTCCGTTTGCAAAGTCATCATGTACTTCTGCAGTGGATATAACAGGTGTGTTATTGACTCATTTCAATAGACCGAAATTTCATTACCGGTATAAAAAATAATTTCAGAGATCCCTACAAATTTTACTATAATATGTAATGTTTACATTAGAGCAAAACAGCTGCATCTGAAGTACAATAGAATTTGTTTATGTATCTTTGAAATCTAAGTTTTACGTCTCATGTATATGGCTGTTAGACTAAAGGAGACGGTGATGAGAAATGAATGAAATGGTGGAATGAAGAAAGTGGAAGGAAACGGGAGAACCCCGAGAAAACCCACGCACACGGTGTAAAACTTGTTTATGTTGATCAACATCGGTACCATTGTAAACTGGCCAACTTACAGGAAATGCATTATTTTTGAAACATTTATGATCGTAACATTCGTAAAAGTACTTCTAATGCAGGTAAGTATTACCTATAAACATGTTTGTATTTTGCAAAGGATACATGGAAAAATTTACTTCTGGAGTGTACAAATATCCTACGAAATAAGTATCTATCTTAGTTCATCATTCGCTCGCTATTCTTTACATGTAATTCGACGATCAGAGCCAAGCAAGCAGAACCAAGCTCTTACTCGATACCCGAAATACATGAATTAAATGTATGGCAAATTTTTAAATTCACTTTTCCAGAAGTGATCTCTCAAACTCGAATTTAACCCTTTCAGCTCTGATATTTTGTTTACTCCCCGACTTTATTTTTGTCTTATTATTCTTTTTGACTTAAATGAAATACAACCGTCAATTTGTTTGCGGATGTCATATTTAGAGAATTATGGATGAAACATTTTGCATGCACTATGGTTGAAATACGTATGTAAAATATAAAATGGCATTAATCGAAAACATCATTGTGATCTACATAATTTAGAAACTCAAAACACACCACCAAAACAGGAGGAGGATTGCAAATAGTTTGTTTCGCCAAGAATAAAGCAGCCTACGTGGCTGAGCTTCGTCCATCGTGATAGAGCCTGCAAGTACTCTACAAGAAATGTGACAACAGATGAAAGCACCAGAGAAATAGCGGAAAGTGATTTAGACAAGTTCAAAAAAATACTGGCACGAAAACACAGCCATTTTGAATCCTCCAGAGTAATTATATTAATCTTAAAATATGATGTACACAAATGTTACCACCAGGTCTGAAAGGGTTAAGTACCAAAAATTATTGGAGGATGCAATACATACATACTGACTTTCTGAGATTTGGTACTTGCATTTCGCCCCCCCCCCCTCCAATTTTTACTAAACAAAGGGAACAATTTCACAACATTCTCAATCAAGAGAGATTTTTGCTTTTACGTATAGTGATATTTACTATTATTTCATCGTATTTACGTATATACATGTTCACTAATTTATTTTTCAATAATGTATCCTTGTCATCCAACTTGCAAATTCCTTATATACAGAGTAACTTAGACGTTGATAAAATAATCTGAGTAGCTTCTGCCACTAGGAGCGTTATAGTGTATGAGAACTTTTTTTTTTAAAAAAAAGGGTATTTAATTATATTCTTGAAATACTAGCAGTAATAAAGCGGCAACCCATACAGTAGGTCCAGCGCACAGTTTGAGTTTTTTTTTTTAAATCATCTATATCAAAACATAAAAAAAATAACTTGTTAAAACTTAAAGAAAAATAATTTTTGATAGTCAACATAGTTTGTTCTCTAAATGTTAATGCTACAGGAACTTTGTATACTAGATTCCATACTACGGCCGCTTCAAATTACCCATTTCATTCATTTTGGAAAATTTTCACGACAATTTACGTATGTCGAGGCAATAAAATTTGTGAAATACGTCTTCACACATTTAATGACTTTTTTGTTAATCAAATATATTTTCTTTTTACTCCCTTCCGCGTCAATAGATAATATCCGTAAGCCAGGTTTTGCACGGTTAAAACGCACAAAAAAGTATCTTATATTTTATCTGCTTTTCGGACGAGACTCATAATAAAACACATTTTATATTTTTTTTCAAGTACTTGTACAGACAGCGACAAATTCTTTCCGTTTGATGAAATTAGTTCCGTAAATAACTTCAGAATGGAAGGACAATTTGACGACAGTTTTCAGTAAATTAAAAAGAATATAATTTTCTGTACGTTTAACCCATACCACCGTTATTCCCAAAATAAATTTCACCAAACGGAAAGAACTTTTGTCACTGACCGTACAATAATGGGACGACACCTCTCGTGAACGCTGCTCCTCTTGCTTGCTAGAAACAGAGAAGTTTTGCGTCTTCTAATGTTATTACAGGGGCTAGAAACCATGCCGGTCACTTCATGTGAAAATTTACTTTTTGACAGAATTGAGAAATAAAGCCATTTTGAAAGTTTTTTTTTTTTTTTTTTTTTTTTTTTTTAACACAGAATTCGAAATGCTATACACATTTTAAAAAGAAGGCAAATATATAATTTGACACGTGTAGAAATATGATTTAACTCTTTTTGTTTTACTCGCATTTGTCTTGACATTTGTTAATAACTGCTTTTCAATACACTCCTTACGTGATGTAACTCGTATATTTTAAACATTACTCAAGATCAAAAATATTCAGTGTAGGAACATGCACAATACAATGAGATATGTAAACAATTTGTACGTATACGTGTATATAATTTATCAATCCTTCCATATTACCATATTGAAAACAATGCAACATTGAATAATAATCTGTTCTCACCTATAATTATGTGGGGAAGGCCTCATTGCTGCCACGTGAGGTGATATCATCTTTTTACTTGACTCGGTCCCTGTCAAAGCTTTGTGTTGGTGCGACGCAGACAGTTTTGTCATTTTTGCCTCTGTGCTGCCTAGATCCTGGTGGAATGAAACGCCGTTTTCTGTAGGGGATAATGTCTTGCTTTTAAGCTCATCATAGTTGGGCTTCTTCCAATTTGACTCCTCATGATGTGGCAAATTCTGAAAACAAAAATATGTAAAACTCATTAAAATCCACATATTTATTTTTCTTATATATATATATATATATATATATATATATATATATATATATATATATATATGACCACAGAATTATACCCTTCCATTTCTTGACTGCAATTTAAATATAAATTAAATACCAGAAAAATTTAGTGATGCATAGCATGCATTATGGACCAAAAACGAAAGCTTTTGTATTACGTAGGTTTGAGTACAAATGTTTCAAGCAGTAAAGAGTTAGGACTTTTTTTTTCGGCAGACACACACAAATATTTATTTATACAGGACGTTTCAAAACCCCGACAATGTTTGGGAGGTGATTCCTGACATCAAGATAAGACAAAAAGTATAGACCAACCTGGGTGCACAAATGCTTCATTTCGGATCATTTCGGAGTTACAGGCTGCCGAAAACATGGAGAAAAAAAAAAGCTCCAAAAGCTATGGGACCTACCGTAGTCGGGTTGTTAAGATTTCACTTAGGAACTAGTTTGTGTTCTATCCAAATATCTAGGTTTGGAATTCTGTGGTACTTCCGCAAAATTTTTATAGATCAGAGAGTACTTACCTGTAGCCAAACTTTCTCTATAAAAATTGCTTCCTGAGTACCTTAGGATTGTGAAACATGTATTTTTGGATAGAGCACATATTAATTCCAGATGAAAATCTTGACCCGACTACGGTAGGTCCCATAGTTTTGGAGCTATGAATCTTTAAAGTTCATTTTTTTTTTCATGTTTGCGGCAGCCTATAACCCCGAAAGGAAGCACTTGTGCATCCAGGATTGTCTATACTTTTTGTCTTATCTTGGAGTCCGGAATCACCTCCCAAACGTTGTCGGTGTTGTTTTGAAACACCCTGTATATATTTCTAGCCATTACGGTATCTATGGCCTTAAGTCTTAAATAAATACAATATACTGTATTGCAGTAAATATGATATACACATATGACAAATGAACTGAAGCAACATTACATGAATAAAGTGCAATCTAAATTTATGTACTAATCAACTGACTTAAAAGCAAGTGGTTCACCCGAACATCTGCTTCTGTGAGGCTTTATCTCACATTGAAAATCAAATATTGGAAATAATGTATGGCAAATTCCACTGCTCGAGACCGGAAGAAGGAACTTCTACAACTCGAAGCCTTAACATCCTAGGAATGCTGGATATGATCAACACTGTTAGTATGGGAAACTAAGAATACCGATTTCTCTTAAAGTTGAAAATTGAAGGAAATTTAGGCTTATCCAATTTCCATCGAACAAATTAAATCCATTTTTCTTCTTTCGTTTTCTGTAAATAATACGTTTGTACTATACTGTTACAACTTAGCTATACTATCTAATTGCTTATGTATATAACTCTGTATATCTGATTTTTTATTATTTTAATTTGAACAATGTACGAGTGTACTGTAATATTTCTTCTTTCTTTTAATAGTAAATAAAAGATACATGCCACAACACTAAACTTTCTCGCTCCAATTTTTCAAACTAAATCATGTTATGCTGCAGTTATTATTGGGACATTTTCTTGTGAAATAAGAAAAAAATTCTAAGGAGTTTTCGGAAAACTTCACCGAAAAAAAAACATCCTCAGAAGCAAAGTACCCTTTGTAGATTTTTCCAGAGGAAAAAAAAAAAACTTACACCATATCTTAGGGTTATAAATAAAATATTTGTTTAAAAGCAGGGTGTTAAAAAAATCATGATTTTTTTTAAAAAAAAAAATATTTTTTTTATTATTTAAATCAAATCTTTCTCCTCATATAATACAAGTCGCGAATTGAAGAAAAAACATTAGCAATTAGCATTACAGGAGGGATTTCTGGAGGAAATTTTCCCGACATTCTCCCAATTTTCCCTGTTCAAGTACGTTATGGGCCCTAATACACAGAACCTCTGGAAAACTTGTTTCATGCTGAAGAGAAAGAACTACAAACCACGACTTTCCAATGAACGGTGTTGATGCAATAGCTATTTCACTGCGAGTCTGCGATTTTCTTTATACTAACAGGGTTAATGGGCCCCAGAGACTTACTCCGTTGTCCATGGCACCCAATTTTTTGTGTATGAACGTATCTTTGTTATGTTTATCAAATGGACTACGTTTGATTCGGAAGTCCGGATGACAGGTTCACGTCCGTTCCTTGTAAATTTACAATTTTGTTGAGATACGTTGAGTGGTATGGCCTCTAGGCAAATGTACATCAGGAAGAACGGACGGATAAATGTCGAAAAATCACTTTGTCGGTATCTATGAGCCATGAAACGTATAAATCCATTGAAATCTGGAATTAGATTTCTTTCACGGTCACCAAATCTCTCCTTTCGTGAGTCGAAAGCAGGGGCGGACCAAGGCCCGGGGTGCCAAAACGAGCCTCAAGAAGTTAATTTTATAACATGCTTTCTACTGGCTTTTTCGTTAACTTTTTTGTAAAGTAGCGTGAATTACATAACTTTTTCCATTCCACCAGAGAAGAACAGAGTTTCATAGTACTAGGGGGGTTGTATCGACAAATGGAGACATGGCACATAGAAGAAAGAGTGGAGGGGGAGTTGATATTGTTTATAGCAGGCGATATGAGATACTTTGTGTGGATGTTATGGAATTCAACTACTAGAACCTACATAAAAAGGGTTGTTTGTATTGCTGTGCGTAAACTACGTAAGTGAAATGTATTTATTATTATTTCATGTTATTAGAATAGATTGTTACGTAGTCTGATATATGGTAGAATAACTCCTGTATCATTGATATAAAAAATACAATATAGCAGTAATCATGCCACAATTAGTAGTATTCAATAAATGCTGTTCGATATTGTTTTTGTTTACACATAACGGTAAATAATAATAATAATAATAATAATAATAATAGGCCTAATAATAATAAAATACAATTTAATTGATACCATATGCACATTTTAAGTATTAAATATATATCATGTATTTGAGTATTAATTTTTCTGTTTGAAAAATGGGTTTAAAATATCAAAATCACTGTATTAAAAAAAGTAAAATATAGGCTAGGACTAGGGAGAGCCAAAAAGTCACTCTGCCTGGGTGAAAATTTTGTTTTGGTCCGCTCCTGCTTGAAATAAATAAATATAAGTGGTGCTTCAGCTTTCGGAAGAGTAAAATCCAAGCAGCGAAGCGGATCACCTATTCTGCGTGTAAATTGTAGCTGCTTCGCTTCGGAGGAAGCAGTAGAAGAAATAACGCTAATACTTCTGTTCAGTTATTGTTAGTAGCAGTGTAGTATATTCTATTGTTGTAGCAAGCAAAAGTAGAAAAATTATTCACAGAATATTTAATACTACTAGTAAAATAGTATCTACTTGATAATGTGTGCTCAAGAGAGAGTGAAGGAGAAAAGACATCGTTGAACCATTATAAAGATCGAAGTTGGAAAAAAAATAGTGAGACAAATTCGTATGTTCGTCGGGTGAGGGTGGATTTTAGGTTGGGTGTTGGTCAGGGTCGGATCCAGGGGGGACGATCGCCCCCCCAGAAGAGGAAACTTTTTTTTTATTTTATATATAAATAAAATATATAGTTTATTTTTGACGCTCTTAAAAGTAGCTCTAAGTAGCAGTATTACAATCTACCGCCCCTCGTGTTAGTTAACACCAAACACATATAGGCCCTATACAGTATTTGTTTCTTGTAAGTATGAACGTCGAAAAATATTAAAAAAAAAAAAACTTTATAAAATATATTGAGTTCTTTCCGAACACACTAATTATTGTTTTCACAGCTCATGCAATACAATCTAGCAATTTATTCACATCATAAACTGCAAAGAAACACCATACAATGATCATATCAGTAGCTCTCCCACTTACAAGAACGTAATAAACTAGCTACTTGGCCTGCCTCTACGTATAAATATGTAGGTTAAGTTTTCTAGTGGCTATATCGTCAATAATGACGTATTAATCCAATTATCAAAACAATTAGTTAATAACAGATAGATCATGATCTTACTGGACGGTTTCAGTGCAAAATTCTCACTATACGCAATAAAGAATTAGCATATAAATTAGTTAAATTAATGCTCTCGTGTTAACGGAACTAAGTTCTGAATATAGTCTAACGCACCCTAATCTCTCTCTTATATTATATATATATATATATATATATATATATATATTAGCCCGCCGAAAATGTAACAGAATAGAACAAAAATGAATAAAACTAGAGAAAGAATCGTCGAAGAAAGGTCGCGTCAAAGGAAATATTGCATTATTGGATCTGGAGATTCGATTCAGGTCCAAATCGATGAGGAACAGTGGCGGCGTAAGGGTAAGTTCACAGAAAATGGACACTCTTCGTGCCGGAGCAAATATCCGACGTGGAAGCTGAGTTTTAATTCTCGTACGTAAAACAGTTTGAAATATCGGTAGCGAAGAACAGAAATACATGATGTACACAGTGGTATTTGTTTGGAAAAAACATGGCTGCACTAGTATCGAAGTAGGTAGCACTAGCTACCGATAGTACAAATGGAAGTGGGTTATCAGCATCACCTACTAGACTTGGCGACTACTAGCCACAAGAGAGCTCCTATATCCCACAGCTCGAACATTCTTGATATGGAAACATTACCTTTTAATATCATCCTTGATGCATTGTGGTTACTTGATAAAGCACTCAGATCTGAATACAGAAGTCCTGGAGTCGATCCCAAATCGTGTAAGTTTTCGTGTTCGATGACATCGTTGTACTAGTAACTCCTGTTTTCTCCTAGTTCCGTATTCCACCAATTATTGTAAATATCAGCAGACCTGATTTTCAATAGGCTCAAGTTGCGTTTTATTCCTCTTTCGCGACGCTGTGGAAAGTACAATGCTCCGCACGCAATCTTGCATAAATCTAAGCCCTATTTAGTAACCCACAACAAAAACATGTTTCGTCTCGTTAAAAGCATCATTCGACATCTACCATTGCTTGAATACCATGCGTTACCTACGTTGTTTGCTGCACACCAACAGAGGAAACAAGAGTCTCTGTAGCCATACGCCCGCTGTATTACAATACTTGGAGGTCATGGACGTCATCGTGTGGCAGGCGAAAAAATGAAATGAAATTTTTGAGTTTTACGTCCCACGGTTATGCCGGTTAGACTAAAGGAGACGGTGATTATGAGAGATGAATGAAATTGTGGAATGAAGAAAGTGGGGGGAAACGGGAGAACCCCGAGAAAATCCACGCACACGGTGTTTGTCCATCACAAAGTTCACTTGGCGGGAGCGGGGTTTGAACCCGGGATCCCAAGCACCAGAGGTGAACGCTCTACCACTGAGCCACCGCGGCCCCAGTGTGGCAGGCGAGTGTTTTGTTTACTAAACTGAAGAAGGCGTGTTTCTATTCCGTGGGTAGTCTCTCAGTTATCTGTACCTGTGCGTTGTCTGTGCTGGAGTAGTGCAGGAGTGAAATGGAGTTCACGTCTGAAGAACTTGCAGATATGGTACTTGTGTATGGGTTAGCGAATGGAAACAGTCGTGCAGCTGCAAGGTTGTATCACAACAGGTATCCAGTCAAGAGACATCCACGTTTCCGATGCTATTTCGGCGTTTACGGGAAAAGGGACATTTGCGCCCATTACGTCACGACCGCGGAAGGAGACGAACAACCAGGACTCCAGACCTTGAAGAGGTTCTTGATCGTGTGACAGAACAACCTTTGACAAGCACTAGAGCATTAGTACACGAAGTGGGGGTTGATCACAGTACTGTTTAGAGAGTACTCCATGAACAACAATTACATCCCTATCATTTTCAGAAAGTTCAAAACCTGCATCCTACAAACTTCGCACCCCGTGTGGTGTTTAGTGAATGGTTAGTGCAGCGCTGTTTGCACGATCTGCAGTTTCATGCCGCAATCCTCTTCACAGATGAAGCCTGTTTTACGATAGGGGGTATATTCAGTAGTCGGAATAGACATGTGTGGTCCGACGAAAATCTCCATGGCACCATTATGCGTGGACATCAACAGAGATCTGGGCAGGCATCGTCGGTAACAAGCTTATAGGACCATCTCGCTTAACTGCACCAGTACCTCTTGATGTTCGTCAACGTATGTGGTTTCAGCATGACGGGGCTTCCGCACACTTCGGAGTAGCTACTCATCAGTGCCTTGACTATTCCTTTCCGCATAGGTGGATCAGAAGGAGAGGTCATATTTCTTGACCGGCACGATCCCCTGATCTGAACCCAATTTATTTCTTCTTGTGGGGTTATATAAAATCTCTCGTCTACGACACACCTGTACAGAACGAAGAAATCCTCCTTGCACAAATCCACGCTGCCTGTGATATCATTAGCAGGACACCAGGGGACGCCATTTTGAGCATCTGCTGTGAATGTAAGTACATTTTCTCTTTTTACCAGTAAAATTTTCGGTATTGTTTAGAATTAGTATGTGTCATCCCTCATTGCCATACACGCAATGTACGATTGTTGCACCCGACCTCTTACGTCACTCCATTGTCGTTTATTCCGCACATATTTCTTGATCCAAGGATCCTGCTTCCTAGGATCGCTCTCAACCTTCGGTGATATCCGGACTTTGCGATCCCACATTTTTTTTTCCACAATTGATACTGCTTTCGTGACGCCGGCAAATAGCCTCCTATTTTCTTATGTTCCCTAGAATCATTGTAAATTCTCTCTGGCCCTTTTCCCAACGCTCCGATAGTAATACAGTACATTTATGTGATTCTTTTCTTGCGCCGCCACTGCTTTTCATCGATTTGTACAAAAATCGAATCTATAGGTCAAATAATGCACTATTTCCTTTGACCCGACCTTTCCCCGATAATTCGTTCTCTTGTTCTCGCTCGTTTGTATTAGTCAATCGCAATTTCGGTGGGCTATAGCTCGGGATTGCTGCATTTCCGAAATAGGGATTTGTCTCTTTCTGTGTCCTTTTCCATCCTCCCGGTACGTTTTACCCAATGTTTCCAATCCCTATGTTTGTTACTTCGTAACTCTTGTACCACCCGACCGATCTCGATCAAATTTTCAATACAGATGAAGTTTGAGCCTAGGATGTTTTTAATTTCACTTTAACGGTACAACTTTGGGGAGGGGGAGATATTTAAAAATTATGACTGATATTAGTGTCGAATCCATAGTTTTCGGGATCGCTAAGACGAACAGTGACACTTCCGATACTGATTAAATCCAAATTCAGCCCCGCAACTTGTGGGAGATATATAAAAATAATCGAAAATGACCGACATTAGTTTTGAATTCACAGTTTTCGGGGTCGCTGAGACTACTAATAACACTTCTCATGCTGTTTAAATCCAAACTCGGTCTTCATTGCCCTTTATGTTCAAACTGAAATTTATTCTCCCAGTGCGACGAACGGGTATTCTGCTGGTACTTTATAAACCACTCGATTTGTATTTAAGTTTTCAAATCTAGATTAGGTTTACACGACGAGAATACCGAAAAATGCCATTTAGGCTAAGAGACGGATGATTAATGTAAGTGAATGGTTATAAAAGAATTCGTGGAAAAAGAGTATAAGAACACACAAAAGGACCTCGAGGAAACGGATACACTACCAACTTAGTTGGCCTGGGATTGAAGCAGGAATCTTCCACGCACCAGAGGTAAGCGGTCAGCAGTTGAACCACCGTGTCCCCTCCCCGAAGTTCATTTTATTGTTTACCTCGTATCCCTTCAAGAACTGTATCCATTTCTTAATAAATTCCCGTAGTGCTATTACGTCTTAGTTTCATCATTCGTTTATATAGGTGCAATTTCATGGATTAAAAAAAAAATCTTAGCTCAACATCTTCCAATTTTAAGGTAATTATTTCCACCACTGTCTTGAAATTTAGCAGCGAGGTTAACTAGATGTTAATTAAGTCTATAATCTCCACCCCTTCCTCAACATCAAGCGGAAAATTAAGAAATTAAAACTCTTCTTGTTGGGAACATGATCTACTTCGTTGCAAGAACGAAAAGGTCGGGTTTTCAGAAACGTGACAAACTGCACATGAAGTTTGTAAGCTCAAATGTAGATTCGTACCATGGTAAACCTAACTTCTCTTTCATTCCTAAAAGATTTAATTCGAAAAATACTCAAAATAAACTTATCAATTACTTACAAGATCTAATTTTTCTTCTACGTCACAATTATTCAAATTGGCCCAAACTGTCACAAAGATATTGACAAAACAACCTGGGAATTTGTACATGAATGCTGCTCATTCTAATTTTGGTCAGAATTTAAACAAAAGAAATTTCTGACTAAAACAAATACTTATTACTAATCCGTGTTACAATTTCGACTAATAATAATAATAATAATAATAATAATAATAATAATAATAATAATAATAATAATAATAATAATAATAATAATAATATCTTTCAGGGTAGAGCTTTAAAGATGGTACATGGGAGTTTAGACTTTCCCATCACCTTTTTGCTTGTAGGAGCCAATAACCGTGCGTCTTAGGGCAATAGGAACCGAGGTGTAGGTAGGTGCTTCTCAATGACGAGGCGTATTAGAGAGTATAGGATAGGTACACACGGAAAAGAAAGTATTTGACAGTTGACAAATTTTCTTTTGCAATAACTCGGAAACAAATTAATTAATTTGGATCTTTTTGTTGCTATCCTTAGAATAGTTATAATTTGATAACTTGTCAAAATTGGTACTCTAATGGATTAATTTATTGTTTAGTTATAATGAAAAGAAATTCTGTCAGCTGAAGAATACTTTCTTTCGTGACTGTACCTTTCAATAACCAGGCGTCTTATTGCAGAGGGGCAGATAAGGGGCTCTCAATGACCGGACATCTTAGAGAGTGGACGTGATAATCAATCGGTAGAGATTGATGCCTTCTGCAGTGTCCGTGTCCTTCATCCAGAAAAGTTGCTGATTGCTTGAATCTACCTAACTTGCCGATGGTTGACAAGTATTCTTTGTGGCTGCCGTCTGAAGTGTATTTACAGCCAGCACGTGAAACCTTGCAACACACACACACACACACACACACATATATATATATATATATATATATATATATATATATATATATATATATATATATATATATATATATATATAATCATTGCCCTCATTAGATACATTACAATATAACGCTAAAACTTACATAAAAACTCAAGCTAAACTTCTGGCGCAACAGCCATTAGCATCTAACTTCTAGTATCCATACTTTAGGGGATTGTGTGTGGTGAGCACATCGGCTCCCCTCGGCTGGCTTTCTAGACCGGAGTTGCTTCCTTCCTTCAAGTAGCTCCGCAATAGTCCTCACGACACTAGGTGGACGCCGCAATGCCAAAACCAACTGAGTACGAACGGCTACCCATCTAACGCAATAGTCCTCACGACACTAGGTGGACGCCGCAATGCCAAAACCAACTGATGAGTACGAACGGCTACCCATCTAACCCAGGTCCGGCAGTGCTTTACTTTGCTCATCTCATGAGACGCTGTTTTCCAGTGCGGGTGGGACGTTGGCCCTTTGTCATACATATTTCAGAAAATGAGGACAGTCACTAACAACCAGTAATATTCCTCCTTTCACTTTTAGTTCTACATTTTTAATTAGGTACACACAGCAATGTTACATCAGATTCAAATTTTCTATTCAGAACTATAAACTTGGCAGACACCTATGTTATCTGGTCTACATGCCATTCTACTTTGCATTGGTCAGATTTTACTTCTGTGAGAGAGCCCGTGAGGGAAGTCATATCGATTAAAAGAATTAAGATCTTATCGCTTCCAACTAAGGAAATAAAACTTATCTAACGTAAATGAAATGAAATGAAATCTTTAAGTTTTACGTCCCACGGTTATGCCGGTTAGGCTAAAGGAGACGGTGATGATGAGAGATGAGTGAAATGGTGGAATGAAGAAAGTGGGAGGAAACGGGAGAACCCCGAGAAAACCCACGAGCACGGTGTTTGTCCACCACAAAGTTCACTTGGCGGGAGCAGGGTTTGAACTCGGGACCCCAAGCACCAGAGGTGAACGCTCTACCACTGAGCCACCGCGCCCCCAACTTATCTAACGTAATAATAGTTTCATACAATAATTAGTGCATTAGATAACTTTCACTTTGTTTAAAGCGATAAAATTTCTACAGGTGTGACTTCCCTTTTATTTTGGCCAAACTGATTATTTAAGGAACTACCGGTAGTACTTTGGATAGCGATGATATACTTGAACAAGCACTCGGACACAGAACTAGTGAACTCGTGTCTGTCAAGTTCTACACCGTGTCTACAAAGTCCTGGAACCATTAGAACGAAACACAGTTCGTAAACTATAGCAGATAAAGACATGCTGTTTGCTGCAATGTGCTCTACAACTCTCCAGGATTTTATTAAGTTGTTATAGTTGAGTAGTATACTTATTATTCTCATTGTAATGAAATTAATGGTTGACATGTTTCTTGTATACTTGCAGATTATGTTGTGAGCGACAATGACGACAGCACAGGAGAAGGCACAACGTGTATGGTGGTATGCTCAGTTTGGTAAATCACCAGTAACTGTGCAGCGACAATTCCGCCAGAATTATGGACGAGATTTGCCATCAAAACAATCTATAATTAGATGGGCTGCAAAGTTTTTAGAGACAGGTAGCATAATTGACTTTCCGCGGAGTGGACGACCAGGTGTGGCTCAAGAAGTGGTAGACAACGTGCAATCGGCATTTCAGCGTAGCCCTCAGAAATCGGTCCGTCGTGCTTCACGCGAGTTGCATGTTCAGAGATTAACAATTCATAAGGTCCTCCCCAAGCGGTTACAGCTGCATCCTTACAAAGTGCAAATGACGCATACTTTGGAGCCAACTGACCTTCAGCGGACTGATTTTGCTGCTCGCATTCTCGCGTTAATCAACGAAAACAATCGGTACCTGCAACTAGTCATGTTCTCACACGAAGCCATGTTCCACGTGTCTGGGTATGTTCACCAGCATAACATTCGGATATAGAGTTCTGAACATCCTTGCGTAATTCGTGAACATGTTCGATCTAGGTCAAAACTAAACGTCTGGTGTGTTCTAATGCACGATCGGGTAATTGGTCCATTTTTCTTTGCTGAGGACACGGTTACAGGGCCTATCTACTACGACATGATTCATGAGTACCTACTCCCTCAGGTGTTGGAACTGTAGCCACACAATCTTCCAGTACGATGAAGCGCCTCCTCTTTGGTCTCTAGATGTGAGAGACCTTTTGGATAGACAATTCCCTGGAAGACGGATTGGCCGCGATGGACCAATCTCCTGGCCACCGCGCTCCCCTAATACCACACCCTTGGATTTTCTTTTTCCTTTAGGGGTATATCAAGGATCGTGTTTATAAAACCCCTGTTCCAGATATTACCACACGTCGTACGCGAATTACCAACGTTATCCAACAGATTGATGCTGATACGCTGCAGCGTGTATGGCTGGAAATTGAATATAGACTAACGGGGCAGGAGTGGAAGTGTTATAATTGTGAATAAAACTTTGAAAATTGTGGAACACGTTGCAAATAACCACATGTCTTCATCTGATATAGTTTACAAGCTATGTTTCATTCTAACGGTTCATGGACTTTGTGGACACCCTGTATGTTCTGATCCGTTAGTTACAATCCAATCCATCTAATATTCCCAGCCTTTTCTTAAGAAACCTTGCTATTTCAAAATCAATGTTACTTGTTTCGTAATTTTACGTTGCACGCTTAAGCTATGTACAGTAGTATCCTAAAACACTGTGTGCTTTCAGTGGAAATTAAACCCAGAACTACGCACATGAAATTCAGGAATGCTGACCATTCGGTTACTTGCAAGGTTCACGAAAGGCATAAGAAAAATAAAATTAAAATTTTCAGTTTTACGTCTCATGTTTATGCTGTGTAGGCTAAAGGAGACTGTGATAATGAAGATGATACTCGGATGTGGAATGAATGAAGTGGGAGGAAACGGAAGAACCGAGAAAGCAACGAACACTTTGTTTGTCCCCCACAAAGCCCACTTGGCGCGATCTGAAATCGAACCAAGGACCCAACGCACCAGAGGTGAACGCTCTACCATTGAGCCACCACAGCCCATATGAGAAAGACAGATTTCAGTTTTCACTTTACATAATTTGGTTATAGTCCAACATGTGTCTACTGCCCATTGGAAAAAGGAATTCACATTAAAGAAATCACAGAACATAAAAGTGTCTGTGCAATAATAGATTTATCGGAAACTGAAGTATCTACAGAAAACTACTTTAGGTCAGTGTTAAATGCAGATCGCGTTGCACAGAACGTGTTCCTTGAATTTCGTTTATTTGATAAAAGGAAAGTGAACAAAAATATTTCAGTACTTTTAAAACAGCAATGAGTATTTGCGATACTTTAATCTGAAGTTTTGCTGAATTAAAAAGTGTTCGACACTATGTTCTTTCTCAATCACAAAATAGCAGAAAATGAGAGGTCATTTCTAACAAGCAATAGGTTTTTCCTTTCATTTTCTTCATATATAACACAGATTAGTAATAAGTATTTGTTTAGACCATATTGTATTATTATTATTATTATTATTTATTTAGGTCCAAAGCGAGAATGAGCACTATTCAGTGAAATATCAAAGAAAAAAAATTCTTTGATACACATGTCTAGAAATATCCTATATATTTCCGAGGTTGAAGCACATGAACCCGAAAGTAGTAGATATTGGATGCAAATTACTTACAGAAAACAAGGAGAGACACTACCAAATAGGCACTTAAAAGAAAGTAAACTTTGAGTAAATTCTCTTGCTGATGCTTTATCGGACAGAGAAGGGACGATAAAAGGGAAATAAAAGAGCAACAACTAAAAGTGAGATTCGGCTCCATATTGGCTTACAGTTATGAGTTTTACCAGAAAGAAACTTGAGAAAGAGTAGGGAAAGAAGAAATTATTAGATACTACTACTCCCGTATTCTATTACTGACGAATCCACTAAACTATTTCCACTTTCAACGTAGTAACACTGTCTGCCATATTGATGCTCTTTCTGTTTGTTCTCTCTGTCTGAAGAAACATTAGCGAAAGTGTTCACTCATACTGTACTTCTGTAAGCACGTAACGAACTAATTCCGATCTAAGAAACGAAAAATAGAACGGATCACCTTTTAAGAAAAGAACGAGTTGATGAGTTGAGTTTAACGTCTCTTTCAGCAGCGAGACTATATGAGACGGGGCCTACTGATTAACGTGGAATCCGAACCACATGAGCTCCCGCCGGGAATTGAACCTTGGTCTCCCGCGCCAAAGGCGCGTACGGTAACAGCTTAGTCACGAAGGAGCTCTTTTAAGAAAAGAACTGTAAAGAGTATGCACTCTTCTGTAAAAACAAATAAATAAACTGTGAGCTCTGCTTTAGATGAACATTTTGCAGACCAGGTCTCCTGGTATGTATCTAATTTCAATAATTAGTAAATTAATAACAGTTTAGTAAATAAAATAAAGAAAAACAAACATACACACAAACACAAATAATCTTAATTGCAACATATAACTGAATTATGCTCGTGTGTTTCGAAAAATGGTACTGTTATAATTTATTGCAAACACTGTTCTATTCGTTTAATTTACAATTCTTTTAGAATTGAAATAATTCCGATTCTAGTTATAAATTCCTTTATAATTCGTTAACCTGTTCATTATGCGTTCATGCTGCACAAAATTATTAGATTTTTCGTGATATTTAATAGTAATTTTTATTGATATTCCTATGGTAATATGTGAAATAATCAATTACTAAAGTGTTTGCTCTAAACTGACTGTTAATTTTACTTAAATATTTCTGAGTAACAGGTTCCTTGAATTATACTACATCGAATTATCAGAAAATTGCTTTTGATATGATGGAAGTAACCTAAGTACCAACAGATTTATTCGGGAAACAGAAATCCAAATCATGGATTTAGGTGTTGTAAGACGAGTGAACTTTGCAGTTGGATTTCTGTTTCGATGTTGGTATTTAAGGAAAATAAAAATATGATAAAAAGCAGTGAATCCGAACTTTCAATTAAGATATATTCTTTAACTTGTGCATTTAATTGGAAAAAACTATTATAGTTTTGTTCTTGTTAGAATAAGTTTATTTCATTGCAATGGTTAGGTTAATTATAATATATGCAAAACCATAAACATTACAATGGAGTTTGGAAAATTATAGTTTTGGGTATTAAAAAGATACGGTTACTTTAAGGTTTGTTTACTTTTGTTTGCCATCTAAACTTCCGAAAATGAATGTACGCTCTGAAGAATATGCATAATTTGTAACTTTACCGATTACAAATTAATTATCTATTGAAAATGTGGTTCCTACTCACTGTTCCGATTACAGTGATCTATTTACGTGATCAAATCATTTTTAAATCAGATTAGTGAACGAAACATGCAATTATGATTGCTATGCACTTGAATTGGCACCGAAAAACAATAACTGTATTCGAAGGTGTTACAAATAACTATAATATTTAAATTCGCGTATACACCACAACGAAATTGTTCAAAGAAGCCGTTAGGGTTCAGTAGTTGCAAGAAACTATGGATGTGAATTACAGAAATATGGTATCCTAAATGCTGCTTAATATCAGTCGTCCTCTGTTCACTGTTTGGATACTTGAAGTTACAGCACGTACTTCACGTTGTCATATACAGAAATTATCTATTATGGATAAGTTAGGATTACATATATTTAAAAAAAAAATAGTGTTTTTAAAGTATGTTCTTTCCCATAAAAAGCCAAATTGAGAAAAGTAACATTATCGCTTTTCTTCACATTTTTCTTCCTTGTTTATATGTCACTTTTTAAACGCTGCAGTGCATTCTACAATTAAGAAAGTCTGTTTGTTTACATCCAGTACTTGTGAGTCATATGTTCCGTCTGGGGCTTGCTTCGTGTTATGATTGTTTTTAAAACTGACATTGCAGTGATGACAGCAAATGTAAATTATGCAATTCACATGTCTCAAGTGTCGTTTTGGTTGCCTAACCATCTTTCCAAGTATCTGAAGTCATACCTTTCGATGATTTTTTTTTTATATCTATATATATAAAAGAGAACGTACAAAATTTTGTCCGCTCATCACGCTAATACGGCTGAACCAATTTCTTTCATTTTTGGGGGGTTATTAGGATTTGGACCCTAGATGGTTTTTATCATATCACTTTAATTTTTAATTACCAGTGTCTTGAGATAATTGACCATTCAAGTGTCCATAACGTACAAATCCTTTGTTATTAGTTCATCATAGGTAAAAATAAACGTATTTATATGCAACCCGCATGACCGTGTCACTCGGCGGGTTAACATAAATGACAGGCGATATACAGCGGAAAATAGCTTGAATCTTCTGTTTAAAATTTTTTAATTGATTTGCTTATTTTTACAGACACTTTTACAATATGCCAGCACCGGGATGACCGCAGCGAAGCGGGGCGGGTTAACATAAATGACAGGCGATATAATGTTAAGATTTACTGCAATCTTCTATGGTTTTTATCATATCACTTGAAAGCGAAAAAGTAAAAATTATCTAAGTAACAAAGTTTATTGCGTTCCGGGGTGACCGCAGCGAAGCGGGGTGAACGCTGCTAGTATATATATACTGGTTGACTAAATTCCATCTGTAGGCAAGGAAAACTCACTATAAAACATGGGAAAGACAAGAAAATCTGTTTTGGTATAAAATCTTGCTTACATGTTCGTTCGGAAAACATTTTATTCTGAGCTTCAGAAAGTTCAGTTTACGAAATTAAAGTAATAAACGGCTATTTTGGAAATGTTAGTTTAACATTATTTACAGAATTCCTTCTTTCTTTACTGTTCTGTAAAAATTTTTGAAATAAACTTGTGAACAACATTTTTTTAACGTTCTTCCCATCGAATTTTAGCAGCATCAATATATGCTGTATTATACGTACTAAAATAATAATAATAAAAAATAATAATTCTGCCTTTTACAGGTCCTGGGACTAATGAGGCTTTTTCCTTTATCTTACTTTTAATGTTAGGACTGGAAATGTTTCTTCCCCGTTTCTCGATCTTCAGCTTCCTCCTCTAACTCCCAATATTTTCTTCAATTTTTCAAATCCTCGATCAGCTGTGCTCTTCTTCCTATTCCTCGCTTTCCTTCCATCTTTCCTTCTATGGCGGCACGAAGAAGACAATTTCTTCGCAAGGTGTATCCAATCCAATTGGCCTTTCTACGAAGGATGGTGGCTAGAAGTGTCCTCTTCTCTCCTATCCGTTTCAAAATATCTTCGTTTGTTATTCTTTCTATCCATTTTATCCTCCAACGCCGCACTTCGGAGCTCTAAGTATTTATTCTCTAACTTCCATAATGTCCAAGTGTCTGAAGAATAAAGTCCAATGCTCCCTCCATATATATAGCATCTGACCAATTTCTTAGTAGTCGATGTTAAGGTTGCTAGTTTATATTATATATATATATATATATATATATTGGGTGTTAGACTATTTCAACAAACTTCGGGAGCTGATTCCAGACACCGAAACCACCAAAAAAGTTCTTTGGAACTTTGGTCCGTGAGGGATAATTTCGGCGATATAAAGGTGCCGAAATCGTGGGACAATGAACTTTAGAGGGCTGTAATTACAAAACAACGCAACATAGAGAGTGCGGTTTAGAACATGACACTCGAAGTCATACCTGCTCGATTGAAACATGTAGGTTTCAAACCTCCGCAACATGTGTGCGAGGGATTCCCCAAACGAACATAAGGAGTACTTGCCAGGTTATACGGAATCCATAAGGAAATCAAGGAAAGTGGCGCTTATCACCTTTCTGCTTTCTAGGGGCGATATATTGACCACTACTCGGTACATGCACATGAAGGAACAATCAACTTAAATAAAAAGCACACATTTTTATTTATTTTCTGTCCTTATGTCGCATAATCAATCGTAGAACTTTCGCTGATCGACAAGGAAGAAAAAAGAAAATTCATTTAAACAGGCATAAGAGAGAAACGCACAAATACTTCTCATTCATAAGATTTCCTAAAACAACCACTACAACGCACTATGTAAGAATGTGGATTCGCACTATGATCCTGTTATCTTCTTTGGTGGACATCGAAAAGCCACTAAAGTGGTGTTTTCTCTATCCATTATCTAATGGAGACTATGAAAATATGAATTGCGTGAACTGAAAAGAAACAACTCTACTCACTGCAATCTCTTTCAGCGGTGACGATGAAACTATCCGTAACAACAAATCAGCTATCAAGGGTAGTCATTTTTATTCTAATTCGAAATCAGACTTCCAATTTGGATTTGGAAAGTTGTGTGCGACTTTTGTGTAGTTGTTTCAATTGAGTGGAAAGGCATGATGCTGTGATATCATTGTAACTTCCATCTTTTAAAAGGATCTTGCACTCCTATAAAAGATTCCTGACATGCTCTTGTGCATCTGATATACGCTTGATGAATTTCAAGAAATGGTGAAAGCTTTTTATCCAGTAAGTCTTCCTCGATGTTTGTTGAAGGAATTGGAGTAAAATATTCAACTTGTAAGTGCGATCCGCTTTTATATTTTACTAGCAGATATGCCCGTCCTTCGCAAGGGAAAAATAGATTTATGAAAAATATTTGCACTCTTCCCCTTCCCTTCCTTGAGATAAGCATTTCAACTGAAGTTAAGAAAAAACATAAGATTCTATATTTTTGGCAAAAATTTTGCACTCCACAATCATCATTAGGATACGCCCTTTAGTCGAAATGACATGGCAGAAACGAAGCTTGACGTAGATATTAACTATGTTTGAAAGTCCATTTCAAACGGGTAAGCCATCTTCCATGATGCGATTACAACAGACAACGTAGCTTTCAATGTAGCGGATAACTTATATAAAAATACCCCCTTCTCCTCTAGAATCAGAATTTCCAAAAACGATGGGACGTGTTTCCACTTATTTGTAATGAGAAGTGTATATAAACAGTTTCATTTTCCCAACTTAAAGGGTTCGTGAGATATAGGCGATGATGAGTCATCCACTTCTATTCTTTTTATATAATAGTATAGGTTACAGAAGGTTGCTTGCTGTATATCAGACCATTTTCGATTCGGTGATGCCACCTGGCGTATCATGCTGGAACTATGGGTTTGCTGGCGAGAGCAGTGCTGTGTCTGACCTTGTAGGTGAGTATGTGTTGGTAGTGACTTTTTAAATGGTGCCGAAAATCAACCGGTATTGGGAAGGTAACTTAAGGGACTTTTTCCATGCTAAGTTTTCATACGTACGCCACATTGTGGAACAGTGTGGGGAGAATGGGTTAACACTAGGGGTGACGACTGCGAATGCTATTGTAGCCCGTTACATACAACAGGCTCCCCTTGCGAAACAATCACCCACGAAAACCGCCAGAAGGGGAGCTGCAAGCGAAATGACACCCGTAGTGCTAAGGGGTTCCGTCGATTGGCGTGCCAAGAAAATCCCATGACGCAACGTGATATGGCCCACACATTCCACCTCGCACCGTCAATTATGAACAAAACAATCCACAAGCGACTCAGGTTGAAATGTGTGCATAAGGTCCGTGTATATCACCTGTTACCGCTTCACTCTGCCGAACATAAAACGAATTGCAGGAAACTGTATGGAAAGTACCTGGCGGGTTCAAAATGGAAGAAAGTTGTCACAATGGATGAATCATATGTCCATCTGACTGCTGTTGGTCACATTCGATCACATACCGTGACATTGACGGCAAGGGACGCAGCAACTTTGTTCATGAGTGCAGGGAAAGTTTATGATACGCAAGGCGGACAAAAACATCAAGGTGATTGCAAGATATTTCCAAGAATCCATTTTGACGCCTATCTATCGGAGACATCCCACAATTGTACGGAATCGACGCGAACGAGGTGATAATCCATATGGACAAGACTTCGAGTCATATCGCCAGAACATTGCCAAATTCATCAGGAAATGGCAGAGGAATTAGTAATTCGTGTCATTCCGTTTGAAGACATTCCTGTGAAAAGCCTAGATGTCAGTCAAATGGATTTTTGCGCATTTGGCCTGTTGAAACAGCGACTTCAACATCGCCACCCGCGTATAATGGATGGTCTCTGGAAAGCTTGGAGGATAGAATTCCTATGCGTGTCCTGGGCCGGAGCTTGCTACAGTGGAAATTGCGATGCCGTGTGGTAGTCCACGAGGCTGGGAGTCCAATAGAACATGAGCGGTGGTGGTACCGCGGTATCTTTTACAGTAAGTATCCGTCAAAAATGGTTCGATATAAAGCAACCTCCTGTAGTATTGCAAGAGAAAAATAACGAATTTTGTATCTGTACTATGCATATTAATTTCTTCTTTTTCTGTCCGAAAAGCAGAAAACTTTAAAAATTTTAATTGTTAAGGAATTAATTTAAATTGTACTCCAAAATATACAGTCGCACTGTACTTCTCAAATTTATTATGTACTGTTTGTATCTGATCCACTTTTGTTTAGGTTCTACTTGGAATTGGATATTAGATTACTTTACTGAAACCGAATCTAAGCAACTTAAATTATACGAACTTCTTAGATCTCTCTAAACCTGAAGCAAACCCTCATTTGAAGGTCACTGTAATATCGTGCATACGTTCCTATGGTATGAGTGCCTAATATTATATGTAACTAAAGACAGCTCTTACCTTAAGGCTTCTACGTTACAAAGTGTAAAATTAAACTAACATTACCAACATTCTTATGGTCTTAAATTGAGGAGGAATTGGAATAAACTTAATAATTCAATTTTAGATTATTCATCTCCATTTCGGTTGTAAATTTCATTTATTATTTTGTTTTCTTTTGTCACTTGTCATCATATCAAGACAAGATGGAAAGCATTTTTCTTAGTCTGGGAATGTCACATAAGAATTTATATTACATTATATATAATTCATGTAAGCACATGTATAGGTGATTCTGCCTATGCATCATTATGCAAGCAACAACTAACTTCGTATTAAATAACGCGAATGGACTAATTGTCTCAACACGACGATTTTCAGAGAACTATGCCATTTTCAAGGTACCATAACTGGGATTACTTGGAAATTTTTTTTTATACTACCCCATGTTATGTATTGCAATTATTTTTTCTTCTTTTTGTAATGTTTCTAGAGCCTAGTCCATGTTTCTTTTCCTGCAATCATAAAATTTTACTGAGACTAAAGCCTCCCCCCCCCCCTCTCCAGCAGCCAAAATGTGCTGTTTCCAAGTAGACCCGCTTTTGGGACTACTTGGAAAATGTGTCTTTTCATAATAGTAATGGAAAGAACCACTTGCAAGATCACACTTTCCTGAGAAGATTGATATGCAACATGCTTAAGTTTTTCATAATAATGCATTCCTAGGCTGTTTTAAATAAATAAAAAATAAAAAAGATACTTATTTTTGCACGACCTTTTAGTTAAACACTATAAATTGTTGAACTAATCTAAACTAACTACAGGTAAGCTTGTCTTCCTGAAGGCCTACAAAACCAACAAGAAAAACTGTTTTTGCAATATGCCTTTATAAACGGTAGATTTTCAAACAATGCAAGGGAAAGTTTGGCAAATGTCAATACACGCATAAGCTCTTGGTGACTTCTTTAAGAAACTAAAACATGCCCTACATCATTTTATGAAATTTATGTATCAGATCAGTAATCGCCTTAGATTGGTTTACAAAATTATCTGGTACCTTTTCACAGGTATATATTTACCCTTTGCAAAAATATACGGTACTGTTATAATAATAATGTAACAGTACGACAAGGACAAAAATGCACATATTGAAATTCTTTGCTGCAAAGTTATATGGAAAAACAACTTGTTCTCTGCGGTTGTAGGTAGGTTCAGGTAAAACTTCAATAATGTCATCGTTGTCTATCCCATGATTAGTATTATCATTTTTAGTAGAAAAACGGAAGGAAATTTTAAAAAATGGACACATTGTAACAGAAAGGAAGTGGAAATGTAAAACTAATTCGTCTCATTAGGAAACTTCTGAAAGCAATGATATTGAGCACAGCCAGGTAAAAATCACTTTTCATTACGGAAACAGGGAAAAATTACAGAAAATTTAAAAAAAAATCTTAAAAAAAAGTTCTGAGAACTTTTCGACCAATCTATAAATAAGACACAGCACTTATCCATATTGTTTCTTTTAGGTGCCTACTTTTCACTGGTCTGGAAGAAAACTACGTATCTGTCATAGTTCTCATTATTATACCCTGTAACACAAAAAATGTCAGTTTTCCAAGTAGTCTCAGATTTTCCAAGTAACCCCAGTTTACGGTAGTACTTTGCCATGAAGACTGTGGTATATCAGCTACTTCTGGAAGTATAAAACGTACGTCCCCCTTCCAAAAAAAAAAAAAAAAAAATGAAATGAAATCTTTGAGTTTTACGTCCCACGCTTATGCCGGTTAGGCTAAAGGAGACGGTGATTATGAGTAATGAATGAAATGGTGGAATGAAGAAAGTGGGAGGAAACGGGAGAACCCCGAGAAAACCCACGCACACGGTGTTTGTCCACCACAAGGTTCACTTGGCGGGGGCTAGGATCGAACCCGAGACCCCAAGCACCCGAGGTGAACGCTCTACCACTGAGCCACCGCCCCCCCCCCCAAAAAAAGTCAGTGAAGTGAGCTCACACCATGATATTGTAAATCATCTACAACATGAACTCTATTGCGTCTGAGTGGACAAGTAGTGCATTTCACAAAAGTTAGGTTTTCACCATATAACATAGAAGACCAGGAGGGAACTGTCACCACGTTCTGAACAGACTCGTCATAAAAGTCAGGTAAATATGAGAGAGGACTATATCCATGGTTATATTTTGAAACTGTACTTAAACATATCATGTATATCGTCATGTCATTCAATTACGTACATTAAAAGCCTATTATCAATATTAAAAACCTTGATTTACTCATTCTCTGTATATTCAATCATAACGGTAATTACCAATACTAGGTTAGCAACGTTTAAACGTTTTGTTGCGCTATCTTTCGCTAAGATTAAACATCCCCAATACTGCGTCATAGCGACATATCAATATAATATTTATAAAGTGAAAATCCGAGTGAGATTTAATCGAAATGTTTACAAACAAGTTATGGACGTTTCAATAATACATTGAAACTTATTTTGGATACGGAGTCAAAAACCTACTAAAAGACCCAAAATTAAATAAACAAAAGGATTCACGTATGCATTACAAGGCCAAAAATAACATATTTGGTATGAGATCTTAAAAAAAAGTGGATAAAGTAATAAAAAAATAGTGAATAATCTCTACCAACTAATGTGCATTATTAAGAGAAAACTAACTTTTCATTAGCCTGTATCAGAGAAAAATAAAAATAATAAAATGTCCCAAAACCGGTGCAAATCGCTTACTAAGAAGTGTGCTGACTTTTGACCAAACTACGAAGTATTTTCAAAGATAACGTTACCATTAAACGTATATATTTTATATCTGCCATAAATGCATGCTACCAAACTGCTGGAGGTGAAAACACAAGAAGAGAGGATCTGAAAAAATATGCCAAACGATAAAATCACAGTATTCTAAGGAAAAGAAAAACAAGCATCAACACATAGTTAAGAAGTGCGTCAATGAAAACAAAGAAAATAGACTGCAATACGTAAGGTATGCTAAAGAATACGGGGAAATACTTATAACGTGATTCTCAGAAACGAGAGATCTCTATAATAGTGTAAAATTCGTTCACTTAATGAAGTACATACAAAAATAATCAGATATGTAATTTATGGTGCTAAAATTTATGGTGATTACACGTTTCAAACATCTGAAAAATCCAATGCGTAGTAGGTGCCGTTTTTCTTCTTTCTCTAAACATTATCTTTTAACAAGTTTTCTCGGGCTATCAGCTAGGTGAAGATATTGACATCCGGCGTTTAGAATGCAGACATTGCATTCATTTTCAGGGATTGTGATGAAGAGACCGGAGAAGATGAATGCAATGTCTACATCCGAAACGTCGGATGCCAATATCTTCATCTGGCTGATAACCCGAGAATACTTGCTAAAATCACGTCGCCAGGAAAAATTCAATTCTTTCTTCTAACACTTTGTAAGTCAAATTTCGTACTTTTGTATGGAGTTCATTCCTGTTACATCACATTTTGGTAAACATACTACTCAAATCCAAGTAACATACCGGTACTAAGTTCTTTTTTCCTTCAGAAGTTGCTTGTTAAATCCTGTAGGATGAACGGAGTACAGTTTGATTTCTGTCAAACTAGTAATTTTCAATTGGATACCTGTGACGTCACAGTGAACCACTCACGAGGAAGGTCCATAAACAGTGAGAGTTGAATTTTGATGAAAATTTGTGACATGATTCAGCTCGAGTTGCTAAGTAACGTAGTAATAGTCACTCAATGCGCAAATGCTTCGTTGAGCTGTTACAACGACGCCATCTTGAAATCCAGTAGGTAATGACCAAGAATACCCTTTTGGCACAAAAATGAAAAAGCTTTTGATAGATCTGACTTCAGTATTGTAAACCAAGGTCGAGCATCTATATGTAGGAATACTTCCAGTGCATGATCGTCATTTTGAAAGACGCCATATTGAATCGCGGTCAAATATGATAAATGGCAAGGGTGTCATGTGGGGTATCAAATAGCACTGGAATTTACTCCAGAATCCATTTCCGCAACCAAACTTTACATATCTGTTTTCACTTCAGAGTTAAGAGCTCTCTTACCCACAGGAACATATAAAAACTGTGTGAGTTAGACTTGTGTTACGAAACACGGTCGGGCGAGCACTTGCAGGGTTTTAACTAATGCAGTAGTTAATGCAGTACAATAGCCACTATACCAATCAGATCTTGAGACTAATAAGAGAAATCGTTAATTAAATTGAAATTACTGTAGTGAAAATGGAATAGCAGCACTGTGTGCAGCACTTTATACCTATTTCAAAGTATGCTATATATATGAGTCTGTGTGTGTTGCGATTATGCATAACATTTAAATGTTATAATACAAGTTAGGTGCAACGGCACATATGACTGAAGTGAAAACAGATATGTAAAGTTTGGTTGCGGAAATGGATTCAGGAGTAAATTCCAGTGCTATTTGATACCCCACATGACACCCTTGCCATTTATCATATTTGACCGCGATTCAATATGGCGATCATGCACTGGAAGTATTCCTACATATAGATGCTCTACCTTGGTTTACAATACTGAAGACAGATCTATCAAAATCTTTTCATTTTTGTGCCAAAGGGTATTCTTGGTCATTACCTACTGGATTTCAAGATGGCGTCGGTGTAACAGCTCAACGAAGCATTTGTGCATTGAGTGACTATTACTACGTTACTTAGCAACTCGAACTGAATCTTGTCACAAATTTGCGTCAAAATTCAACTCTCACGGTTTATGGACCTTCCTCGTCAGAGAACAAGGCGGCAGCAAATACAGCATTGACAGAGGACGGTGGTGGAAGACTAAAACGGACTGACTGATGGTTTTACAGATATTCATAACTAATCGAACATTACCAACACTTGCTTTATTCCATTCCAACTATCTCGTTCCCTACTCCCTTCTTTGCTCATCTTGTTCTCTTCCTCCTGGTTTTGATCATAAAATCCCGCTCCTACGTCATATTACGGCGAGCTGGAAATCACTGGTTAAAACAAATTAGCAGGAACTTGACTCCTTATTTGAAACCTCATCAGTTTGGAAACTAAAGAAAGCGTTCGAAAAGACGAATAATTTACCTCGAACATGCGTAAAAAACCTGCATGGATATGTGCAAGTGTAGAATAAGGTTTTTTTTTGAAGAATTTAATGAACGTGTATATCAGGAACTGGCTATAAAGGATGTGATATAAGTGCACATCTCGTAATTTAGAAGGTTTATACCAGAGATGTTCACCCTCGCGAGGGTGGCCCTCTCGAGGGCATCCTCACCCTCAAGTTCCCTCGCCCACAGTGACGCGAGGGCGAGGACAAGCTTCGACGAAGAGGGTGAGGGTGCGCGAGGGCGAGGACAAGTTTCGGCAGCGAGGGCGAGGGTGCGCAAGGGCGAGGACAAGCTTCGATGGCGAGGGTGAGGGTGCGCGAGGGCGAGGAAAAGCTTCTACGAAGAGGGCGAGGGTGCGCGAGGGCGAGGACAAGTTTCGGCAGCTTTCGATGTCGAGGGTGAGGGTGCGCGAGGGCGAGGACAAGTTTTGGCAGCGAGGGTGAGGATGGGCGAGGACGAACTTCGATGGCGGGGGTGAGGGTGAGCGAGGGCGAGGAAAAGTTTCGACGAAGAGGGCGAGGGTGAACGAGGGTGAAGGCCAAGTGTTACTGCCGGAGCGAGGGTGCACGATGGCTAGAGACAACTTCCTTCAGGAGAACGAGGGCACGCGAGGGAGGAGGACAAGCTTCCTTGAAAGCAACTGTTTTGGAATTTGCTGTTTGACCTCTTTTGGAGAGAGGCAAAATTTAAAATATCATCTGCCATGTCCCCTAGATGAAAAGTTAGTGTCATAGCAAGGTTATACATTAATCGTATTTTTCCTTTCAATTAATCGCAGTAGACAATTTCTCGTGTGTACATACATAATTATTAAAAATAATAATGCAAATAAGAATAATATTTGATTTTTCCCATGAAAGTTTCCGGGTAGAAATAGCGCTACATTAAGAAGTAAGTGTGCCTCATTGTTGCCCTCCCTGTGCTGGAGACGTTTTAGATAAGAAGTGTCTACTACACTGTCATGTTTATAGAGAGTGTTGGTAGACAGACAGACAGTCACTCACGTCATTCAGCTGTAAATGACAAGAGCGCTGATATCTGAACAAACACAATCAATGAGAGAACCATCAGAATGCAGTAGGTCAGATGGAAAAAGACTTGATGGAATGACTTTGGTTCATAGATGGCCATTTTGCTCTGAACTCTCTCGGACTCGGGCTCATTTTTTTCAACTGGGCTCTCGCTCATTTATTCCTTTGGGAATCGTGCTCGGGGTACTTCCCTCAGTTGGACTCGCGCTGACCTATTTCATTGGCGCTCGGGGTAGCGCTTAATTATTGAACCCGAGAACGGTCGAGCGCGAATGCCGAGCTAGCGAGCGTTGGGCTCGTGAGTTTGGATGCCCATGAAATGGGCTGATTAATAGCATACATCCTCCTCCAATGTCCACCACTGATGAAGTTGTTACAATTAATCGGAATTTTTAACTTTTCATAGTTTTGTGACAGCCCAAACTATTATCTGAATCGATATTTGTTAAAATAATGTCAGTCACTATTGTATCGATTTTCATTGTTTCTGCTTTTATAATCTACGTGGGTAAAGCTATCATTTAGTTACAAAATAAATAATATGTTTTTTCTTGTCCTTAAATAGAAATATCTGACACGTTAATACTGAAATTTTGTTAAAAGAGCTGCTTTAACAAAATAAATTTAATAAGTTCCACAAAACATAGGTTGTTTATGCAGCCGAAATTTGCAACTGTTGACTGATTGCCGTTTAGCGTCCTCTTTCGTCGGCGAGGCTATATGAGAAGTTTACCTATAGGTTTAACGCGGAATTCGATCCACTGTCGTTCAATGTTCTCCCACTCGGAATTGTCCGCAGGACCCCATGCACCAAAAGTTCGCGTGGAAGCCAGTGAGATAGGGTTTGTATGTTGTGTTGTTCAATGATTTTTATTAGGAATAAAATACGTTACAGGATGATATACTGATTGTAAATATTATAGTGCAAGTATTGAACGATTGTGTGGTAAAAGGAGAAATATAAATTTGGACAAATTAAAAAAAGGCCTGAAAAAAACTGTAGGATATATGAAACATATAAAACTTAGGAAAAGCCACTTCAGCAAAACGAGCAGGATTTTGTTGTGGGTAAAGAGTTTAATCATATTATTATTAATTTCGCACAAATGTGCCACACATCATACCATGGGCGGCTATTAGGGGGGGAAAGGGGGACAGTTACCCCCCACTCTTTTGAAATGACCCATTAATGTCGCTATATAGTTTCATTTGGAAATATAAAGTTTTTGTATGTATTAAGGTTCATAGAATGAAAATGGTGCCATAAAATATTTGCCGTTCCGTGAGTACGTATTAGTTGTCTTCCCGTGCAGTTAAGAAAGCTACAAGAGTTGCGTTTTAATTGCCACGAAAAATGGCTCAAAAATTAACCTATCCGAGTGTACTTTCATATTCATTTATTCTTACAAGGGCTCCATATGTTAGTCAGCCGCTTTGGAACTCATTGAGATAACATTTCGCAAAAAAGAAGTCCTTCATAAGCAGTGTTTCTTTCAGAAACAATGCTCTGGGGGGGGGGGGGGGGGGGAGGGGGGGCACACTTAGTATCCCGCGGCGGTACTGCAGATACTATTCTATTCATTATTATATTATAGACGTATTATTTTGGTCTCCTTAGGGGGGAAGCTCTCAGAGCTTCGGGGGGAAGTACCCCCCCAAAAAAAACATGTCTGGAAGAAACACTCTTCACAACTTATTCTGTAATTGCACAAAAATCGACAGTTCCTGAAATGTCTTTTCTTCTTTCTAATAGTAAGGAATATTTGATTTGATTTTTTTAAAATATCCCTTCAGCAGTGAGACTATATGAGACGTGAACCTACCGATTAACGTAGAATACGAACCACATGAGCTCCCGCCAGGAATCGAACCCGGGTCTCCCACGTCAAAGTTGCGGCACTGTTTTGCAGTGTGATATACGAGTTCAGGGTTGTACATATACAATTTTGTATATACAATTAAATTTAGTGAATTCAACATAATTCTAGGTTTTAGGATTATTTGGGATAACTGGAGTGTGGAGTGATTCTAAGTATTGTTGAAATGAAATGAAATGAAATCTTTTAAGTTTAACGTCCCATGGTTATGCCGGTTAGGCTAAAGGAGACGGTGATAAAAAGAAATGACCCCCATACAACCATTACACACGCTAATACTATGTAACAAGCAGTAACGACTACATATTATCAGGTGCAACATTTAATCAATCAACATGTAACATATAAAACTTATAAAATTTTAATTAGTCAGCTAGATTACATCTTATGAAAAAAGTTGAATAATTTCCACCTTATATGTTAGTTGTTTGACGTAACGTAAGCATGAAGGTAAGCTTAGATCTTTGTTCGAAATTCACATTGAAATGATATTCGCAAAGAATCTTCAGTGGGCTGAATCTCTCTCGTTCCAGGTTGGCTACAAGACTGCGATAATCGTAGGACGTAAAAATGAAGATTTTATTCCCCAGTCAGAATTTTTAAACTATCCTATCTCTTCAAGTCAATAATTGTCTGTTTTGCATTATTACTTTTCAACCACAGAGCAAAATAATTCAGTCACTCTACTCCTGTTTTAATGATGTATGGCAGCATGTAACAAATTGTTCCGAGGTCCTGGGCAAGAAAAGTTTGTGATCGCCCTTTCAGTTTTTAATTGCTAATTATAATAAAATTTCTGGAAATCAATTAACCTACACATTTAATTATTTGTGTTAAAGAAAATAAAGGTTTGTTCTCTCACTTTCCCGTTCCACCATTTCTTTCATCATCATTCACTTGCAATTTCATCCATCTCCTTTAGCAGTTACATAACTCTGGAGCGCTAAACTAAAGATTTCATCTTTTCTTTCACTACTACAATCTTAAAGTTTGCACTATTAAAGTTTGCACGACATTATTAATTGTTGAGTTGGTGGATTTATAAAAGTCAGTGCTAAATCATTTTAGGCTCGATAATCTTTCCAAGGCCCCTGGAGGCGCTAAGCTCTGAGCATGCCATTTAGGGAGGAACAGTGGCTCAGCGATAGAGAAATTACCTTTGTTCGAAGGGTCGCATATTCGATTTCCGTCCAAGTAAGTTCGTGGTGGAGGGCATCGTGTTCGTGGGTTTTCTGGGGATTCTCCAGTTTCCTACCACATTCTCATTCAACTATTTCTTTCATCATTCATTTCTGTCTCCTTTAGCATTTAGCTTGCATAATCGTGGGATCTTAAACTAAAGATTTCATTTTTCATTTGCCTTTACGTATTTGTAGTGTAAGGAATCCTTGAGACAACGTTTGAAAGATACCATTTCATAATTGTGGGAATTACTGAAAATAAACTTTCCAACAATGATAGCTGCCAAAAATGAACCAAGACCAAAGTGATAAAGTGCACAAATTGGCCCCTAGGGTAGTTTCTTAAGACAAAGTTTCATATTTATGGCAATTATTGAAAAAAAAAATTAACATTGTTAAGGTAGGACAAATGTATCTCTATTAGTGGTGAATATTAACAATATTTGAGCATCGAAATTAACCTTACAAGCACATTGACACATTTCAGTTTATATTTTAAAATACCAATTAACTTAGATTCACATTCAAATCAATGAAGTCATTCATGTTATAGGTTAGAGTGGGTATATATTTCCGAGTGATAATTCAACAATAGTGTTCTGAAGTATTTTATTTGTTTGCTGACGGAGTTTCAAAATTAAGCTCTTTAAATCTTTCCCTTTGAATTTGTTCAAATTCCTCAGTTACGCTACATACATCAGGGATGGCCAACGTGTTGACTGTCAAATTCTGACAGATAGTCCGCGGCAGTCACTTTACCGCCACTCATCAAACCTTGATTTCACCCTCACCCTCATGAGAGCCGCCCTTGTGTGGCTGAATACTTATGCTTGCATCGTAGTTCAACGAACATTTTGAAGTAAAGACATTGGATACTGTTGATAAATGATGTAAACGTCACTATGGACCGAGTTCTCCATTGTAACAGTTGTTCCATTTTAGGTGTTCCACAGTAAGTTATACGATGATATGTTTAGTTTCCTTTCTTTAGGACGTATGTTAAGCAAGGGCGGATCCAGGACGGACTTCTGGTGGGGGTGGTGGGTTGTAATACTGCTACTTAGAGCTACTTTTAAGAGCTCCAAACTCTGGGATGCGTTTTATTTGTATGTATAAAATAAAGAAGTTTCCTCTTCTGGGGGGGGAGCGATCGTCCCGATCGCCCCCCCTGGATCCGCCACTGACGATAAGGAAATAATTCAACAAATAGGTTGAATAATTGATGCTCTGATCCTCACGAAGGAGGCCCTCTCGAGGCCTCCTCACCCTCAATTACTCTCGCTTTCAATGATATGAGGGCGAGGGTGCGCGAGGGCGAGGAAAAGTTTTGAGCACGAAGGCGAGGGCGAGCGAGGATAATGGACAACTCCTATCGCGAGGGCGAGGGTGCGCGAGGGCGAGGACAAGCTTCGATGGCGAGGATGAGGGTGCGCGAGGGCGAGGAAAAGCTTCGACGAAAAGAACGAGGGTGTGCGAGGGCGAGGAGAAGCTTCGACAGCGAGGGTGAGGGTGCGCGAGGGCAAGCTTCGATGGCGAGGGTGAGGGTGCGAGAGGGCGAGGAAAAGCTTCGACGGCGAGGGTGCGCGAGGGCGAGGACAAGTTTCGGCAGCGAGGGCGAGGGTGCGCGAGGACGAGGACAAGCTTCGATGGCGAGGGTGAGGGTGCGCGAGGGCGAGGACAAGTTTTGGCGGCGAGGGCGAGGGTGCGCGAGGGCGAGGACAAGTTTCGACAGCGAGGGTGAGGGCGCGCGAGGGCGAGGACAAGTTTCGACAGCGAGGGTGAGGGTGAACGAAGGCGAGGGCCAACTGCTACTGCGAGGGCGAGGGTGAGTGAGGACGAGTTAAAATGAACATCTATGGTTTATACAAAAATTAGGGGGACATGGGTCAATATATATAACCTCCATTAAAACTAACACAAACTTAATACGAGCTTCCTTGTGTTATATCCCTATTTTTCGCAAAATAATAATAATAATAATAATAATATCAAAGACTCTGATAACCTCTGGGCTTTGGTCAAGTTGTTACTGAAATTCGTGCAAGTTCTGAACATTTTGAATACAAGCCTTTCCATCATGTTTAAATTTGAATTAAAAGTGTATTTACTATTTCCGGAACCAAGTAACCTTCGGTTCATTATTTTCTTTTTTTACACAAAAGAACTCCAGGAATTTACGTCATGTCCATTTTGCTTTTCTTACTGTAGAATGTTTCGCTACTAGCATCACCAGCAGGACATTAACACATCAGATTAAGATTACTTTTTTAAAATGAATGTAGGTTATTTAAAATTAGAACGAAGACTTAAGTTAAAAAGTTAACTGTGGTCCTTACATTTCTGAATTTTTTATAAAAAGTAATATTTTAATGAATCACTGAGGATGCTAATGAATTACAAAAAACAGTTACTAAAATAAGAAAAAAACATTAAAAAATGAAATCACGTAAATTCTCAGAGCTTTTTTCTTTTTCTTTTTTTTATTTTTCTTTTTCGTTTTTTGAATTAACTGTCATGAAAATATGAAAAAATATTTATTTTCCCTTGTATTCAGCCTGTGAGTCGAGTTTCCGGGTTGCAGAAAAAGTGTCCTTTAGCAAATCTTTCAATTACAGCTACACACTGCATTAATCTGACATTCATAGATTAACAAAAATATTTGTTTCACATATTTCTTTCTGAATTATTAATCTGAACAAGCTATCAGTGATTGTTTATTTTAAATCTTAAGTGCAAACTTGAACTTCGATAACTCGTAATTCGAGAACCAAAGCCATGTTACGGAATTTTTTTCACATATTTGCTAATCAACACAAGGTTTTAGCTCCACTCTAAATTTTGTCAAAATCGAATGAGTTCTAGAGACTATGTAGGCAGAGCTGCTTTTAACATTTTTGCTGCACCGGGCCATTATACCGCCCTTCCCGGACATTTGCGGTACTGGACATTTGTGATACAACCAGAAAACCAGTTTTTCTGGGACATTTGCGGTACACACCGCGAAACGTACTCCAAAATCATCCATTTCAGCCCCGTTAATCTAAATTAGAATGAATACATTAATAAAGATGGGTATGGAACAGCCTACTATTATGTGATTCATTCTGATTTATTGATTTTGGTAGGTTATGGATATACAGGGTGTTTAATAAGTAATGGTCATAAATTAAACCGTGGATAGTACAAGCCAAAACTAATAAAAAAGTCTTAGTAAACATGTGTCCGCAAACGCTTCGTAACGGAGATAGGGGCTGTCGAAAGTGTGGGAAAATGAAGGTTAGAGACGAATATCTCAAAAAGTATGAATCGGACTAGTGATGAGCAAATGCAAGACCAAGACCAAGACCCGGGTGGTCTTGTTCTTGGTCTTGGTCTTGCACAAGCGGTCTTGGTCTTGGTCTTGCAGTGGAACCCTCGGTCTTGGTCTTGGTCTTGGTCTTGCACACCTAGTCTTGGTCTTGGTCTTGTTCTTGCACACCCAGTCTTGGTCTTGCTTGCAAGAGTCTTGCAAGTTTTGCTTTTAAGAAATCTATGATTTTCATAAGTAAATTTTACTCTGGATATAAGGGATAATAAATCCTACATTGCGTTAATAGTGAGGGAAATACAATGTATGTTTCTAAATGTAATATAGGGCCTATTTTACCTTCGTGTAAGTGTGATGATACTGTACAACATAGGCGATGACCTTTACTTTTTTTTTTCAATGGGTGATCACGCTTCACTACTTATAAGATAAATCACAACATTTCGTAATATTTTTATATGTTTTAACAGATCCAATACTCCACTGGTTCCCAAACTGGGGAGGCTATCCCTGACAGTGAGACGCATGAAAGAAAACCAAGACGGCACAAATTACTGAAATACCATAAATTGCAAAATTATTTTTACACTCTAAAGGCGTCAGATTTTTTTTTCTTTCCTACCACGATTAGCTCATCTTTGTATTGAACAATCTCCCAATTAAATATTGAAATTTTGTTTTACTGATTCTAATATGTACTGTATGGGGCAGAAAAAGAACATACGCAAAAACGATGAAACAGTTAGACTTTCGAAATGTGGGCATGGAGAAAAAAGGAGAGAATCAGCTGAGTTGAACGGAAAACGAATGCGAAGGTTTTAGAAATAGTAGCAGTAGGGGATAAAAGAAAGATTTTAGATGTAATGAAGAGGAGGACATTGGCTGAGGAGGAACTGTATTATGAGGGACGTGCTAGAGGGAGGGGGCGAAGGAGATCGTAGTTGAAGAAAGATATTAAGACAGAAAATTGCTACGTTAAGACTAAGAGACTAGCTGAGGACCACAATCATCGAAGCTTCTCAGCTGCAGCAAGTGACCTGCCAATAATGGCAGAATAGCTATTATTATGACGATGATGATAAGTTTTGCAATATTGACCAAAAAAGAGAGAACAAATTAAAATAATAATAATTAAACCTCTTAATATTTTAGAATATGAAGTGAAATTAAATTTGTGAGTTTTACGTCCTACGATTATGCCGGCTAGGCTAAAGGAGACAGTGATGATGAAAAATGAATGAAAATGGTGGAAAGAAGAAAGTGGGAGGAAAAGGAAGAACCACGAGGAAACCCACGCACATGGTGTAGTCCACCACAAAGTTCACTTGGCGGGGGCTGGGATCGAACGCGGGACACCAAACACCAGAGCTGAACGCTCTACCACTGAGCCACCGCTGCCCCAATATTTTAGAATAATTTGAGTGAAAACTGAAAACGACTCAACTGTCTGTCTTTTTATACATACATATATATATATATATATATATATATATATATATATATATATATATATATATATATATATATATATACTCAATTTATATAAATACTTTTGACCTACATTAGAAATACACAACAACGGCATCAAACTTCAAGTTATTTGAAATAAGTACGAAATCACTCTCAGTTGTGAATATAGATTATTTATTGTTGTATAATGTTATATCGTTGAATCCTAGATATGCCGTATACTTAAGGGGGCTATAAGTTATATTGATAAACAATTATTCAACATATAAGCATCCACCTATGAAATCAAACTTGCGGTCACATGCGCTAAGTTTTTGTCAATGTCATGAAAATGTTATTTCAATATTAATTTTATAAGTACACATTAAAAATTTCCAACGGATGCTTGAACCTCAGAGCCAAGGCCATATCCATGTAGTCGGCACCTATGGTATACGGAATTGCCGATGTTCAATGCTACATTTCCCGTTAGTTTTGGAAGAAGAACACCATTCATATGTTTTTGAAATGGAATTAAATATCTACTTTAACGTCCCACGATTATAACACTGAAGCTAAGGGAAACAGTGATGATGAGAAATGGTGGAATGAAGAAAGTACGAGGAAACGGGGAAACCCACGCACAGGGTGTTTGTTCACCAAAAAAGCTCACATAGCGCAAGCTGCGATCAAACCAGGGCCCCATGTACCAAAGGTGAACGCTCTGCCACTGAGCTACCGTGTCTATAACATGCTCTAGTTTATTTTTGCTTATCCACTTCTTATGGACACAACTATTCTTCATATGATTTCCCAAAATCCAATCATGGGCCGTCGTGAATGATCAAATGATGACCAAAGTAAATCAGACACTGAAGTTATTATAGCTTGTAACAATTCATAGAATTATGCTGTCGGACGTCTCGTGAACAACCGATTTCCGGCGGTATTTTTACTGGAGCCAAGAAGTTCACGTGAAAGATGTAATGATTTTTCTTCTTCCTTTTTACATTCTATAAAAAATTCAAGTAGTGTTGGTACTTGTGCAAGACTCTTGCGCAAGAGTCTTGGTCTTGGTCTTGGTCTTGCAGGTATGGTCTTGGTCTTGGTCTTGCACTCCTTGGTCTTGGTCTTGGTCTTGCATCGGGATTCCTGGTCTTGGTCTTGGTCTTGGTCTTGGTCTTGGTCTTGGTCTTGGTCTTGCATGCAAGACTCTTGCAAAAACTGCAAGACCAAGACTCTTGCGCTCATCACTAAATCGGACAGAGGGCGGTCCAATGAATGACTATCGAAGTCAGACCTGCGCTATGCAGAAATGCATGGTTGAGAACTCTGCAATGCGCGCGCAAGGAATTCCCCAAAGAAGCGGAGGGATTCCCGGGAAATTGTCCAAGGAAAGGGGGCTCGAGATGAACATCGAGGGCGAGTCTATCCACCAGTAATTCATAAGTCGTGGTACCAGGTCGAAAACTCGAAAAGATACAAAATGGCGGACAATGTTTACGTGCCGTGTGTGGTTGCATAACCAGCAGGAAATGAAAGAGGCAATCGAAGTGTGGTGATGTACGTTGTAAATGGCTCCAGGAACAATTCCGACAACTAATGCATACGTACGAGTGTGGCAGCACTTAAGTAAATCAAACGGTATGCAAAGCACTGATGAAGCATTATGTGCTAAGCAGTTAACGTAACGAATATACGCAAACTGGATTGCAATGGGAAAAGCATGACAACATTCGAGCATGACAACATTCGAGTATTACAACAAACAAAAAATGATGGACATGTCGTGTTTGTCCATATCAACAAACAGAAATCGTCATGTTGGTAATGTGTACAGTATTAATCATAAGGTAAACAGTAAATACCCAGATGTGTAACCACAGAAGAGATGCATGAGAAATTAACTTACCTCTATCATTAAAGTAAATGTTGGAAGTGTCGTCCATTCATGCGAATGCATGCTCGTACCCGTCTTTGCAAAGATCCACGTACTCGTGATAACATGTCGGCATCCTGTTGAATATGTCCGCAACATTGTTCCACCCTTTCTCGAAGGTCTTCTAATGTTGCAACAAGGGTAGCTTGCGATTTCACATGGTCCCAGAGAAAGAAATCTAAAGGATTTAAGTCCGGGGAGCGTGGTGGCCAAGCAATAGGACCCCCACGTCCTATCCACTTTCGTCCGAATCGGGCATGTAAATGTTCTCTGACACGGTTAAAGAAATTTGCTGGCGCTCCATCATGCATAAACCACAGTCGCTGGCGCCTATCGAGAGGTATATCTTCGAGTAGACGCGGCAAATCGTGTTAGAGAAATCGCAAATATGAGATCCCAGTTAATGAATTAGGAAGGAAGAATGGTCCTTCGAACTGATCACCTAAGAGTCCTACCCAACATTTAAGGAAAACCTAAGCTGATGTCCTACCTCCACTATTGCATGTAGATTCTCAGGGGCCCATACATGAGAATTGTGAAAATTTACAATGCCATCCCGGGTGAATTGTGCTTCATCAGTAAATAGGATGTCATCAGTAAAATGAAGATTGCCAGTAATTTGTCTGCGAAGCCACTGCCAAAACTGCATCTCGCCTGAAAGACTGTGGGTGTCAGAGGTTGGACACGTTGCAGATTGTATGGGCACAACTGCTGTTCATGGAGAATGTGGCACACGAGAGCACTGGATACGCGTTCGGCAAGTCCCACACGTCTTGTGCTCGTTCCTGGGTTTTCGTCCACTAGCTGTAGCACGCGTTCTTCAAATTCAGAGGTACATTCTGTCCTTGGCCTTCCCGACCTGGAACAATGTATAAAGCTCCCGTGTTCTCGTAGCCGCTGATGTATTCTGATGAATGTTCTTCTTTCTGGTTGTTGTCTCGTAGGGAAAGTCTCGCGATATAACTTAGCGGCCCCTACCGCATTCCCGTTTGCTTTGCCGTACATAAAGTGCTTGTCAGCATACTCAATATTACTGTACATTGTATCAATGGCAAGGTAAACAATAATTTAGCAACACAGTAATAGCACTAATTAACACTGCACAAATAGAAGCCCCGTGGCTTTGCAACACTACTGAAACTATTGCACTGTTCCCCGCAATACGGTGAAGTAAGTACATCCACAACACTGTAAAGGCACGCGCATTTGACACCTATTCAACACACAGAACTACTACATTCACTGTAGGCGAGAAAGAAAAGTGAATACAACGAACCTCTACACTCTGAATCATTCTCCCAAGGGACTACTCCGGTAGGACGAAAGCATGTAGACCTGTAGCAGAACCCTTCAGGCAACATAAACAAACGTGGAAAGGCAAGCGTGTTTCCAATTCACGTCTGTAATGGAAACAATGTACTGTTCTTCCATTCCGTATTTCCTGGCTTACCAGCTGATTGACAAGAACTGCGTGCACAGTTTTTTCTCTACGTATACGTACAAGAGATGAACCAAATAATGAGCAATCTACAGGCGCTCGGTTGATTAAGTTATTGTTGCTTTAAACGAGCTTAGGAGCTTCGAAGGACGGGACCTACGATTTGGAAAATCTGGGATCAGAACCACTGCATTCAGTGGGCACTTCAGAGGATTTGAACCCGCAACATCATGCACCCAAAGTGAGCTCAACGTCTGTTGCAACCCCTATTCAGACGTTGAGCGGGCTTGCATGTTCTACCAGTGTTCCTTTCGGCCACTCCATTCATTTTCGCGCATCGTTTGTTTTACCTTGGTATTGGTACAGTAAAGGACTACTCGATACTTGTGCATTCGTCGTAAGAATGTGCTCTGAAGTAGTTCACAACATGCACCACCACCTTTCTTCGACTGCCTCTCTCATTTCCTGCTGGTTATGCAACCACACACGGCACGTAAACATTGTCCGCCATTTTGTATCTTTTCGAGTTTTCGACCTGGTACCACGACTTATGAATTACTGGTGGATAGACTCGCCCTCGATGTTCATCTCGAGCCCCCTTTCCTTGGACAATTTCCCGGGAATCCCTCCGCTTCTTTGGGGAATTCCTTGCGCGCGCATTGCAGAGTTCTCAACCATGAATTTCTGCATAGCGCAGGTCTGACTTCGATAGTCATTCATTGGACCGCCCTCTGTCCGATTCATACTTTTTGAGATATTCGTCTCTAACCTTCATTTCCCACACTTTCGACAGCCCCTATCTCCGTTACGAAGCGTTTGCGGACACATGTTTACTAAGACTTTTTTGTTAGTTTTGGCGTGTACTATCCACGGTTTAATTTATGACCATTACTTATTAAACACCCTGTATAAGACAGTGGTGCCCACCCCCCCTTATGTCCATGAAGCACCCCCCCAATTGTCTATCCGTAGGTGTTCTTCCATGAAAAAATCTTTTCGATTAATTTTTACAACCTCTCAAACATATTTATATAGATTTTTACCCCCCCCAAATATTTCAATGACGCAGTTTGCGTCATAGCCCCCCTCTGTGGGCACCCCTGTATAAGAAAAGATCACGCGGGCCACCCAATGGGAAGTATCACAGTAATAAACCATGCACTTCTTTTTAATCAGGGTTTTAAGTACAGACAGTATCGAAATTTCAAGAACGGGAACAGAACTTGGAGGAAACAAATACTATCCCTTTGATATTCGGCCTCTTACCAGCAAGAGATGGTAAGACAGAGTTTTTCAATTTGGTGAAGGCTAATATTATGATTGGAATCCGAAATTAAGCAAATTATATTTCGAGCAAACATCAATAACATCTCTAAGAACACTGTTCCAGGAAACGCACATTAGTGGGTGTAATTTCCACTTTAATCAGTGCTTGTGGAGGAAGATTTGGGAATTAGGACTCATAAAAGACTAAGTCAGTTCCAGAGGTGAGGCTCTGCCTCAGAATGTGTTTTGCCCTAGCAGTTCTCCTTATAGAAGATATCGATATTGGGTGGTTTTCTATTATTAAAGATGCATCACATCACGAAAGACTTGGAAGGTTTTTACATTCTCTTGTAGAACAGTGGTTAAGTAATAATACCGGTTAAATAATACCAGCATTGACATCTTCGTGTAGAACTGCTTGAATCAAGACCACAGAAAGAATAATGCTGTTGAAGGTGGAACTACAGACTCAAATCATAAATAGGTAAGCCAACTCCTAAAGTATACTGTTTGGTGTAGTATATATAAATAAACTACAGCGACTACCTATATCAAAGAAGACTTTTAAACATTGAAGGAAAACTTAGACAACGTCACTACATAAAATTGAAGGGAAGAATTAAAAAAAAAAAAAAGATTATGTAGCCTCAAAAGATGTCAAGAAATTCTTGAGGAAAACGGCACACATTCAAAAGTTGGAGTAATTTTTTTGTTTGTTTCAGAAGAGAAGCTACGTTGTTTATTGTTTTTATTATGGTGATTGTAAGTTGCCTTAATCTACCATTATAATTATCTGTAGATATTGAAAAAGTGTTAATAAAAGTTATATTAAAAATATATATATATATACACACACAAATATAATATTTCTAGAAGTTCTTTAAATATGGACAGGCGTTTGACCAAAGATAAGGATTTGTTTACATTGTCCAGTTTCGGCCAATCACAAAAAAGCATTTGTTTACACTTTTCGGATGTGTCTACAACGTATCCTAGTATTTTTTTTCACTTTTCTGTATAATTAGTCCTTATATTTGGATGCATGTTGAGTTAATAATGCTTGCATATTATGAAAGTTGATTTTGGTCTGCTTTTAGTATGCAAAAGGGCCCAAGTTCCTTTAAAAAACACTTCATGTTATTTTTCCCTGGAACAAGGTGCTGGCTACACCAGTGTTATAAAATTTTGTAGCAGTTGATACTGTGTTCTTTTTCTCTAACTGAACACCCGAAAATATTCCCTTAGGAAGGTGAATAAGTTATTTCGAATAGTACCGCAAATGTTGATAACGCAAGTGTTGCGCTTTCGGCTGATTTTGACACTAAAGTGATAAGATCTGTGTAATAGTAATAAAGGGAGTCCAATAAAGAACAACTTTTGAAATACCCGCCATTTCTGTTCCAGTAATTGGCAGCACTGAACGTTACAGGATTTTCATCTTGTCTTTATGGTTTTCATCTTGTCGTGCCTGATCGTCGTCTGTTTTCTGTACGGGTAGGAATGGAGTGCTGACGTCATTTGTAATAAATTTTCACTTTGACAACAGCTGTTCCGTCGGAAGTGCTCAATTCCTACCCGTACAGAAAACATGATCGGGCACTATTCGGAGCTCTGTGACTACTAACCACGAAGTCAACAGATGAAAACCGTGTAAACGTTCAGTGCTACAAACTTACTAGAACAGAAATGGCGGGAATTCCAAAAGTTGCGTTTTTTATGGGACACCCATTGACAAGTTTGTCACAACAATGAAAGTCAAATTACTTCTGTTGGGGATGGGTGATGACCTTTGAAACTGAAGGTAATTCTAGAAGTTAATTAACAATAGAAAGGTTTTGAAATTAGTTTACAGAATACGGTGTCAACCAGGAAAAATAGAAATAATACGTATTAATTCATAACTACAACATTAATTGCCTCCTTCTACCAAACAGGTTCTTATTTGGATGTTTACAAACGTGAAAATTCCGTGTCATAGTCGTATGGGCATCCATAATAACTTTTTGAAAATTCCTGAACAAGAGTACGAAAAAAGCTGGTCCGAGGAAATTTGCCACCCTCTCCCCTAAAATCTGCGGCTCTGGGCCATGGCCTATTTTGACCCATGCGTAAATACGGCCCTGTGTGTAGAATATATTTGACATTAAAATTTAAAAAAATAAATAAAAAAAAAGATATTGGTTAAGGAAGCCTCGTATGCTTTGCCTGGTGAAAGTGGTCGGGATATTTTTACATTCAGATGGGCATTTTAGTATTTAATAAGAATTGCATAATATATTTTTAAAACAATTACCTCACTGATTCGAAGTGCAGCAAGACTGTCGCATGAGACATCCCGTGGAATCTCAGAGTATCTCATTGTGGCCATGCTATGTTCGGTGTCCCTCTGTCATAACATTTCGTTCCTGAAAGAAAAATAAATATACAGTCACTTTAATATACGGATATTTTGCTATTCTACAAGAATTCTTTTAACATATTGATAGGTAAACAAATACTTAGGAAAACCTCTTTCTTGTGCGTCTATGCTACAAGTAATATTAACAAGTGGTAATTAAATTGACGAGGAAAATAAGTAGACTAATGACGACAGGAAATACGTATCACTACACTGAGTCTCTTTTGACTCATGCTGCTTCCCGCCAATTGTGTACAGCAGACGATTTCCGGTGTTGTCCTGCTTCTAACACGCAAATAAACAGTTTCCATGAACTGATGCATTTGTAAACTACGAACAGTAAAACGTGGTAGCTTTGCAACTTCTAAGTTGCACACTTGCCTTACTTGAGTTCACTTTTGAAGAAATATGCATTTTTCTGCATGGCATATTACTTACTACTCAAGTTGGCCATTATCGGTCTTGGAACTTGGCCATGTTGAAGCAACGTTGTTGCTATGTTACTTCTGTATGTTGGATACTTACGTGATCTCATTTCCCAGAAATCTCTTCAGAACATTCTTTTGTTGCTGTTTTCAGGATGCCAATACACCCTCCCCTTAAAAAGAAGGGACGGAAAAGACGTGAAATGAAAACAGTTTCATCAAAAATATAAAACCTGCATTTTCTGTTTGTTACTCTTACGTCTACTGTCGGACGAGCGTATCAACAGATTGACGCTATTACAGCTTCACATATATTTTCTGCATTGCAAACAGCTCACATTATAGTTTTGCTTCAAAATAATTTGAAGCAAATTAGATATTTGAATAGGGCACATATTAGTTCCTAAGTGAAATCTTGACCCGGCTATGGTAGGTCTCATAGTTTTGGAACAACGGACCTTTAAATTTCATTTTTTTCATGTTTTTGGCAGCCTGTAACTCCGAAAGGAAGCATTTATGCACCCAGGTTAGTTTATACTTTTTGTTTTATCTTGGTGTCAGGAACCATCTCCCAAACGTTGTCTGTTTTGTTTTAAAACACCCTGTACATTACATTCAATCACGTGAACATCAAACTCAGAGTTGCATGATATCCTATACATACCTGATTATCGTTTATTTACTTAACAGCACCGGCAGTTCAATAGTTTAACCCATGCCAAAACACTGATTAAGTTGGTGTTGGAAAGGGTCTTCTGAAGTGCCTGAAGTATCTACTACTGAATATGATCTAGTAAATAAAGTTTTTTATAAAGAATAAAATAAAATAATTTACTTACTACAGGTATGTTTAGAATCCTGCTTTCAATTCTCATTTAATTATTCATTTATATAGATTTTGTTTGACAATGCACATCCTGCATTTACAGTGTAAAAATATGGCAATGTAAATTCACGTTCCTAAAATCATACATCACAACTACCTTTTCTACAGAGAACTAGCTACATAGTTGTAATGGTGTTTTCTTCTTTGATTTCGGCATCTCTACTTGCGGCATTTATGCGAATCTCATTACACATTTATCTACACGGTTCTAGTTTCATGGAATCTACAGTTATGCTCCTAGTTCCCTAGCAAAATAATATTTTAAAAAGAAAAACCTTACTTACTGATATTTAGAGATATGTACATGCACGTTCGATCACAAGCAATAACACGTTAAGACTAAACCTGAACTTTTACCTTAAACAATGAATATGCAGGTGCTGAAGCGTGATAGAAAAAATAATCTCAAACAATAGGTGATTCAAGCATGCCAAATATTAATTCCACATTGCATTCAATTTCACAACAAAACACTATCACCACTTCTACTTTATTACATCCGGAAGAGTGCAGTTTAGGGTACATACACGGAGAACAACACATTGTCAGCCCATACTAACTATAGTATTTGTTATTTCTTTAAATTAGGACTTCAGGGATACTTATGAATACATTACATATTGTTAATACCTGACCATTACAAAGATGTGAAAGTGTCATTTTTTCGTTTGAGAGTTGATCGCTAGAGACAAAGTTATTTATCGCTCCAGTTGTTCTTGAAGTTAGTTTTATAGAATATCATTATCAAAGCAACAATAAAAATTACTGACCTAAACAATTTTCACCGAATTGTTATTAGCGGTAACATTTTTTTTTTTTAAATAATGAAACAAAAATATGGGGCAAATACACAGTTTCCTTCTCACACGTAAACATTTCATGTCCCGGTGCTCTTCTTCGTCATTCTTTTCACGCTGTCTGGCAAGTGTTCCATTGTTGTGTGGAAATCTGTTGAGACGCTGAAAATTACGTCAATTTAAGAAATGTGGGTGTGAAATGGAAGTGAAAGTTAAAAGAAGATATGAAGATGGTAAAAGAGAAAAAAAAAGAGATGTTTGTGACGTGCATTGTTTATCAACTGCATTGTTACAGGTTTACGGTTGACATATCCACTTACAATTATTTGTTTATTTTGAATTGTTTCTCAGATTAACTCCGTTGTAGGTGTGTCGAATTGAAGAAATCCGAACAGATTTTCTCATCTTTATATGATGCGCTCACTTCCTTTTAGTTTCTTGGAATCTAATATTCTGCATATTTTGGTGAAGCTAGTTATTAAAATAAAAATATTATTACTGTTGAACAGGATAAAAATGTTCAAAGGTGATACATATAACAATCGAAAGATCTGAGATGAACAAAACGATGTAGAGGGCGGAAGTTAGTGAAATGTCTTTTTTTTTTTATCGCGGATGTAATGTCTATGAAATACACATAGCATTTGATTTCGTTCTGAGACAAAGTATGGTTATTTTAAAATGCATTTTTATGCATGTTTTGTCAATTTTCAGCTTGTAGGTCATTTTATTTAAATCTTAGTCATTTTCTTGTTATTCTTATTAAGTTTCGATGATCTTCGTTCTTCTTCGTAAGCTTCGGTAATTTTTCATCATTTTTGTCATTCTGGGAGGGGGGGGGGGCACGGTACATCAGTGGTAGAGCGCATGTGGTCCCTGGTTCGATCCTTGCCCAAATTTGTGGTGGACAACAGAGTGAGTTTTCTCGGGGTACGCCCATTTCCTTTCACAACATCATTCTAAAGCACGTCTTCCATTATCATTCACTTACCATCCATCTCTCAGCCTAAAAGGCATAACCATGGGACAAATTTAATTTCATAAATATCAGCCTCCAATCCATCCCATTATAGGTCGTTAAATTACTTTTCCATATAATTTTTGAACCACAGAGAAGAGAACTAGCCACCTGCTTCTACCACCACAATGATCCCAGTTAGTAAGGTTAGATGAATGGGTTAGAATGTGCCTTCGGGGACAAGTTGACAAATGAAAAGGAACTTAAATTCCTGAATGGTAAGTAAATTTCACGCATATACATACACACAAGAACTGAAATTGTAACATAAAAAAAAAAAACTACATATAGGAAAAATGAGCTACTAGTCTGCCATTCACGGATGATTTATTTATAAAATTATTACATTTACTGATTATATTTTTTAAATACTGTGTACAATTAGAAGAAAAACATTCGAGGGAATCATGTATATTTTTTTTTCAGTGAGATTGACTTTGCTCACTCGTAAAGAATTTATCATTAAATGTAAAATTCCCTTCTTACTCAGCAGTATTATGTCCTGCACATTTAAAAGTATATTTTCAACACCATATATACATCAAAAAAATGTAATGCAGGGTGGCGCAAAAGTACTATACACCCCTGCATTTTTCAACTATAGCATCCTAGTTTATGGATTTACTTACTTCAACTGTTCCGGGCTTAAATTATCAGTAAAAAGATGTTAAGAGCAAATAATGAAGAAACTAGGTCTACCTGTTTGATAAGAAATGATGAATACAGTGAGCAGATCAGTACGGAGCTGTATACCTACTTTGAACCACCTTGTATATTACAGCTCAGAATAATGCAACAGGATTAACTTTCCTATGAAGTGATTATTATTATTATTATTATTATTATTATTATTATTATTATTATTATATTTTATGAATGGCAAGTCTCATTTGCAAAAATTAATTGTTCTTTCACCATATGCCTCAGAGCAAAATTTCCAAAGTAAATAGAAGTTTAAAAAAATAAAATAAAGTCATTCTGCGGATATCTAGGAATTGATTCGAACATTTTGATTGGCTAATCATGTTTCATCTATTCTCATTGGCCATTCCATTCTGAATTGGAGACCCGCCAAGTGAACTTTGTGGTGGACGAACAATGAGCTTTGAAATGTAGAACACAACATTTTGTATGCAAAACTATGTAATTCTGAGAAGTATTGCCGATATGTATGGTTATTGTTTTCATCTATGTACATTAGAATATTATTTATTTTTTATTTATTTATTTATAGGTTTTGTAATAATCACTTAACCCCTTACATTTCTAGGTCTATATTTTCCATTCACAAAACCACAAAATTATTACAAAAAAAGGCATCCTTTTTTGTTATTTACTCATACGAAGTTAATGCAAACTAACCCTATAAAAAGTTACGAAAGTTTGATAGTTGTAAGCAAGGGTACTGTACAATTGAAAAAAAAAAAAAAAAAAACACTCAAAGTACAAAAATATAATATTATGGCAATACCGAAATTACACATTACACCAGTTTTACTTTTAGAACATACCTAATGCTTACTAACATTATTATTTTTAAAAAAGTTTTAAAGTGTGACAGTTCTCACTTCAGAGTAGGGATGCCGAAATTTTCCGGAATCGGAAATTTCACTTTCCGGATTTTGGAAAAAATCCGGAATTCAGAAAGATCCTGAATTGCGAAAAAAAAATCGAAATTCTTGAGACATCGGAATTTTTCCGAAATCCTGAATTTTTCCGATTTTACTTTCCGGAATCCGGAAAGTAATCGCTACTTCAGAGGAAAGGCATAATCTGTTAACACTGAAAACTGTATATTTCTATACATTTAAAATATAAATAATAATAATTGCAAAAATACTAAAAGCACCCTTTTTAATCATATCATGTATGTACTAAAGTGATTCTATAAAAAGATTAAAATGTTCCATAGGTGTAGATTATGAGCAATGACAATTTGTAACAAAACCTAAAACTGTATATTTCCGTACATGTAAAATACAGTATTATATATATATATAAATACTAAAAGCACCTTTTTTATTTTTTAACCATATCATGTGTGTTAACGTGATTCTATAAAGTTTCAAAGTTGTAATTTACGAGCAATGACACAATTTGTAACAAAACTTAAAACTGTGTATTTCCGTACACGTAAAATACAAAAAAAAATAAATAAATAAATAAATAAATAAATAAATAAAATAAAATAAATAAAATAATTACAAAATACAAAAAAAAAAACCTTTTTACTTTCTAACCCTACCAAGTACGTGTTACGATGAATATACGAAAAAAAGTTCCAGAAGTTTCATAGTTGTAACTTTTGAGCAATGGCACAATTTGTAAAAAAAAAAAAGACCATTAATGTTTGACAGTGTAACCTTTTGCAGGGTTTCTCACGATCTACTGAAAGAGCAAAATTTAAGCGCTCATTTGACACCTGGATGAGCCCAATAACTTCAAAAATAAGAAAGTTATGGTAATTTTAGTTCCATGATGCTGAAGGCCGGAAAGTGAAATTGGCGCCAAATTCACATTTTTCAAAAATTTCTCTCCGACTCATTTCTAATTCAAAAAACAGAACAAAATAATTTAGCATAATTTCATTGGTATTTATGTATGAAAAAAATGAAGAGAATCTGAGACATTGAAGCATGGTCATGCTTCAAAATTAGGTGATTTACCATGGAATTACCCTACACACAATCCAGCTAAAGATAATCTGAACAGCCAGGCTTTATCACAGGCTTTTTCACTCGCCTAATTTCTTCACGACATACTTGACTAATTCTACAAGTGGATTGTTCTTGTATACTTCTGGTAGTTTAAAGTCACTAAAATAGTCTTTTATAGTCTTTATGTAGAGACGCAACGTGACCCGAGATAGACGCCATTAAAATGCTTGCATATCATGTATTATTCAGACATTTTCCAATTACCCAACAGGCTGTCATGTAGCTATCAAGTTAATGGTTACTCCTCGGTTCCCCAAAATCTCTACTTCAGGGAGTAAGCCTTGACAGACCCTGTCAGTTTTTGACAAGATAATTACCTCTGCTATGATCTTTTAAAACCAACTGTGAAATTCTCACAGAACAAAGCACATTGTGTATATTAATAAATGTACAGCAAAACACATATGTAGGAAAGTTATTTCATACGTTTTTGTATTATTTTTGTTTGAATAATTGGAACTTATAAATCAGTACCTATAAGTAACCACTACATGAAAAACATGTAGTTGTCTTCAGTAGCAATACCAGGTGTGATCAAAAAATACGATGAATAATTTTATTAGAAACAAAGTAATAAGCTTACATGAAATTTCATTTAATCTTCTTCAAAATACTGTCCTTGGCTAGCAATGCACTTATCCCAATGTTGAATCCATGACTGGAAATATTTCTGGAAGGCTTCTTTTGGAAGGGCGTTCAGCTGCTCTGTCGTGGCTTTCCCAATGTCAGGAATGGTGTCAAAACTTTTTCCTTTAAGCACGATTTTAATTTTTGGGAAGACCCAGAAGTCGCATGGTGCTATATCTGGAGAGTACAGCGAATGTGGACAGATAGGAATATTTTTGTGCAACTACATTCACCGTACTTTTTGATTACACCTTGTAAAATGTTTCAATTTCACATTTCTGAAACTATACACATTCAAACTACAGGAGTCTAATATTTTAAACAGAAGAGATTTGTAAGTTTCGGTTTTAATAGGTGGATAAAGGGAAGGACAGAATCTACTCTTAGGAAGCTGAAACTGTGTATTATATGAAAATTAGTTCTCCCTTGCCCTTTTTAATCTACGAAAATTCAATAATAAAACAAAGCGATGAATTCTACAACTTCTTATTTGAATAATGATCAAAGTCTATATTGGAAATCAGTTTCGCTCAATTACCACTTTGACTCTATATGGGAATCAACATTGAAATAAGACGTTGCAGTGGATTTTTATCGATTTCTGGCTTTAGCAGAGTAGTAGGAGTAAAGGAAGATTGTATTCTGCAGATGCTAAATACACAATGGGTCAATCCATGCAAAGTGATCGAGAAAAAAGAAAAATTGCCTCTCGACCTTTTCAATAATAATAATAATAATAATAATAATAATATTTTTTCATGAATGTTTATCCTATATCAGGGTACTTCAAAACCACAATTAATTATTTTTTACAACATCTCATGGCTGCCGCCATTTTGCGTTTTCTCGATTACAGGCGTTTACATTGTTTTGAATATATCAGCATGTATTTGTCCTAACAAATTAAAAATTGCTGGACGCCTCCAACTTGTGCAGAGCTAAAACTTTGATCTCTAAACATTTTTGCCTAAAACCATTTGAAAGGGATGAAGTCAAGATCTCCAGTAGCAACATTTTTGGACATTGAAAACATGTTTAGGAAGAGGAAACAACTGACGTAGAGGTCTGAACTTGTGTGTGCATGTAGTCCGGGGTCATAAGTTAATACGCAAATTTACAGGCCTGTAGCTGTTCCCAAAGGCCTGAAAAAATTCGTAAAGTTAGGAAAATTTTCCAATTTAGCATATTGCACTGTCAAATATCTCTAATGGGTCTAGATAAAAAATCTGATATTTTGGGAATAGTTAGTTCTTTATTACACCATAACACACAACAAAACGCGTTTTGTGTTTTTGAGCAGAAGGTGGTCGAATTATTAACTAATGACGTCATTCTCTAGGTGGTGTTTTGTTCATAAAATCTATTGGAAATTTGTTGTTGTGAAGTAAAATAAAGTAGGATGAATGGTTAGTCCAGTCAAGGCTCTCAAGCTCGTTTCTAACACTGTTTCTATCCTCTAGTTCTAACACTGTCTTATCAGACCCACAGCAGCACTGGTGAAGAATGCCGCTATCAGCAGAAGGCAAGGAAAGTCAAAATGCCCCCTTGACAAAAGAGTTCGTAAGTATTCCTTCATCTTGCTGCTTGCTATATCAATGATACTCAATCATGTTTATTCTTGTTTTGACTGCCAACTCATTCAGGAGACTGTTCTTCTTTCTTTTGGTCTACATTCTCAAGTCAGTGAACACTTACTCGCTGTAAACACTGACTACAGAATGTAGAATAAACGAAAGGACAACAATCTCCTGCATGAGTTGACAGTTAAATCAAGCAGCAAGACAAGGAGTACTTACGCACTTTTTTTTTTCAAGGGTGCATTTTTACTTTCCTCGCCTTCTGCTGACAGCGGCATTCTTCACCAGTGCTGCTGTGGGTCTGATAATTCAGTGTTACGACTAAAGGAAAGAAACAAGCTTGAGGGCCTTGACTGGACTAACCATTCATCCTACTTTATTTTTCTTCATAACAAATTTACAGTATATTTTATGAGCAAAACACCTCTTAGAGTATGACGTCATTACTTAGTACTTTGACCCCCTTCTGCCCAAAAGTACAAAACGCGCTTTGTTGTGTGTTATGGTATACTGAAGGACTAACTATTCCCAAAATTTCAGATTTTTCTATCCAAGCCCATTGGAGATATTGGACAGTGAAATATGCTAAATTGGAATAATTTCCCAACTTTACGATTTTTTCAGGCCTTTGGCAGCACCTAAAGGTCTGTAAAAATTTCGTGTATTAACTTATGACCCCGGACTACATGCACTCTCAAACTCAGACCTCTACGTCAGTTGTTTCCTCTTCCCAAACATGTTTTCAATGTCCAAAAATGTTGCTACTGCAGACCCTGATTTCACCCCCTTCAAACGGTTTCAGGCAAAAATGTTGAGATCAAAGTTTTAGCTCTGCACGAGTTGGAAACGTTCAGCAATTTTCAATTTGTTAGGACAAATATATGCTGAGATATTCAAAACAACGTAAACGCCTAAAACCAAAAGAACGCAAAATGGCGCCAGCCCCTGTGTCGCCATGGGATGTTGTAAAAAATAATTGTGGTTTTGAAGTACCCTGATATAGGATAAACGTTCATGAAAAAATTAGATTTTTTGGAGATGGTTGAGCGGCAAATGCTTGATCAAGTGGATTGACTAATCAGAAGTCTGCTTGCACGGGAAGAAGAAAATGAATTAAGAAAAAAAATAAAAGGGAGAAAAAGACAGAAAACCAGAAGATTCCTTTCTTGATATTCTTTTGAGGTGATGGATTTTTCTTTTTACGAATTTTATTTCTGGGCACTCGGCATCTGTTTTTGCTAGCAGAAATAGCTGTTCTTTGCACGGGAATAGGTTTATGGAACTCTGAAAGGTAAACTTGAACCTCTGTTTTCCTCTAATGATGCATATGTAAATCAAAATGGAATGATGCCTAGGTTTAAAAAAATACTAAGTACGTCTACAAATTTATTTCAAACGGTGCAGCAATTACTCTTCGTGAAAACTAAGTCCTCTTTCCGTGTAGGACAAACTTTAGTCAAAATAAGAATAGAGCTCGATTCAAACAGTAACAATGTTCAAAAATTCATTCTAAACGGTTCAACTGTTCCTTATTTTTGTATTACATCTACTGAATTCAAAAAGAGAAATTTAAATATTACAAAAAATATCCCGCTTCCTCTGCTAGAAGCGGAATTTTCGAAAACGCTGGAACACGTGTAAAATTAGCTTTAATGAAAATGTGTATAGAGATTTCCATCTCAGCTTGATTGGCTACTGGGACAATATTTTTTTTTGGATAAATTTTTAGATGCCACTAACCCTTAGGATATTCATTTAAATCAAAATTACATAACAAAAACCCAGTTCGAGGTAGGTTATATTTCTAAAATTTGTTTCAAACTGTTGAACACACTGAATTCTTATAGCGAACACAAACTTATACGCAGATATATACGTAAGGCAAATTTTCAGGTAAAGTTTTGTATTCTTTTAAAAGAATTTGGTTTTCCTGTTTAAATTTATTATTATTATTATTATTATTATTATTATTATTATTATTATTATTATTATTATTAATAATAATAATAATAATAATAATAATAATAATAATAATAATAACTCTGCCTTTCGGTAGGTGCTGGGACTACTATTTTAAATTTAGGTTTGGGCCTAGAAATGTTTCTTCCACGTTTTTCGATCTTCAGCTTCCTCTTTTAACTCTCAACATTTTCTTCTATTTTTCAAACTATTGATCACTTGTGGTGGTGTTCTTCCTATTCCTCGTTTTCCTTCCATATTTCCTTCTATGGCGGTATGAAGGAGACAAATTTTTTGCAAGATATGTCCAATCCAATTGGCCTTTCTACGAAGGAGTAAAAGTGTCCTTTTCGCTCCTATCCATTTTGAAACATCTTCGTTTGTTACTCTTTCTATCTATCTTATATTCTTCATCTTCCTCCAACACCACATTTCGAAGGTAAATATTTCTTCTCTATCTTCCGGAATGTCCAAGTCTGACTCATGCAATCCAATGTTCCATATATAGCACTTGACTAACTTCTTAGTTCAATATTAATGATATCGAACGAAAATAGTTTTTTTTTTAAGGCATATGTAAATTAGTTGTACGACTTTTGTAGTTAAGAACCCGTTAAATACTTAGCAATTTCTTCAAAAAGAAAAACATACTATAATACATTAAGTATTTTCCTCTACAAATAAACATCAAAATTTAGTTAAGAGTGGGAACCGAATTGTGGTCTACGAGCGTTAAAACTAAGCATGTTAGCAATTAAGAAACTTGTACTTATTTGACTGGGAACACCGGTGTAATCTGTCTCATAACTTTTATTACGTTTTAATCTTTATTACCAATAATAATTAGTTATTAATTATTCTTTTCCTATTGTGAAAAGTTTTATTTTCCGCTCGTATCAGTTTCAACGTTCAATTAATAACATAACTAGTTGTCGTTAACTTTTATGCAATGCTGTATAATATGCTCGTTTGAGCAAATTATTCATTCACTGCCACAACGAGTTCTTTGACAACAATTACAATAAACTCATTGAAGGATTAAACTTACACAGCTACTGACGCAATGATTACGTGTTCGGTACTGAACTAATGATTTCAAATTCGAATTCCGAAAAAAAAAAGTTATTTTTGGGTATTTCCCAGAACACGCACGTGGAGAAATGTTCTGATGAGGGCGCGTTTGAACTAACTACGATTTATACAAACAAAGACTTTACACGTTAGCCTTCAGTCGATTTCACTCATGTAGAAAACATGTACTTAAAAATGTATTTTTAATTATACGCTTAGCTCATGCAGACTAAAAATAGTTGCAATTTATTTAATAAGCTTTTCAATGTATATTGCATGGACCATGAAGTGAAAAATTGGGTCAATAAAAACCGCCACAACGGCTTCTGAAACCAACTACGAATATAATGCTAGAGGATAATCACTACCAAGTAATTAATCACCATTAATTTGATTCCGATTAACTTTGTTGCTGTTCCTGTTTAAATATATTTGCGCAATTGTTATGGAAAAGGATTCAGTTTTTAATGTTCGTAGCCATGTTTCTTCTTTACGATGCCGCATTGATCTATAACGCAGCAGTTGCCCAAAACTATTAACACAAAAGCAAGTACTTCAGCTGAATTATCTTACTCCCTAGATTCCTTTCCACGTATTTATTTCGTGTATTTGAAATATATATATATATATATATATATATATATATATATATATATATATATATATATATCAACCAACGGTCACCATTCAAGGTGCTGTATATATTCAACCATGACGTCAAGTATTCATTTTGGATCAAATTATTGCGGAAGTCACTCCAGTTTTTAGTAGGTCATGCAAGTACGCGCTCGAAGTAATATGAGGGAAGTTGTAAGAAAAAAGAGCAGCGGAGCTTTTCCGAAACACCTTGTTGCTTACAGTTTGAAATATTCGGATCTTATTTTATTGCTTAATGCAGTGTTAGTTTCAGAGCAAAATAGTACCTTCGCAAATCAGAAAATTGTTTAATTGAAGAAAACATACACGTTTTTTAATGCAAAGAAAGACCCACAGAAACAAGGATGATTTTAAGCTCTTCCCTCGCTATCAACACAACTGAAAGGTAGTTCCACAGTTTGATACGACAGCCGTGTGTGTTTAAAATTATTGAATCTGGTTCGAATCCCAATGGGTGATTTATTTTTTTTTTAATCTTTTCTCCTGTTCTTACTTTACAATTTCTGACTATGATTTATTTTCTTCTTTCTTTCTTCAGAAATCATTCTTTACAAACTATATGACTGCCATTTTTGTCCCATGATTTCCCAAACACCAAGGAAATGAATAATCTGAGCATCTTTCTTTTGTCAAGGTACATAGATGGTAATAAAGTGAGTTAAAGCGTCAGTGTACGTACTGACGGGGGTATCTCAGGAATTTTCCCTAACAAACATGTATGCGTCCTTGAAGAAAATTTTCCTCCCTAACACGGATAACTTTTCCCCTTCTAGATTTTTTACGAATCTTCATAAGGTTAAAAACACTAACTTTTACTTTGTAAACAAAAGTACTACAATTAGGAACACATCTTAAAGAAACTGGTTTCCTAAAACTCCGTTATACCTAGGTATATTTAACCTGTGCAATGTCCGTCCATCCACAAGACAAAAATATCAAGGTTTACTAGATATATCACTACCAAATTTGTTCAGTATCTTCAGAGATGCCAGGACGAGTAAGCATTGAGGAGGAGTCGAAATTGCAGCAAGATTTGAGGTGTGGCAGTCTGTAATTCGGGTTCAACGATGGTGGAGGGGTCAACATGGGAGGCGAGACAAGCTGCTCCGGATTCAAAAACAATTAAAAATTTCTACAGAAAATTAATGACTACTGGAAGTGTCATGGACACAAGAGATCAGATAGGCCCTGACTTCGGTATCAAAGGAAAAGGTGGCCATAGTGAGGGAGATGTTCGACCGAAACCCTTCAAAATCAACAAGACTGGCTGCAAGAGGGAGTCGCATTACAGATCGTGGAAGCCTCATGTCCAAAATTTGTATCCAGGTCATTGAGATAGTGTTGAATTTTGGGAAATTATGCTCACATGGCATGATCATCCACACCTGTTTAAAAAAAATATATGTGCAGTGATAAAGCTGTGTTTCATGTAGGGTATTTATTAAACGTCATAATAGCCATTCTTAGGTAGAAGGTGATCCCAAAGAAACCGTTTAAAAATGCAGGGCAATTCGAAAGTGACAGTGTGGTGTGAATTAACTTCTTCCCGCATTATTGAACCTATATGTTGAGACACACTATGAACGATGAAAGATACCTGGACATAATAAAATTCGTATGGCCTAAAATTTCTGAATGGGACGAGTCGCAATAAAGTGTTATTTATGCAAGATTGAGTTCCCTCTCATTACCCCATTGCCTGTAAGGCAACGGCTTGATGAACGGTTGGAAGGACGCTGGAGAGGTCGTCAGGGTCCCAGAGAATAGCCAGTGCGAAGTCCAGACCTCACCACTTGTGATTTCTCTTTATGCGAGTGGGATAAGAAAGAAGTGTGTCAAGCCAAACCACAAACTATTGGCGAACCTCAGAATAAGATCCGTGAGGTCATAAGTGGTGTTCCTACGAGGTCTTCAGGAGGGTTGTAGCAAACGTACCAGTTCGTTTCAGACAGTATCTAGAAATTACTGGAGCACATATTGAGTTTATACCAACAATATTTTAGGAAGAAAAATATTAAAAATAGGGAGTCACTTTCTGTCCACCCTGTCGGAGGTCAAAATTAGGAATAAAGTTCGACTATGGAGGAAATATTGAAACTTGGAGTGACAGAAATAAATAAATACCTGTTTTTACGTTGACCACTATAGAGTAAAAAAGAAGTAACATATTAGATATATAGAGAAGGGTTTTCTGAACAATCAACTTAGCATCCCAAGAGTACATTTCATCTCTCCTTTACTCTCTACTAAAACCAGAAGTACAGTAAGCCCAATGCAACTTTCGGTTTCAGTATTGATCTACACACATGGGCGGCGACTACGTGGGTGCTCCGGGGTTCCGGCATCCACACAAATAATCTTGTGGGTGCGACGCACCCACAATAATTTTAGTTTGGACCGAATTTGAACCCCTTTCTCTTGCTTTTAAGTCAGTCTTGTTACAGACTGAGCTAGGGCAGTCCCAACTTATCCTTATAGTAACGGCATATTTTACTTTATCACAGCACAACCCTTTATGACAGTGTTCATAAAAGATTTAAATTAACAATAAATCAATCAAATATCGAGACTTCCCTGAAAACATACAGGCTAACACGTCCCACCATTGATATGCACCCACAAATTTTAGAAAGTCGACGCCGTTGTCTATACAGACCCCAATTAAGAGTTAGCGAGAAGAGTTTTTTTTTTAATCGATCTAGCGTTCTAAGAAAAGGATATATCTTGTGTCAAAACACCCAATTGAAACCAGAAGTTTCAGATATAACCCACTTTCGGTCTTAACGTTAATCACCATAGAATAAAAAACCGTAATAGATAGCGAAAATCGGTTTCCTGTGGCAGAAAATCGACCACTTCCAAGTTTTAACTGTGCTTATATACAGTAAAACTGGTCGTAGATACCAAGAAGCTGTCTTCTGCGATCAATTAAGTGTCCTAAAACTACATTCAGTCTTCCCTGTAGTCTCTACAACAACTAGAAGAGATGTACCACCAATTTCTGTTTTAATAATTTAGAAAATATAACAGCACACAAACTACTTGTTCACGTATCACAATATATAGATCGAAGAATAAACTCTTTCCCGTCAAACTCTGTACACTGATGTTACACGACATTTGAGGTAAAAAGAACAATATCAGTTGCTGGTTCAGAAGCACACAGGAACTAGTCAGAATACGAGCTATGATTTACTCACGTAAAATTTATAGGAGTTTGACGAGAGTCACTGGTGCGTTATTGACTTGAGAAACATGGATGCGGTTGCAAGTGAAATTAATAGTTCTAAGGATCATTTACAACATTTGGACTATATTTTTTTGATAGCAAATGGAAAGCAGACTACAGTCTTGACAATAATGCCAAAGTCTGTGCGAAGTCATGAACAGAGGGCGTAGGCGGCAATAATGCTAGATTATCAAATATATATAATAATTTATTCATTACATTTTATATTTTACGCTAATTGCTAGACAAGTGGAATTTCAACGATGATTTATAAACATTCTGTAACTCTTAATCTCGGCATTTAGCAATTGAAGTTCTCATGTGTTAGAATTTGTGTATCAAGAAATAAATACTGATAGGTCAGTAGGAAGCACAAGTCCTTATTTTCCCTATTGAGGTGAATAAGTGGAAGTTACAGCAACAAATTTTGAAACTGTTTGATCTTTTGAAGTTACTAGTAAAATACCACGCAATGAAAATACCCTTTTATTTGCAGCATTACTATCCCAAAATTAATTTTACAATGATATGAGTATTGCTTATGACTTCTATTGAATCCAATTAGATTCCTTACAGTGGCTCTCAAAATTGATCGTACACTTGGCGGTATGAGACAAATGAATAGAAATAACCTCTTTTACATAGCTTATATTACAAGAAACTGAAATATATTGTCAAGAAATCATATAAACAAAATGTATTTATTTCACAGCTTTACACAAAATCAGACCTTGAACGTAGAAAGAAAACACTTTCATAGACAAACTTAAGTCTCAAAATTATTCGTACAGCTTCTGCACTTACAAATTTAGAAAGTTCAGTAGCGAGTTGCGAACCTATTTCTTATCACTTCGGCTAGTCTGTTTGGCATTGATTGTACCAACTTCTTTGTAACACTAGGTGTAATCTTGAGCTACTCTTCTTTCAAGAACTTCTTCAGTTCTGTCAGGTTATTCGGTTGGCGATGCTGCACATTCTTATCTAATTTCCACCATAGATTTTCTTTGGGACTGAGATCGGGTGATTGAGGAGGGGTTACAAGAGTCTTTGGTGTGTTGTACAATAGCCATGCGCGCACAATGTGAGCGATATGCTTGGGGTCGTTGTCCTGCTGAAATCTGTAGAACTGTCCAAGTCCTAAGTTTTCTACACTATATTTCAAGTTTTTCTTCAATATGTTGAGGTATGCAAATTTCTTTATTGTTCCCTCAATAAAGTAGATTTCCTACGTCAGAAGCTGCCATGTAGCCCCAAACCATTACAACGTAATCGTTGAGCCCTAGTTCAAATAAGTGAGTTGCACACGTATTAAATTAGCACAAAAACTGCAAATGTGGCTTATTCGAATGTATTAATTGTATAGTTATATCTAGGCTGTTTACAACCATCATACCACAATGTATTCTCTCGTTGCTATCGTTACAGAATCAACATTCTAAGATACAAAACATTTTTATAATAATTATATATTTTAAAAAATATATAACTTCTTCTAACCTATATAAAATAATTAAATAGTTGGCTAGTTTATAACTCCTTTGATTAAAATATCTAAATGGTGCAGGTAAAGAATAATTCATGCATGCCGAATAATACATGCTGTCGTTCTATCTTTAATGGCTCCCGACAGGACTTCTTGAAGTGATTTAGCACTTCTAGAAAGAATTCTGGACCGTATGACAACTTTACAAAGATAAGTATACATTAATTATTAGATAGCCCTCGTATATACAAAATTCACAATACATATAAATACATATCTTTATATTCCTTTTTATTTATTCTTTATATCAATTATATTCTTTTATAATTAATTATACTTCAAATTCTTTACAACACCGTAGAGGAGGATCTATTCCAAAAATTATGAACAATTAAAAGTTTGTTTTTGGTCCAAGCATAGTTTTTTTTAATAACATGGTCGAGGCTCTTTGAATATTTAAACTCATTATAAATAGGGATGTTACAGAATATATTTCCTGCATTTGATAATTAGGTGTCACATATATTCATTACATAGGTAAAATACGACATAGATAATATAGAATTCAGAAGAAGAAAAATAAGATGAAATTATGATAGGAGAAATCAACACAATTGATGTTAGTTAAATTATAAGATAACGTGGTTTAACATTGAATCACAACGGATTGAAATGAAATATCGGTTAACACACAAATATTAAATTAACATAAAAGAATAACAAACATTAACAAAATCCTAAGTACAATCTAGAATATCAAATCGATAGCTTCTATCATAATAGGTCGAGCGCCAAAAATAAAATTCCTCTGTTATGTGTTTCTTACATTAACTTTTGTTATAATCTCAGGGGGAATTAAAGCTTTGACTAAGTCCATCCATCGCTTTCTAGTATTTTCCGTTGGTTTTATGTATACATTTAAAATGCGATGAACGATTATCGACGAAGTAGCTTTACGTAGGGGATAAGCTACTATATATCTCGTGAAAATGTCCAAAACGGTGAGAAGAAAAGTTTCACCAGAAGACGCCCTCGGAAGAGGCCCATACAAGTCAATAGAAATGAAAGAATGAGGACGATCGGGTATTACAGACAACATTGGTTTATATATAGATCGATAGTTATGTTTGATTTTCATACACTCCTCACAATCCTTGACATAGTTCTTAATTTGAGATATTAGCGATTTCCAATAAAAGGATTTACTTATCAGAGAATATACTTTTGAATAACCGAAGTGTCCAAAATTATCATGATATGCTTTCAGTATTTGAGGTACCAATCGAGGTGGTATACAAATCTTGTTCCTTTGTTCATACTTGAAGTCTTTAATTACTAATACATTATTGGACATTTTATACAGAGTGTTCCACGAACGAGGACAATCACATTCTTTCGCACATGAAGTTAAATGTTCTATAATCTTTGAATAAGGCACGTAGTTTCTTTGAGAATTTTGTAACTCATCCAATGAAATGTTAGAATTTCTTCCTGTAGGACCTGAAAAAAATTATCGATAATACACGATGATTTTCACTGGGAAATAATCTAGACAAGGTATCCACCGGTACATTTTCAATCCCTTTGATATCTTTGACCTCAAAATCGAAGGATTGTAATTCTAACGACCATCTTAATAACCGACTATTGTAGCCTTGTATTTTCTTTATGTGACACAATGAGCTATGATCAGTAATAATTGTAAAGTGACATCCACTGAGATAAGGTGCAAATTTTTGTAATGAAAAACGCACTGCAAGTAGTTCAATTTCTGTAATAGTATACCATTTTTCAGCATTCTTCAAGGTCCGACTGACAATGAATTACCAAGCGTTCGTTAGAATCAACATCCGGCTGCCAAAGTATTCTTGAAATTCCAGAGAGTGCCCCATCACATTGCACGAAGAAAGGTCGGTCGTAATTCGGATGATTCAAGCGTATGTTCTTCATAATACACCTCTTCAAACATTGAAAACTTTGCTCTTGTGATTCTCCCCACTGCCATAAAGTTCCTTTCCTTGTTATAGAAAATAAAGGTTCGGCTATTTCGGCGAATTTTGGTATTGATCTTCTAAACCAGTTGAAAAGACCGAGTACCTGTCTAGTTTTCTTTAGATTAGTGGGAGCAGGTAAATCTCGAATAGCTTGAACTTTAAAGTCGCTGTAACACATACCATTTGCGTCAATAGAATATCCTAAGAATTCAATTGATTTTTTGAAAAATTTGGATTTTTCAATATTTACTGTAAGACCTGAATTTTCTAAACGTTCAAGAACAATGTCTAAATTTCTCAAGTAATCCTCAGGAGTTTTTCCCATTATCAAAATGTCATCGGCATAACAAATTACATTGTTACGTAAATCTTGACCCAATACTTGATTTAAACATGAAGCTAAGGCGGCACTACCATTAATCAATCCAAAAACTACTCGATTGTACTCATACAATTGTCCTTCAAATAAGAAGGCGGTGAAAGGTTTGGAGTTTTCATCCAACATTACTTGATTGTACGCCATTATTAAATCTAGATTCCCAAATATCGTATTACCTTGTAATGTTCCAAGAATTTCATCTATAGGGGGGTAACGTACTTCTTGTAATTTGATATGAGAGTTCAACTTTCTGAGATCCATTACCACACGTAGATGTTTGCCGTCTTTCTTGGGAACTACATGCAATGGGTTTAAGTGAATACTTCGTGAAGGTCGAATAATCCCATGAGTTAACATATCGGCTATTTGTTTACGTACGTTTTCTCGGAATCGATAAGGAATAATGTACGGTTTAGTCATTATCGGATCTTTGGTGTCTACTTCAATGGTATATACAAAATTTTTACAACATCCGGGTCTGGATGAAAAAAAAAACTTTTTACGTCTATACATTATATCCTTAAATGATAATTTCACCTCTGTATCCATAAAATCCAATGAATCTATGATAGGATCTACGTGTTTAGACAATGAATATTCCTCATCTATAGTGAAAATAGGTTTCTCTCTCATTTCGACATCTTGAATGTTTTTAGATTTGGAAGGGTCAATTTCTGACACATTGTTCACGAAAGGTTGACATTGACTAGCTATATCATTTTTCGCTGGAATTAATTTTTGAACTATTACGTCACCAAGGGTCTTTACAGTAAACGTTTTATTCTCAAAATCTAGAATAGTACGCAACTGTGTTAGGAAATCCAAACCAATTAATACTTTTTCATTCAATTCATTTTTGACCAAAATAGGAATGTTAATTTTGTAACCCTGTATATCAATTTCAACTTGAGTCTTGCCCATTACTCTCTTTTTATGCTTGCCGGTATAATCAATTAGTATTAAATTTTCCATCTTTTGCAACCTGGGATTGGAATAATCCTTGGTAATTTCACGCCAAAAAACGTAAGATAAAAGCGAGACTGTAGCTCCTGTATCAATTAATGCATGCACAGGTATTTTATTAATTTTTAACATAATCCGCGCTGTGGAAAAGGTTTAGAAAAACAAAATCATTTTCAGTGGAATCTACATCTAATTCTATATCATCATCGAATCTCCAAAAGCAACTGACGATCGGTAGGTACTGATACATTGCATTAGTATGCACAACTTTTAATTTAGTTTCATCCTCAATTGATTGATTAGATACACTTAACGCTGGTGTGGTTTCAACCCACGCCACATCAGCACCATCTAGTTTAAATTAAAAGGATTAGTAGACTCTATTAAAGTACATTGTATTCCGCACTCTCGAGTATGTTCCGATCGATTACATAAAGATTCTGAATTTTAGTTTCTGTTACTGCAAACTTGTCCATCTAGGAATCTATTTTGTGACCAAGTACGCTGATTCGTATTGCGATTTCTACTAGGATTCCTATTATAATTCCTGTAACTTCTGTTACCGTTACCATATCTATAATTAGGTTGAGTTGAATTGCCGGTACTATTTTGATTATTTGTTCTAGTACCAAAATAATGGACACTATTTCCTGGAGAATTAACACTATCTTTATTTTGAATACTTAAGTTTCGAATATGCACATAATTAATATTATTAGTCTAGAAGTAACCTGATTTTTTCTGGATTTCTGCTATTTCTTTGTGCTAGAAATTGACTTTCGTAACTCTGAACTAACATGATTAAATGGTTGAAATTGACACATTGAGCGGTCATCAACATTTGTTGTAATCTAAATGATAATAAAATGCGGACAGAAGCTATTATACGTGATTCTGGTTAGTTTGGGTTAAGTGCTTTTAATTCATTATATGTGGCCACTACAATTTCGGTAACATTTTTATGTATCTTAGGGTCAAATGATTTCGTTCTTAGTAATGCGTCCCTATTTGCTAACATAAAATCGTTCTCATAGTTTGCCAATAACGCCTCTTTAAAATCAGAATACCCATTAATGTTATCTCGGATTGCTTTGAACCAAGTCAAACATGGGGGTAATAAAACATGAGGAAGAAGTTTCATGAATTTTGACTCCCCCCTTTAATTCCAATTAAATCACACTCGTCCTCGAATTTTTCTATAAATACCCTAGCTGGGATATCCTCAGGCACACCACTGAATTTTGTTAAGGATTTTATTTCACTGAATCGCAAAGGCGTATCAGTACTATAAGGTTTAGAACACTTACAGTTACCGTGAGTTCTTACTCTTCCGTGTAGGATGCTTCGTTCTTCTTCCTGATTCGGTGCTCTCCTCACTATCATCCGATGATCCGCTATCTTCAAAAATTGCTTGGGAATGAGGTGTTGGTTCTGTCCCGTTATCAGGAGGTCGATTGATATTCCTAGGTCCATCATCGCGCTCCATCTCCTTAGCAAAAATATACTTTTCCTTGAAAGTATGAAACTCCTCTTGAAGTCCTTTAATCCTATTAGGATGTTCGTTTACAACCGATTCTATAACTTCGACGGCGTTTTGTACTCCGGTGTAGGTTTCAGCTACCTGTTCCATTTTTTGTTCGCATTTCTCAAATCTGGCATTAATTTGTACATTCATTTGGTTTTGCTGTTGATGTAACTGTTCCCATTTATGATCGTTCCTCTGCTGTAACTGTTCCAGCCGTTGATATATATTATCTTCTAGCTTGCATTGGAATCGGTTCATTTTATCCTCAAATTGCTCTTCAATTTTATGCTGCAAAGCATCCATTTTGTCATCCAACTGCTGTTGAGACTTGTTCATTTTATCCTCAATTTTTCGTTGCAAGTCGTTCATTTGACGAGATATTTATTTGAGTACATCTGCCAAATTCTCAGATGCACCGATTTCACTTTGATTAGTCCTAATGTCGTTAACTTCGCTATCTGATAAATCCATCTTAGTGTTTCTATATATTAACTTTCCACTCCTCAAGATGGTATAATTATTAATCGACTCAATGATGTATGTATTTAACTATACTTTCAAACAGTACACAAGGAATAAAACAACTTCGTAGCACTCACTTGTGTTCTCTGCTAACTTGGTTTACTAAACTTCTTACCAGTTTTTAGCTACTCCCGGTGTGAAGGCACCATTATACAACGTAATCGTTGAGCCCTAGTTCAAATAAGTGAGTTGCACACGTATTAAATTAGCACAAAACCTGCAAATGTGGCTTATTCGAAAGTATTTATTGTATAGTTATATCTAGGCTGTTTACAGCCATCATACCACAATGTATTCTCTCGTTGCTATCGTTACAGAATCAACATTCTAAGATACAAAACATTTTTATAATTATATATTTTAAAATATATATAACTTCTTCTTCTAACCTATATAAAATAATTAAATAGTTGGCTAGTTTATAACACCTTTTATTAAAATATCTAAATGGTGCAAGTAAAAAATAATTCATGCATGCCGAATAATACATGCTGTCGTTCTACCATGACTGATCCTCCTCCATGTTTTACCGTTGGTCTACTGTTTTCCTTCTTAAATTCTGTATTAGGTTTTCGCCAAATAAGTTTGTGTCTATCGGATCCATACAGATTAAACTTGCTCTAATCACTAAATATTACACTATTCCAAAAGCCTTCGGGGCATTGCTTGTGTTCCAGAGAAAATTAAAGCCTTTTGTGTTTATGCATTCGTCTTGTTAATATAGGGTTTCTTCCTAGCAACTCGGCCATTGAATCCAGCTTTTCTTTAAGTTCTTTTCACGGTTTCTGTGGAAAGGGATCTCTCAATCGATGATACCACTTCTGTTGTCAGTTTGGGTACACTCTGGCGAGCATCATCTTTTTATTTTAAAATGATTCTTCGTTCGTCTCTTTGATTCAATATAAGTTTTCTACCTCGACCAATTTTATTACCTTACCCTCGTACTTGAATCTGTTGACAACTGCCTGGGTTGTTGAATGTGTTCTTCCTGTTACTTTTGCAATAGTTCTTAAAGATTTTTCTTTCATAGCTAGTTTAATTTACGTTCAGAGTGTGATGTTTCACTTTTTGGTGCCATTGTACTGCACTTTGTTCGTTTTGCATTCGCCTTAAATATGTAGAAGGACGTGGATAACCTACTAATACAGTGACTCACTCCTTCAGCTTTGTTTATTTCTACTCTCTCCTTCAACAGGAGCTAAACGTAAAGTCTACGATGAATTCTGTGACTCTTTTGAACATGGATCTAGAGAATCCACCAACAACTGTGGACACGAAGAAGAAGGTGCGATACTCATACAAACTGTATCAAACATCAGTTTAGCCTCAGTAAGTGCAAACATACAGACTTTATGACGAGTAATGACTTACGCCTTCATATTTAGAAATTAGTAGGGCGTACGATCAATTTTGTAAGCCACTGTATATTAAAAATGAATGTGACTGTAACTTAAGTCTTGAACCATCCGATCGATCTCTATCACATTTTCAACGTAAACGTGGTTCGGGCCTGTTTCACGGTGCACCTTATGGGTAGGAGAGGGATTATATATATAAATGAAAGTGACTACTTTTGTGAGTCAACTTTTGAACCACACGACCGATCTCGATCAAATTTTCACATAGGTAAGGATGATTTTTTTATCATTTCACTTTGACGGTACAACTTAGAAGAGGAATATATATATATAATCGAAAATGGCCTATATCAAAAAGAAAAACGTGACTGGGTAACGGAACATATTAATCCAGCGAAGCGGGTAACTGACGATAGTTTACGGTTAAGAAGTTAATTTTGAAATATATAACAACTTCGAGGGAGGGTAGATGACAGATCTCCAAAAGATTTTATTTTTCGTCCTATAACAAACTTCAAGATACATAATTAACAAACTACAACAGTATAAAAAAAGCACTACTGAGACAATACATCGCCCCTGGGGGTATTTAAAGGGGTCATCCAAGCATAAGTCTGATGGAAGTGAGAAAACTAATGAAGGCTACTATCAGTATGACTGGTTGTCGGATTTAATTCCAGAGCCCTTCAATTGACAAGCAAGAATGCTAGTCTACTCTCACACGGTATGAAAAATACATATAAACATTTAATAATTATTTTAGTGTAATGTTCCGTCATGTTCTTTACGATACAGATCAAATATAAATGTAAATGAATGGTTATATATATAGTAAGATTAATTTCACATTGTGAAACTGCGATAGACTTTGAAACTTTAGACGGGTGTGGTACATAAACACATAGTCGATGGATCTATTGAGGACGGGTGTGTTATATAAACACAGTATATCGACGAAAAGGGTGGGTGTGGTTTATAAGACACTTGCGTTTTATTCGTCAAACACGTCATTCAAAAACCAATCGTGAGCTTGGAGGGCTTTCAGGACTTCCATTTTTGGTATCTTCAAAAGAAAAACTGATAGCCATTCCTAAATGCCTAAACTATACGAATCTAATATTGAAACTAGATGCGAACAGAGTTACTGTTTTAGGTTTCAATCTACGGATAAAAGCAGAGATGGAACTCGTTGTTGCTACGTTGATACATTTCAAAGAACATTTCTTACTGTTCATGCTCTACAGCGTATTTCCCAACCTGTGATACGCGTACCACTGGTGAAAAGCGATCCGCTACGAGTGTTCCGTACGACTTACGGTGGTATTAACCACTTGCGTACTAGTGACATCCATGTGGATGTCATGGAAATGTATCTTTTATTAAGGGTCTATTAATCATGGAGGTGCTGAAATTTATTAGTGGATGCAAGGCAAGGCTAGCGCTACCATTTCTCCTTAGACGGCAGCATCTTACTGACAGAAAAGAAAAATATGTTATCAGTAAATGGCCGCCCTAAGGGAACATTCAATTGCAACACACACGTGTTTGTTTTGACGATAAACAATTAACAAGTTCGAGATCTATTTCGAGATCAGAAAAGGAAAACATTTGTCTCTGATCTCCGGTCCGTGTTGCCAACCTGAAGCAGCACAAAATCCCTTCAAAACATCAGAATGTCCCCTCACGTGCGTACAATAACTATAAACTATATAACAGTTTAGACAGTGTTTTAACAGTAAAAGAAACCGGTATTACAGCCCACATAAAAAAATGACACCTGGAACGCAAGGGGTTAATATTCTTTGGTGGTACGCCAGTGGAAAAGGTTAAAAACCCCTGCACTATAGGAATCACTTTTAAAATTGGAAGTTGTATATGTAGTATATTCCTAAACTTGGGTCTGAACAAAGTGAAGGCGTGAGATAGAATCTATTCTCTGGACGCCAAATCCATATAAAATGTTTCTTGCGATCTATCAACTTCTAGGCAGGTGTTCAACAATATTCGCTGGCGTACTACTAAAGCATATTAATTATTAATACCACGATAAGTCGTATGGAACCACCAATAATAGCTCGCGTACCACAGGTTGAGAAACCGTGCTCTATTAAATATAACCATCAATATTGAAACCGGTGGTGATATGCAGGTCATTATCACTCTTCCAATTTCAGAAGATTGACGAAAAGGTGGAGATATAACCTATTCTTCGAGCACTGAATTTGTGTGTACAATGGAAGTGTAACAAAAAATGAATATGCCAAGTTCCTCAAGTTAGGGAAATGAAACTAGACATATAAATGGCTCATAAAATTACATGTGTCCCCGGTTTTCGAAAATTCGTTTCTAAAGGGTAGAGGGGGGATATATCTATGTTAATTTCCAATTTTGTATTCATAAAATGTCTAACATGAAACAACTCAATCGTTTCAAATGGTTTTTTAGCGTATTAAGAGGCCTAGTCACTGCGAAATTAAAATTCCGCTAATTTTACAGTAATTATGTGATATCTTCAAATAGATAAAAGATTATTGAAATGTGGAACAAGAGTGCGGAAGACAATATTATTTTACATGAGGTACAGTTATCATGAGTCACCTAGCAGCTTTCCGTTTGCAGCCATCTAGAAACGCGAAACTAAATGCCAATTTTTCGATGGCTGGAAATCGAAAGCAGATATGTGACTCGTGATAACTGTATCTCATGTAAAATAATATTGTCTAGGGCGCTCTTGTTCCACCTTTTGATTATCTTTTATCTATTTGAAGATATCGCATAATCACTGTAAAATTAGCGGTATTTTAATTTCGCTGTGATTAAGCCTCTTAAGCACTTTAGTGCAGCTGGGCTCTTGTAATTTTACTCTGAAGGTATCCTAAAGGGATCAAATGTATATTTTTCATAAACATTAATCTTCCGCTGCGCAGAACGGTCATTTTAGCTAGTATTATAGGAACATTTCTCGTTATCTTGTCATTTTTGATCTGTCGACGAAAGGACGCGTATACTCATAGTAGTTTCACAAGACTTGATATATTAGTGAAGATCATAGCATAGTTTGGAAGCTAAATGGTAAGAAGTGGAGCGAAAATATATCAAGAGAACACATCAACATGAACCTAACAAAGATGAGACCTGTATTTTTGCCCTCTTCTCACAAAAAATAACGATCTATCATTAGAGCCACTTTGCTCTCTAATAATCTAATACAGTGGTTCTCAAACTTTTCGATAGCTCAGACCCTTGTTCATTCGGAAAGTGATCTACGGATGCCCTTGCAATGCTATCTGAAATTTCACATGGTATTAAAAGTATACTAATTAGAATTACCAGTAACAAGATAAAGAAAAATAAAGCAATAAGTAATTTATTCTAAGGATACATGATTGTTTCCTAATGATCGAAATTTCAATTGCAAATACAGTATTATTATTATTATTTTTTTTTTTTTTTTTTTTTTTAGAAAGATCAACTTGATAAACAATGTTCTCAAATATGGAGTCACTAATGCGAGGAATGAAATTCTCTGTGTTTTCCCATAATGGCACTGAAATCCGGAATAAGTTTTGCCACCATCAATTTTATGTTAGTTCTAATTCACAATAAGACTATTTCGCATTAAGGTTTCAATACTGCACAGAGCAGAAAAGGTCTGCTCACATAAGTAAGTGGTAGGGAAAGACATCAAATGTTGCAATGATTTTTTAGACAACTCTTCATACTCACAGGGCAGAAATTTAGTCAAGTAGGAAAACATTTAAATTTACACACGTAGGTATAATTTCTAATTGCTTTATTTTTAGTAACTGAAAAAAATACTACTTGCAGCTGTGAGTTCCATTTTATTGCAACACCTTTCAATTTTTAGGCGTCGTGGACCCACTGGCTATATCTGCGGACCCCATTTTGAGGACTACTGATCTAATATATACATAATTAAAAGACTGAGACTTCATTACTCTCAAACCACTCGACCAATCTCGATCAAATTTTCAACATAGATGAGGTTCGGATCTGGAATGGTTTTTGTTTCACTTTGACGGTGCAACTTAGGGGAGGGGGAAATGAGATATATTTAAATGATCGAAAATAACCTACGTTAGTGTTGAATCCATACTTTTCTGGTCGCTGAGAAGAACAGTGATACTTCCGATACAGTTTGAATCCAAAATTCAGCCCTATTTGTCCAAAGTGAAACATTGTCCCCGTGTGAAGAACGGGTATTCTGCAAGTATAATAAAATCGTGCAATGTTTGGTACATATTTTAAGAAACTTAAGTATAAATGATGAAATGTGACAAACCACGAACTTTCATCTCACGATATTGTGCGCCAGACAACGATGCGGCTAAAATATTTGCTTTTTTTCTTCCTATTTCCTCCTGATGTTCACTGTCTAAGTGAAATGTTTACAACGTTGCGCGGAAATAATGCACTCGAATTCCACAGATGCATTCACCTTAACGAAATAGTTTCACTAACTCCTGACTTCTTTTTATGAATGAATCCGAACAGCACACACCATTCATCTGACGTGTGGTGTGGTTTTATAGGGCTAGTTTAGCTTTCAGCAACTTCCTAGTTTGACGAAAATATTCGGTATTTTTAAGTTTAGCGTTTCCGACTTTTCCTCTGAAAATAAAATATGTCGATTATGACATAAAATCCTTTACTGATCAGTTTTAAGGGAAAGTGTGTGGAGACGAAGTTTACTCATAACTGATGCTTCTCCATCAAAAAATTACATGTCCGTCTTGACTACCTGTGTACGCTCTGTGTCAATGTTTCTAAAACTTTCTTAGGACTTACATTGGAATATTATAAAGAACCACAATACTGTCCCCCATGAGAAAACAACTATCATTTTTAAGGAATTTGGACTCCTTTATATATTTACTAATTACACATTTATATACATTACCGGTCAAAAGTTGAAGACTACCTCAGATTTGAGTGAACCTCTACTGTAGTACTTCTATTTGGCGCGTTAAATTTGGAAAATATGAAATGAAATATTTAAGTGTTACGTCCCACAGTATGCCGGTTAGGCTAAAGGAGACTGTGATGATGAGAGATGAGTGAAATGGTGGAATGAAGAAAGTGGGAGGAAACGGGAGAACCCCAAGAAACCCACGATCTTGGTGTTTGTCCACCACAAAGTCCACACGGCGCGAGCTGGAATGGAACCAGGGACCCCCTCGCGTTAATTTTGGAGTGGTGTATCACATGTACTCCTGTCTAAAGCATAATATTTGGCGACAGTTGGATTGCAGTCTGGGAAATACTGCAGATTATACGGCTAATTGTATTTCTTAAAATAGACTTGGAAAAAATATAAGTATTTTATAATAGATATTGCATAATGTAAACAAAGACCTGCAAGGTGAGAGAGTACTTTGCTTTTCTTTGTAAGATTTACACATAGGGGGACAATGGAGTAGCAAATTTGAAAGGTTAAGAAGTTCTAAGTGCTCTGTAGTTCTTGCTTGCTTGTTGATATGCACGTAGCTATAGTTTGAAAAGTGTTTCCGACGGCTTGTATACACTCTCGTGTGTTAAATTATCACTCAATAGTGTTCGTTGTTGGCAGTCCAATGAGCGACAATTTGTCATACAAAGCTTTCAAGACTCCAGAGTGGAGTCTCACCGAAGTTCGAGGTAGCCAAAATTTTGACTCGCACTGTATTGACAGACTGTCCGTGTGTACGTTCAGGAGATACAATCTACTCGATGGATCACCAATTTTGGCCAGGATGGAACAGAGCAGAACTTGGCGGAACAAACCGCGCCGCGCTCTGAAAAATCAAACCACTGGTATTTACAAATCCGCGACGGTTTGTAATTACACTGTCATATGGGATCTTTACATCACAAAGGTTCGGTTCGCCGACCGCTCGAAGCGCTGCCAAATTCCATGGTTTATAGCAACATGTTCAGTTGCTTGTCGTTATTTGACGTGGCAAATCGAAACATCAATGACTTCTTTACACATGTATCTGAGGTACTGCCTCCCCACCATTGCTAGTAGCGTCCGCAAACACAACTGGAAGTGAAAAATAGCACTGGCGGAAACGTGGCGATCGACCAACCGCTATCGTGAGGATAAAAGGAACCAGAGTCCAACCACAAGTAAGCAACTTGAGAGAAACTTCTGACAAGATATGTCATCCGATGGCTACTCCGACAACCTACGTTATACTATCACTGGAATATTAAAGAGGGTTAAAATTGGAAGTAGTAAGACTGTTTTTAAGGTATTAATTTACTCACTAATAGCTAAAGAATCGCTTATATTTTTCATGTTTCGAAATCTATGTTCCTCATATCAGCAGAAGGAACGTTATTTTACACACAAAGAGCACTATGAAGAATTATTATTGTTAATAATATTTTCTGGTATCTCTGTTGTGCAAATATTCTGGAGAATGAGACTGTTTCGAGAAAAATGCTAAAGAAACTGATTAGTTTAAATGTCAGGGACTCGCCTATTTTTCCTTCGAATACTGAACCGAAACAAAGTTTTGTTCGGTACCAGGGAGAAAACTACTGATTGAGTTTTACGTCCCGTTCAGCAGCGAGGCTATATGGGACGTGGACCTACTGATTAATGTGGAATCCGAACCACATGAGCTCCCGCCGGGAATCGGACCCGGGTCTCCCGCACCAAAGGCGCGTACGCTAACCGCTTAGCCACGAAGGAGCTCAAGGGAAAACTACTGAGTATACACTATAGTACTGGGGACCAACATATATACCCAACTCCGCGGTTTCATATTCTAACCAATATGAAGCTCAAAATTTTCTCTACTATTCAATTATGTTTGGTGGAGGCTCCAGAGTTCAATAAGAGGGGAAGTCACATCTATGGCGGCGGAATCCCTTGCCAAGTCAATTTCCACGTAAGGAGCTTCTAGTGACTTTTCACTTTGAAGTCACTATTTAAATTCTGATGTTAGGTATAAGTATTAAAAAAAAAAGAATTTCAGTAATGATAAAAAAAAGATCAAAAGGTTGCTATCTTGGATAATAATGAATTTTTGGACATATTTTATACAGTGGCGGATCCAGCATATAATCAAGGGAGGGGCTAAACCATAATTTGCCGTTTTATCCAGTGTGCAATGAGCACTTTCAGGCCCATTGCTAGTTTTGTACATATATGCATATATTTAAAGGAAATTTAATATTCATATTATTTCTTGTTTACTAATACATATATAATTAGGTTAAAAAAAAAAACCAGCGCTGGTAAAATTATTATAGTTTGGTATTTTGTCTATTAATCTTTATATAAATTTATATATTCATGTGTGCATTTATGTATTGTGTAATGTATGTATATATATGTATGTGTTAATCTTTAAAAGTTATTCTTTTCAGTTTATAAAAAAAAATAATTCCAAGTAAGGCAAAAGTTCAGTAGCTAGCTAGCTCATTTGGAAACACTGTTAAGCTCAGTGACAGTTTCTTCTCGTCGTAGCGGAGAGGGGGAAAGCTGTTAAATCGTATATAAGTAAGAAGGGAATGGCAGCAGGGAGGCAGATTTTGGATTCTTTTGAGAGAATCGAGACGGAATTTTTAGCGGGAGGAGCTTTCGTGCTCCTTGGGTCTCTTTTTGCTTCGCGACTTTTCTTTTTAAGTCAGAGCAGGGATACAGCTGAAAGAGATGGCTGTGTATAGGGTCAACCTTTAGACTTGTTAAGCGGAATACAATTCAGAATATTTGAGTTCTGGTTGTATGTCCAAGGGTAAGGTCTAAGGATAGGTTCGATTCCCGGATTAGGAATATTTAAGAAATGAAATTTAGTAGGGATTTTTAGATTTATTGTGACATCGCTCCTTCCGAGCGCTGTATGTTTTCAGAAATTTTCTTTATTTTGATTTTAGGGAAGGCTGTTGCTACGGCAACCGAGCCGGATGAGTAACATATACTTTTTTTTTTCCTCGGCTAGTTGTTCCCGATTAGCCGATTAGATTTTTCACAGCTGATTCCTCACATAAGGGGATGGTAGGCTGTTGTTTGTTTTGAATTTTATTCCTACTACCGAGCCTGAGAGAAGGTGCTTTATTCCTAAATGAAGGAATTTTCCATTTCCCTTTACCTTTTAAAGTCTGTTAGCTAGCTGATTTCCTTAAGGGTTGTCCAATAAAGGGCGATTCCTGAATTAGGGACTTAGGCCAGACAGTTCTCAGAATGTTGGGTCTGTCTTTAGAGTATGTGAGGTTCATGATGGCTTGTACGAGGACGCATGTTCAGAACCTCTCTTAAGGAATTTTAGACAAATTTTAAAGGAAGCTTCATGTTTGGAGCGAACTGTTATTTAAGGTTTTAAATAGGTGGGGACCTCTGGGTCCAGAGGTGTACCTGAACGAATTTTTTTTTGATTAGAGAAATCATTTTCATTAAGGGATATTAATCTCAGAGAACATTTCTTTGTTTTTGTTTTTAAAAATTCTGAATAAACTAATCTACTTGGAAAAGTCTGATTGATATAAAATTCCCTGAACCTTGGGTATTGATATTAAGTTTAGTGTTTACTAGTTACCTAGACGATTAGTAAGCAATTTTATTTATATTATGTGAGTGTCTCTTGAATTATTTTCAGGATTTGAAGCGTAGTATAAGATAGTAGAAGGAACATACTATATTATATACGTGTTATATAGGGCACATCGCATAATTTTGGGGGCTGCTGTCCAGGATATCAGACTTTTCTTTTAAGTAGTATATGCATTTAAGATCAGGGAAGATACTGAGAAACATGGAGTCCAATTCTATAGAATTAGAAGCTTTGAGACAAGCTCTGGGAATGGAAGGAACCGAACAGTTGAGCGCTGAGTCTCTATTAGATTTTATTAGGAATTTGAAAGACTCACAAAATACACGAAGAAGTGAAAACGCTAGTTGCTCGTGTAGACAAGATTTTGAGGAGGTGAAATTACAGCTTTCTCATTTTTCTGGGGATCCGTCGCAAGACCCATTTGAGTTTTTGTCTAGTTTAGAAGACTTTGCGGCGCATAAACAAGTCTCGTTAGAGATTATTCTAGAAAGAGTCGTGCCAAAAGTCTTAGAGCGAGAAAGTAAGGAATGGTTCCAGTTTAAGAAGCCATTCGCAAATTTTGCGGAATTCAAAGACAGCTTCCTTAAAGAATATTTTAGTTTTAATTATAAGGAAGAGATTGAATCGCAGTTAGTGAGTAGGATTCAGAAACCAAGTGAACCTCTTGCGCGTTTTGTTAGGGAGATGTCACTTTTGTTTAAGAGATTGCCTGACCCTCCACGAGAAGTAGAACAAGTAAAGAAAATTTTGACCAAGGTACACCCAAAGTATAAGGTCTATTTACACGAAAAAGAATTTTCGGGACTGAAACAGCTAGAAGCGTATGCTTTAAAAATACAGTCATATTTATTAGAGGAATTGAATTATGTAAAGTCTCATGAGGTTGAACAGAAAAGGGCAGACTTAGCTGTAGTTGCTACAAAGGGGACGGTTTTAGACAGTGCGCCGGAAATTAGAGCAGAAGCTCTAAACCCAGCTGTTTTTAAGAGACAAGATAAAGTTGTAGGCGAGAATACTAAGGAAAAACAGCCGATAAAATGCTTTTTCTGCAAATCTGACGGGCATAAAAAATCAGTCTGCGAAAAGTTTAAAAAGTGGAAGAAAAATGCAGGAAAAGAGAACGTATCTGCAGCCACTTTTGTTAGGAAATTAGCGAGAAGTAAAAATGCACCGCCATATATATTTGGATATTTCTATAGGCAGCCGACAGAACTTTTCTTGGATTCTGGGAGCCAAATATCTATTACAGATGGAAACACTGCTAGGAGATGGGAAAAACAGGGCGCTCGAAGTAAAAAAATAAAGCAGGAAATTTCGTTGGCCTCAGGGCATGTTTTCGCACACAAACTTGTTTTTCCAACTTTCTGTATAAAGAAAAAGAAATTGTCGCATCCATTTTATGTTTTAGAGTCGGCTAACATTCCCGTTATAGTTGGAAATGATCTGTTAACGAAAGCCAAAATAGAATTACACATGTGTAAAAATGGTTGGCGTTTTCAGAATGAAGAGAAACTAACAGGTTTTATTGAGCCACAAAGACATAACACTAACAAAGGAAGGTGCAATAATAGGGCAAATATGCGAGCACAAGACATGGGGTCAGCCTTTTCTTCTGAAATGAAAGAAGGAGGGAAAAAGGTGTCTGGTAGCGTTGCAGAATCTCCACAGAGAGAGAGGAAATTGAGGACCGATTGGGAAGAAAAGAAAAGGAATAACGGATCAGGTCATTTTTTACGGCCGCGTCGGCCAAAGACAAAACCTCCGGAGCCAGGGAACCACTAATAAAGGCTACTATTCTGGGGGGAGAAACCTATCTTTATGCGGATAGCGGGAGCTCTCTCTCCTATGTGTCGCAAAAGGAAGCAGAAAGGTGGGAAGCCAAAGGTTGCAAATTCAGAAAGGACACTTTGTTTTTTTCTCTAGCCCAGGGGACAGCTATTTCTCATAAGAGCACTATTGTCGATGTTTTTATTAGGGGTATCCGTATAAGACAGAAGTTCCATCTCCTCCCCCTACTTATAAAAGACGCGATTGTGGGCAGGGATTTTCTCCAGAAAAGTAAAATTGTTCTTTATATTTCTCAGAATGGCTGGAATATTGACGATGGTTTACAGCCTGTTTGCGTTTTTGACTCTGAGAAGAAAGAAAAAAGGTCGCACTTGGAGGACTCTTTGTATATTCAAGAAGGAAAGGACACCGTTATAGAACAGATGTTGTCTCGTGTCACTATTGATAAAGATACAAAAGAGAGGTTGAAAGGAATTTTGGAAAAACACAGAGAGGCTTTTAGCCATAAACCGGGACTTACTCATCTAATAAAACATAACATAAATGTTCGGAATCCAAAACCATTTTCATCTAAATTGAGGCCGCTCTCTTTTGAGAAGAGAAAAATAATGGAAGAGGTTCTTGACCAAATGGAAAAAGATGGGATCATTGAAAAGACGCTTCATTCTAAATATATCAGTGCTCCTATTTTACATCAAAAGAAAAATGGGGATTATAAGCTAATAATGGACTCGAGAGTTTTGAATTCTATGACTGAGGGTCAAAAATACAGTCTTCCTAGTATGACAGAAGCTCTTTCTTATTTAGGAAATAAGCGTTATTTTATATCACTGGATATTATATTTGCTTTCTCACAAATTGAGTTTGATGAGCAGAGTAAGGAATTTACTACCTTTATTACACATAAGGGCTTATTTAGGTTCGCAAAAGGCTGCTATGGAATAAAGGATCTTCCGCATAGTCTGGCTAAGCTCATACAATTGGTGCTTAAGGAACTTTATTTTACTAAAGTTATAGTATACTATGATGACATCCTATGTGGCGGAGAAACAAAAGAAGAACTTCTCGAAATTTTAGATGAGACGTTAAAGAGAATTAAAGAGGCTGGGTTAACACTAAATCCTGATAAGGCGGTATTTTTCGCTCAAGACATTGAATTTCTTGGCCACCGTATTAGGCCTGGGTATATTTCTTGTACTGAAGAAAAAATCAAAATGGCCAAACAGTTTCAGAGGCCAAGAAATGTAAAACAGGTCCAAGCGCTTTTAGGCTTTTTTAATTTTTTTCATTTTCGGATTAAGGGGATTGCTGAAATTTTAGCGCCAATAACAGATCTTTTGAAGAAAGATAAACCGTTTATATGGACTCAAGTTCATGAGGAAGCGTTGAATAAATTAAAAGAGGCTCTAGCAGAAGACCCCATGCTTCTCCTACCTAAAATGGGGGAGCCGTACCACATATTCGTAGATGGCTCTAGTATCGCGTCGGGGTACACTCTGTGTCAAAAAGATGACCAGGGGAAACTGGGGGTAGTGGCCTATGGGTCCAGGAAGTTATCACCGGTACAGGCGAAGTACAGCGCAACACATCTCGAACTTTTGGCTATAGTATTAGCTTTAGAGAAGTTTGAAATTTTCTTGATGCATGCACCAGTCGTGTATGTGTACACTGACCACAAACCGATTTTGACTATTCTTAAGTCGAGTAAAATCTCTCCGATGTTAAGTCGCTGGGCTGCGAGAATTTCTCGATTTCCTGTGGTTTTGAAATTCTTGCCGGGAAAGAAACAGCCAGTAGATATGCTTTCTAGGTTAGAAGGGAATTATACAGAAGGACCAGAATTTGAGGGTTCCGCTGAAGCAAATGATTTACTTCCTCTTGAATCAGAAAGTGACAAGGGCTTTCTGAAGGTGGAAGTAGAGGGCTAGAAGTTGATAGATATTCAGGATCTTCCTTCAAATGATTTATTTTTCATAGATGTTCAGAGGACTAAGGAGATAAAAACTCTGAAGAAGGAACTTAAGAGGAAGCGAAACGATGAATTTCATCTGAGTGGTAGATCGTGCTACATTTCAGACAGGGAGAAGTTAGAGTTCATGTCTGAGTTACCTTTTAATATTTTGGCTGTAAGTAAGGACGAACAAGTTGAGGAATTTCCAAATTCTTATGATTTACAAGATTTCGAAAAATGGCGACAACTACAAAGGGCTGACACGCTTCTTGGTAAATTGATTGATTATAAATGCGGAGAGAAAAGAAATTTTTCCAGGCGACTTAAACAGACTTTGCGACAGCTCGATAGAGTTACCTTCTTTAATAAAGAGAATATTTTGATGAGGACTGTCAAAATTAAGGGGGAAGAAAAGGATGTAATATGGGTACCAGATAAACTGCGGGCCACAGTTTGTAAAGCAGCCCATATTGAGAAGGAGTCAGGGCATCCATCCTTCATAGAGACCTTAGATAGAATCAGAAGTCGTTTTTTCTGGAAGGAAATGAAGAAGAATGTTAAAGATTTCACAAAGGCTTGCGTCCCGTGTAGCATTTTTAAAGAAAATATAAATACGAAGTTCGGATATATGGAGAGTTCCTTAGTAAAAGCACCCGGAGAAGTCCTGTATGCGGACAATCTAGGTCCTATCACAAAAACTAAAGTAGGAGGGTATCGATATTGTTTAGTATTAGTAGATGCTTTCACAAGGTTAGTGAAACTTTTCCCACTTCGAAAGCTTACAGCTAAGATTATGGTTGAATGTATTCTGACTTTTTTCTCAGAATTTGGAACATACAAACGGTTAGTGACGGATAATCACAGTATTTTCAATAGTGAAATTTGGAAAAAAGCCATGGAGAGCTTAGGGGCCAGATACAGTTTTATCAGTTCATATAGGGCGCGTGCTAACAAGGCTGAAAAGGCAATAAAGGACGTTAAATGTCTTTTAGGCATATATAATGCTAAGCACGAGAACTGGAATCAGGATTTGAAATTAATTGAATTCGCTCTGAATTCAAAGAAATGTTCGAGCACTGGGTACTCTGCATTTTATTTGCATTTTGGCAGGGAGCTTCGACATCCTTGGTTAGATTTAGAAACCACGAAAGAGAAGGAAACAAATTTGAATGTCGATCACCCGAAATATGTGGCCGAGTTGAGGAACAGGTTGGAGAAAGCTTACCAACGGGCAAACAAAATTCAGGAAGAGAAGCATAGAGCATATGGGAAGATTTATAATAAGGGAAGACGACCAAGTCCTTTTAAAGTAGGACAAGATATATGGCTGAGAGTCATTAGGATTTCCTCGCCTACTCAGAATATTAGCGCATCGTTGGCGAATCGATATTCTGGTCCATGGTGTATACAGAGTCAGGTAGCCGCCAACACATTTTTGGTAAGGAACAAGTGGTCCGGGAGGACAGTAAAAACCAATGCAGATATGATGAAACCTGTTTTTAAAGCTCCCGACTTTGCTAAACACGTCGTCGAATTACAAGCAGAGTACGCGAAGGAAATCAGTCCGAACGAAATAAAGAAGAAAGATGGGGGGAGAGTAAAACTACCCACCGACCCTGTAGTTTGATTTTTTTCTTTTTTTTCTTTTTTTTCTTGAAGTTGGATTTTGTAAACAACAACTTTCCTTAGAGATGTTTTTATTATAGCTAGTTCAATCTGAGTTCGCTTCGAGAGGAGTTCACGTCACGAGACGAGACCGTAAAGTTCAGAGCCTTAGTTTCTCTAAAGTACATTCAGACAGCATGTCTCGCCAGACTAGGTCAGTATACGTAGGTGCTAGACCTAACCCTGAAGACCCGTTAAAGCTTCAGTTATTATGTCACGTTGATGCACCGAAAAACAATAAAAGAAGAGCAAGGTTTGCTCAAGATGAAACTTCAAGTTCAAAAAGAAGCCGGGTGGAAGTGGCCGAAATGACACTGAATGATATTCGTAACATGCAGTGCGAGCGGAAAAAAGAGGAGGGGCACCATTCTTTTGAGCATCTTCCGGGTCCCTCAAGAACGCAACACGAGGACGAGGATTTCATAGACCTTTTTACGGATGGAGAAGGACTGGGAATTCCAAGGACTCCAGGGAAAAACATCAGGTTTCCGGAGAGAAAAGAAGAAGCATCCCAAATCAGGAGGAAGCTGGATCTTTAAGGATTGATTGTAAGTCAATAATTCTTTTTTTCAGGAAAGTGTTATTTGGTTCAAAGTTGATTCGTGAACTGTACGAGACTTTAGACTTTCGAGGCGGCCATAAGTCCTCGAGACAAATTATCAATTCTGATTTTTTTTGTGTGAGTGTGTTGTAAATAATTGTGCTTATTGTGTGTTTTAAAGTGAATTTTCCCTCAATGTGAACGGGGAAAAAACTGTTCCGGACTTCAGACTTTTGGGTACTCATAAGTCCCAAATTCAGTATTTTAACAAAGTTTAAGTGAGTGTATGTGAAATTTGTGTTTGTGTTTCGAAAGTGATTTTTTCCCTTAATGTATTCGGGGGAAAAAGACTGGAAGAGACTATGAACTGAGAAAGTTAAGTGGAAAACACAGTTTTCTTTTTTTTTTTTTAAAGGTCGCGGTATATGCAATGAGCACTTTCAGGCCCATTGCTAGTTTTGTACATATATGCATATATTTAAAGGAAATTTAATATTCATATTATTTCTTGTTTACTAATACATATATAATTAGGTTAAAAAAAAAAACCAGCGCTGGTAAAATTATTATAGTTTGGTATTTTGTCTATTAATCTTTATATAAATTTATATATTCATGTGTGCATTTATGTATTGTGTAATGTATGTATATATATGTATGTGTTAATCTTTAAAAGTTATTCTTTTCAGTTTATAAAAAAAAATAATTCCAAGTAAGGCAAAAGTTCAGTAGCTAGCTAGCTCATTTGGAAACACTGTTAAGCTCAGTGACAGTTTCTTCTCGTCGTAGCGGAGAGGGGGAAAGCTGTTAAATCGTATATAAGTAAGAAGGGAATGGCAGCAGGGAGGCAGATTTTGGATTCTTTTGAGAGAATCGAGACGGAATTTTTAGCGGGAGGAGCTTTCGTGCTCCTTGGGTCTCTTTTTGCTTCGCGACTTTTCTTTTTAAGTCAGAGCAGGGATACAGCTGAAAGAGATGGCTGTGTATAGGGTCAACCTTTAGACTTGTTAAGCGGAATACAATTCAGAATATTTGAGTTCTGGTTGTATGTCCAAGGGTAAGGTCTAAGGATAGGTTCGATTCCCGGATTAGGAATATTTAAGAAATGAAATTTAGTAGGGATTTTTAGATTTATTGTGACATCGCTCCTTCCGAGCGCTGTATGTTTTCAGAAATTTTCTTTATTTTGATTTTAGGGAAGGCTGTTGCTACGGCAACCGAGCCGGATGAGTAACATATACTTTTTTTTTTCCTCGGCTAGTTGTTCCCGATTAGCCGATTAGATTTTTCACAGCTGATTCCTCACATAAGGGGATGGTAGGCTGTTGTTTGTTTTGAATTTTATTCCTACTACCGAGCCTGAGAGAAGGTGCTTTATTCCTAAATGAAGGAATTTTCCATTTCCCTTTACCTTTTAAAGTCTGTTAGCTAGCTGATTTCCTTAAGGGTTGTCCAATAAAGGGCGATTCCTGAATTAGGGACTTAGGCCAGACAGTTCTCAGAATGTTGGGTCTGTCTTTAGAGTATGTGAGGTTCATGATGGCTTGTACGAGGACGCATGTTCAGAACCTCTCTTAAGGAATTTTAGACAAATTTTAAAGGAAGCTTCATGTTTGGAGCGAACTGTTATTTAAGGTTTTAAATAGGTGGGGACCTCTGGGTCCAGAGGTGTACCTGAACGAATTTTTTTTTGATTAGAGAAATCATTTTCATTAAGGGATATTAATCTCAGAGAACATTTCTTTGTTTTTGTTTTTAAAAATTCTGAATAAACTAATCTACTTGGAAAAGTCTGATTGATATAAAATTCCCTGAACCTTGGGTATTGATATTAAGTTTAGTGTTTACTAGTTACCTAGACGATTAGTAAGCAATTTTATTTATATTATGTGAGTGTCTCTTGAATTATTTTCAGGATTTGAAGCGTAGTATAAGATAGTAGAAGGAACATACTATATTATATACGTGTTATATAGGGCACATCGCAAGTGTAAAGCAGAATTGAAGCCCATTTTATCCAGTGTAAACCTGAGCGTCAAGGGGGGGCTATAGCCCCTTAGCCCCCCTTGGATCCGCCCTTAAATTTATATTATATATATCCAGTATATGTCCAACAGAATTATTTAACATACAATACTGTACTCAGCAAACAATTCAAACTATCCAAGTAGAAAATAATTGTCGTTGCCAATACTGCTAGAACTACTTCAAAGTTATTTTCTCAATTGATTCTGTAAAAATCATTTGGTAATACCCATTAACAGTACAGTTTGAAACAGATATGAGAAACTAACTAGTGACGAAAAGTTAAGTGCCCTCCATGATGTATTGAAATTCAAATATTCGTTCGATTTTGGCAATTTCTAAAGTAAATAAGAATTCATTTTCAGCACCCAGGCGTATACCTACTGTTTAACGTTGAACCTGAAACACGACGTGTTTCTAATGGGAATCGAACCCTGGTATGCCATGCAGAAATCATGTTTGCTAACCACATTTGCTAACCTCAGAAAAATATATTTTTAAGAAATGGCATTTTTGATTAGAAACAAGCTGTTTGTTCATGGCAGTGTCTACGTCCTGTGCTAAACAACTTTCTACTAACTACTAAACCATCTTACATAGTGTTGTATTATGTTGGTCATACTCGGTGTAGATAATTTGATATAAAAGTTTACCTTGAATACATTTACAGTTTTTAAGCGAAAGATAGTGATGTGTAACAAAATAAAATTAAATATTTGCCTATAAAATACATCGTGATTATTCCTCTTTCATAGGTAAATGTAAGTGCGTACAAGAAATATGAACCCATGGCATTATATAAAACAACACTGATTAACATTATATAAAAAGATACTGACATTTATTACGATATAATAAAAATAGAAGAGTGTAAAAAATAACTCATTTTATAAACAAATATAAAATAGGCTATATACTCGCTCAGCAGAGCAGATTTTTTCTAAACACCTGCATAATTGGTTTTATGTTTCCATGTCAAGTATAATTGCTTTTGATTTCCACCATTCAATGGCTGTTACACCTTGTAGAACTTAGTCGGTGGAAATCACGCTCGAGAGAGAAGGAAACTTCTCTTGAAATTTAATTACCATGGGCAGTAGAGAAGTACCACCACCTGAGAAGTACCTTCTGCAAATTTCAAAGCGAAATCGTTTCCTTCGGCAGTTAATTTGAATTTTCGCTGTTTCGGATCGAGAAGGTAGGCCAAGAAATAGGGAGGCGTTAATGCTTCCGTATACATCTTTTCATATTTATTTTCTATTTCCTCGTCTTGGAGTGCGTCTTTTAGACATTTCCATATTCCTACAGCGTCATATATTGTTGTTTAGTTTCTTTGAATTCTGTCCAATGCAACAGAGATCGGCTTGAGAGTTTGGACCACGTGTTCTACCTTTCTTTTAATATTTACATTTTTCACTTTCTTTTGTATCGTTTTGTCTATTTTTGATCGTTTCTTCACATACATTAAACAAAACTGGCCAATTTTTGTCACTCTCGTCACCCCCAGACTAGTTCTTCTGCTTTGCACACTTCTAAATGTTTCTTCAGCTGAATAACAAGATCTTGCATTTCTGAGCCACATACCTTGCACTTTGCATGAAATCCTTTCTTGTTTGCAGTTGGAATTCGGATTTAAAGTTTTTTTTAATCAACTACTAGTGATTTAAATTTTAAATAAATCAACAAAAATGTTGTTAATGGTGTTTTTTTTTTATTCTGCTATTGGCCAACTGGCCACCGTTCCCCAGATATTGGCCAACGTTTTCCATTTTCTACATATTTTAGCAGCCATATCTCGAGAACTGTAAATCATAGAGGGATGATATTTTGCTAATTTTTGCGAGAAAAAAAGAAGGTGCGAATAAAAAGATTTACTTTTACATCCAGGAACAATGACAGTTATCCTTATCGCTTCATCTCTCCTTTCTTTTTAAGTTCGTTCTGACAATGCTCTTGGAGCATTATCAACTGGTTAGATATGTATACTAGTATATACATAACTGGCATGTCCAATTTCGTTGTATGACGATGAACGGATGCAATAAATGATGATTATGATTATGGGTCCCAGGAGAGGACTGTAGTTTCACCTGATCAAATTGACCTGTAAGTTCGTGTACTCGATTTCTCAATATTGTGATAGTTTATCACACTGCCCAGTATACTCATTTATGAACGTCTCAAAGTTTTTTTTTTTTTTTTTTTTTAAAAAAAGAAAAGATAAAAAAGGTAAGCCGAGCGTCCGAAGCATGACTATAGCTCATTCTACTGCTATAGTGCTAAAATCAATGATTATACTATCATTCATTCTTTTACATCACTCATAAATAACTTACAATAGTGGAACTTTAAACTACAGTTGTGTATGCGAATTGGGAAAACATATCTGAAACCCTGAACTGTACTCGGTAAACTTAGACACACTTATGAGGCGTAATTTCTTTCTATAAATATTTTCTTATTGTTTCATCTGTTATATATATATATATATATATATATATATATATATATATATATATATATATATATATATATATATATATATATAAGTGATACTACTAGAGCGCTATTTCACTGAAATTGGGACAGACTATAGCAGTCTATTTGCTTTGTATGATTTCAAATAGGAGCCATTTTACAGAAACTTCTGGGCCACCAGCAGTTTCAGCGAAATAGTGCTGTAACAAGTTTGTAAACAATACTTTTCACAATCCTTAGGTCAGTTTTCAAAATAAACTTCACAAATACTCAAACTAGTATTGCTCGCAGTCTAGGATACACTACAGATCAATGGTACTTACAATGTAGGATGTAAGTTAGTGTATTATACAGGAATATATACGTCAAGTGTAATATCTGGATACATTTCCTAGTAAGTTTAACCTCTCTCTTAGAAGCCACATATCTGTTTTGATAGAAAGAAGCAGCTGTTCTTGACAACTGTGGGAGTTCGTGTCCTATATTCTGGAATGTTGACTTTTGAAACTAAAAGTACACACGCTTCCCTTAACTGGAGGGGAAACGTTGTTCGGAAACACCTGCAAAGCTTGACATGTTTTCTACCAACTCCCTCAGCTTATGAACCAACTTGTACGTGACATGTTTGGTTGTTTTCACTTGTATTAATAGTCAATCATTGACTAAGGGACTACTTTGCATACAGATGCTTTCAAGTCCCCAAGAAAATGGCCACTAACTAACGCCTTGTGTGTTTATTAGTTAAGCACAGGTGTCTGCTTCGTTCTAATCTAATACACAATACTGTAGCTGAGTTTATGTACAGACAATGTTTATGTAATTTAATCAAGGGTGAAATATTTTTTTATTAAAATTAAATTTAAATATGTTATTTAGACATGTCAGTGGTGTGGAGGCACCATCTTAAATACAAAAGACGGAAATCAATATTTGTAATTTTGACATCATTGATCAAACTATAGGGAGCCCCACGAAAAACTAGGCTGAATGGGTTGTTTTGTAAAAAGAAATAAGTATTATCTGACGGTACAGAAAAAAATACACACACATGCAACACACAATTAACTAACTCACTCACTCTATGGCCTATGGAACCCGGAGATTCAATGCCGCTTTCACAAAAGCTCTCCACTGACTTCTATCCTTAGCTAACTGCATCCAGTTTCTATTTTGTATTCCAATCTCTGCGAGATCTATCTTAATATTGTCCTCCCATCTGCGCCTAGGTCCTCCTAATGGTCGTTTTCCGATTGGTCTTCCAGTCAAGACTTTGAAAGAGTTTCTACTTTCTTCCATTCTAGCTACACGCCCGCACACCTAAGCCTCCTAGACTTGACGACCCTAACAATGTTGGGTAAACCATATAACTTCTGTAGTTCCTCGTTATGAAGTTTCCGCCATTCCCGTTCCTCTTGGGTCAGAATATTCGTCTCAGGACACACAATTAATAGAAAATATTACTGGTGCCAATTATGCCAACAACAATACGGAGTTTCATTGCAGGCATCCAGACGGGCCGGTTTTTCGTGGAACACATGTTATTTTACATTTATTTCTATCACATGGATTTTTTCTATCCATTTAGCTCTTTGAGACAAACCAGAAAAGAATATCACTGTCTATAAATTTGAACCTTTACATCATGTAATACAGTGTAAGGATTAATTTGTCAAACTAGTACTTCCTGTTACCTAATGTTGATGAACGTACAGACGTTTTCTGAAAGCATATATTTTGGAACGTCCCTCGCTTGTGCCGGTTAGGCTAAAGAGATGATGAGAGATGACTGAATTGGTGGAATGAAGAAAGTGAGAGGAAACGGGAAAACCCCGAGAAAACCTGTGCCCACCACAAATTTCACACGGTGCGAGCTGGGATCGAACCAGGGACCCCAAGCACCGAAGGTGAACGCTCTACCACTGAGCCACCGCGCTCCAGCATATATTTTGGATTTGAGACGCCACAGTACTCTCTCTTTCGTGGTATATAAACTGAGGGTTTTCAACAGTTATTTGGTCGCTAGTGTCTTTACCTGTTGCTTGAGAACCAGTATCTCTACCTTTCAATGTTAGCTGAGCCCGCGTCGCTAACTACGAATTTAATCTTTTCTATCAGAATTAACACTTCCTTATACCTTTTCTCTAATTTCTATGTCTACTGGAAAGTAATTATTGCAGTAATCCCTTATTTTGAATGAAAAGTTCATACACCGAATTTCATCTCTCAACTTTAGGAATTTGTGAGATGCATTATCCTTGGCAAAATATTTGCACACGCCTTTATCTCCCTTAACACTTATTTAAAAAATCCGTAGGCCTATTTATTGCTCTCGTGACAAAAGGAGTATTCTCTTCAAATTTGACGTTTTTGCCTGTAGTGGTATAGCCTGAAAGATGATTAATCAGGTCATGCTCTTATATAATTGTATATTGTTCAAAAATAAGATATTTGTGCTTCCTGCGTAAAAGGTGTTAAATCCAAACTCGTACTTTTGGGAAAAATGAGAAATATTTCTGCTTTTGTAAAATCAGTTCCATTTTAAGTTTGCTAAGCTCCTTACACTGTTCGTGAACACCTAAATATTTACATTACATATCAGTGTTTGGTCACTAAATTATTAAGAAGTTTTTCGAAGTTCAAAAGTTACATAATATACGTAGTTTTTCTTGTTGAAATGAAATCCTTTAGTTTTACACCATACAGTTATGCCGGCTACGCGAAAAGAGACAGTGATTAGAAATGAACGAATAAAATGGGAGGAAACGGGAGAACCCCGAGAAAACCCACACACATGATGTTCGTCTACCACAAATTTCAGCTGGGATCGAACCAGGGACCCCACGCTCCACGGCCTCATTTTTTTTCTTGATTGGTCGCATGAACACCCTTTAAAGCAGCAAAGACAAATATATCCATCACAATTAACTGAATAACCTGAAATACTCGAGAGAAAATAGAGGAAAAGTACTTTTTGTGTCTCTTAAATAGATGTTGTTCGTTTGTAATAATAACTAAGCTTTTATTCTGCTGTAATACGCTACGATAGTTATTTATTGTATATGTAAATTACACTTAAGTACCAACTTGTATCTACTATTGTCTTCTAAGTGACATGCGTACTCCCAACAGTGGCACATTCTACTTGTACAGTAAGGGATACTTTTGGATAGTACACCCATATGAAAATTTACGGCAAAAGTGAACCATCCAGAAGTGTCCCTTACTGTACGAGTTGAATCAGAATGAATTCATTACATAGATATTCGCTTGCAGATATCACCATTACTCCAATGTAAGAAGTAGTGGTGACTAGAAAAAAGTTTTTCAGTTGTCGGGTTTTAGAAAAACCGAAACCGGATTTGAAAACTTAAAGAATTTTGGAACTGGTTCAGTTATCCAAATCTAGTTTCTTCAGTTTACAAACCGGCCAAATAGGTTTCAATTTTCAATTAAACTTGTTTAACTTTTAAATCCGGTTCGGTTTCCTACCGGAAACTTTTTGCTTCTTCGGAAGGCTCCTTAGAAACTAGTACTACACTGAAAACTGAAACCGGTTTCGACGAGAAATCACCAGATTTGGAGGAAACCGAAATATCGGTTTCTAGTAACTGGTTATATATGTATTTGAGGATTTGCCCATCCCTGCTTACGAAGTCGGACTACTTCTAGAGAAGTCAAAACTTTCTGACTGAGAGGTATTTCGTCAACAAACGATGCAGTGCCATTTAAAAAGCAAAAATTTTCTGAATGCATCTACCAGTAACGCACGCAATACTAGTTCCAATTACTTAATGAATTCCACCGACGAGTCGCTGGCCGCCAAATCCCACGAACACCGTCAATCTTCAAAATCTCTGTACGAAAATAACTCTTCATGAGAGAACTTATCGACATTGATTTTATGCTCCTCTGTGGGAACACAAACAAACCTTTTTCATGAACTTTCCCACCCTCGAGCTATTGAGGGTCCAAATCAAGCTTACAAATGGACTCAAATACACACATACATACATACATACACACCCACCCACCCACACACACACACACACCTCTACCTTTGCTTTTGTCTATTCCCTCCTAGCGATGTGGCTAACGCGTTTGGTTTCTTTGTTCGTGGTTTATGGTTCGATCCCTGGAGGGAAGTATCCATCGGATGTAAGTCGGAGTAACGCTTAGGATCCCACTTCAAACAGTAGTACCAGTCTTTTACTGCTTTGGTGTTGAAACGAAAATAAAACTCCCTTCAATATTTTCCTGTCTCTTTCTTTGGGGGTTTGACATTGTGCTTTGTGTCCTTATGGGACACAGAGGTTGTGAAGGGCGGGATATGCTATTAACGTGGGTTCCAAGCTACGACCGAGACTTAAATCTAGTACATTTGATTGATCCACACACCGCCATATATACAAAAACCCTCACACCACAGTCCGCGTCCAAATATAGTATCTTGGCTCCAAAATAGTTGAACTTCATGATCACGCCATGTCAGCAGCACTGATTCTGTAACTTTGGAACTAAATGTTTTAATAAATGCATTCTTTACAACGTTGTTCGTAATTTTAATATAATTGTGCAATGACTAATTATATGTTCTTTTTTTTTGTTTTGTTTAACGTCCAACAATTATACCCCGAGGCTAAGGGAGACTGTGATGAGATGGACGAAAATGACAGAATGATTCAAGTGGCAAGAAACGGAATAAGCCCGAGAAAATCCACACACATACGGTGTCTGTCCCCCACAAAACCCCCTTGGCATATATTCGTGTATCCGCTCGTATGTCTTCTATTTTATAAGCATTATGACTGAGACGCCACTGATTTTAGATTCAGATATTTTAGAGCATAGAAGGGTACAGTATTTTTTCAGCAATGACATCTAGTGTCATCGTGGTGAGTTTTATATGGAGTGGAGCACTGTTAAATTACGCCAATTCAATTTCCAAATTTAAATAGTCGGAGACCCACAGAAATACAGTGATGCTATCATATGCGTGCTCCTAGGACCATGGTGGTGTGTGTCTGATCATCAAAACTTCCCAAAAAGCTGAAGAAAAATTCTAATTTCAAATTCCTTGAAGTTGAGCCTAGAGGAGCGGCTAATTTTAAAAGTATCCTACCTGTTCTCTCCGTGCAATTTGCACAGAAGGAAAGCAAAAAGACTTCAAAGAACCTTCGGTTGGAAGTGATTACGTTAAAAATGAAATTGAAATGAAATCTTTCACGTCCGAGCTTATGCCGGCAAGGATAAAGGAGATGGTGATGATGAGAAATGAATGAAATAGTAAAATGAAGAAAGTGGGAGAACACCGAAAAAACCACGAACACCGGTGTCTGTCCACCACAAAACTATCTTTGCGCGAGCTGAAATTGAACCTGAGGTGAATGTTTTACCACTGAGCCACCGTGGCCCCTCGTTGCATTGAAGTACCAGCAAATATTTATATCTTGTTTGTTTGGGTTCAATCTTTCGTCCAGCATTAGGCTCTAAGGCAGACCTACAGTTCAACGTGGAATCCAGACCCATGAACTTCCAATGGGAAACGAACTAGAAAATGTGATACAACTTAAAACAGGGGAAGCGGAATCAAAGTTGATCTTGTTCGTTCATAGACAAATGTGTAGTAGTACAGACTAATTTTGAAGGCGGTGTTATATATGTATACACTCGTACCACATAAATACGCTAAATTTCAATATACTGCTAAAAGAAACAACCTCACTTGTATGAGATGTCCCGCACACTAATCTTCACCTCTGTTGTTAAATCATAAGACGCCGTTTTCAACTGCGATTTTGTCAAACTGTTACGTTTTAATATGCATTGAAGTCAAAATACAGATGTGATCGCAATATAAGTCACTTTTATAATGCTATATACATACTTGATAGGAAAAGTTTTATTGCTGAACGATTATATGCTACAGTTACACTTAAATGTCAACACGATAAGTACTGTACACCTGCATTTAGAAAATCCAGATGGAAAACATTGGCAGCTGTAAAACATGTAAATGATATTACAAGATTTCCGGTTCTCCTATATACGTGATAATAGCCATCTTATCTAGGTTATGCATGGACAAGGCGATATGCTGGACTTTAGACTTTTCTATCTTGAGTGGAGTACACGATACGGGTATTGTTATTTTGACTTCGGATTATTTTTAGGCTTTTGAATAAGATTCTCCTTACATCTTATCCTAGAAATTACGTAACTATACAGAGGCCATGCTTAAAGAATTTATTTATGAATTATACTCGAATATACTGAAAACGTCAATGCAAAATGTTAACCACGTAGAAAATGTTAAACTATTTCTAGACCACTTTATGAGTGCGAAATTTAATGAAAAAGTATGTATTGTGATATATTCACATACTGATCTTAAAATAAGCAACCTACTTTCTTTTCTAGTCGGTTAGTTAAATGTGCAGGAATAAAACTATCACAGGAAAAAAAATCTTCGTACGAAAGCAAATCAACACCCATTTGACAAGATTAAGAGCCAAACTCATGACCCTGTTATCTTCAAGTTAACCCGTTTAGTCCCAATATGGCATCATGTTATTGATTACTACAAAGCCCATCGACGAGGAGAAACTAGCAGAGGCTGAACACATGTTAAGTGGGAAGTCCACGTTACATCCCAGAAGCCGGCCATTCTTAAGTTTACTTTAGAGCTGTAATATATTGAACTTCGAGGCTATTGTCAGTATGTTTGTGAATAATGTGCTTATTCCAACCAACTTACGACTATCACATCTAGGCAGGGCATTAAGGTAGTAGAGCAAGGGTAGGATGGCCAGTTTCTTTCGCAAGGTTATAAAGTAAACTGGACAGTAAGAGCTGGAATAAAAATTTAAGAACACAATTATTGGAGATACCACGTATACAAGAGCTGAAAAACTATGGCTTGCATATGCCAATTAATATTTCTCTTATTATGGCACATTTAACTGCAGTAGTGCTAAGCAGCGATGAAACTTGTTCATGAACTTCAGAACTCGTGACCCAGAGATTACGAAACTTAGTAGTTCTCTTAGAAAACCATGAGTTTATTAATACAACTCTAAGCAGCAAGATTATCTCCCTCTCTTCTCACTGACCTATCATTTTCCTTCTGGTTGTGTATGTGGATTTCAAAAACCGAGAGAAAGAAGTGTGGTTAACGTGCCCTCTTCCACAAGATATGAAGATGACTGAGTTCTACTCATAAAACCCGATCGTAAAACTTCCTTCAAATTTAACGTTCATTCTCAGCACTAAAGCTATATAAGACGTGGATCCATAGTATAAGGCAAGCCGCATATTGGTTGGAATGTGATCCGAGGCAAAGAAAATACGGAGAGAGGTGCTTGGGTTATTCACCGCATACTGAATGTAGTCAATAAGCAATTGAAGAAGAAAATTCGGAAGTTTGCGCTAACCATGTGTTGACACTGAGTTTTAGAAATACTTTGTAATTTAGCCGATAAAATCTCTCGCCCCCCCCCCCCCAAAGAGAACTAATATTTCGTTTCATCCCGAAGCAGAGACTCTGGTATGCTGATGTTCACATTGATATAAAACAAATACTATATTGATTGTTATGTTTACATTATACATACTCTAAATACGTATGTTACAATTATCGCCAATAACTATAAAACCCATTAATTTACTCAGAACACCAAGTGAGTTCTAAGTAAATTTGGAATACAGAAAAAGAAAGATTAATTAATATGTGTTTAAATTAATCACAAAACAAAGTTCAAGTAGAAAAAAAAAAATCTTGTCATGGCTTTCACGTCGAGAATGGCTTGAAACATGATTGTGTGTTGTCGCCATTATTATTCAACTTTGTTCTGGAGTACGCTGTACGGAAAAGCCAAGACCCCAACCAGGGCCTAGAGCTGAATGGTATTCACCAGGTTATGATGTACGCTGATCATATAAGTAGGTGATGATAAGAGAATAGAAAGAAGTGCAGAGGTATTATTAAACGCTTGCAGGGATAAGGATTTGGAAGTAAATTCAGAAAAAAGCTGAAGTTCGCCGACATCATGATACTGCAAATTATGGATGTGTCGTAATATCAAATAATACCTTCGACAAAGTAGATACTTTGAAATACGCGTATCAAGATCAATGTTAAAAGACCATAACCAGATTTAAAAAGACATTAAATTTTGACCGAAAGCAGAAAATTCGTGATATTATTCAGTTCATTATCTTCTCGTTGAGAATTTTGTCGATGAATCTGAAGCTTGAAATATATAAAACAATCATTACGTCTGTTGTGCTACATGGTTACAAAATATGATCACAACTGTTTCTTGCTCTTAGTCTTGGATCGGTTACACTGCGTTCAATATATCGCCGACCGAAGATGGAATCCAAACCATCGTACAGGTTTCAAATTTTCAATGTTTTCTCACCGGGAACCGAACTTGGGGCCATATGCATCAAATACGCAAGCGCTAGTCTGTAGACCAGCGAGGAGGACCGTGCTCTTTCATGGCTATTGCACGTTAATTTTTGTGACTGTGGTTCTGCATCCGACCGGGATACCAAGCCGAGTGGTGGTTCAGTTCTTCTTCTTTTTTGTATCATCAGTGCTAAAATAGGTGTTGAATCAATTAAGCACCCATCAGTTGAAAGTCGACTCAACACCAAGATTCAAATTTGAGAACTTTGGATAAAATGGATGTCTGGAGTACCTGCCTTCACCGTTGAAGGTATAGACTTTAGTATGGCCCAATATTATGGATTCTTTGACAAGTCGCGAAGTTCTTAAGAAAAGCTACAACATTATCGCTCTCCAATGACAATGGCACATAAATAAAATTAATAAGTCCTAATTTTTCTCTGCATACGGTTTTGAAATCACAAAATCAAAGTAGTTGCTCCCACTGACTAACGGGCTTATTCCGTAACGGTTTGTGTCAATGCAACGAAAAATTTGCGATTTAGTTTACGATAATCCGTATAGCAGTTATAATGACTGGATTTTTCCCGTTGCGTAGATGTATCAGAATTTTACGAAGTCTGGTAAGGAATGACTTCCTAAAGGTGGATTCTCAAACTGCTCCTTTCAAATATGGAGACGAAATCTAAAATAGGCAAGGAAGCGACTTCTATTAAGTTGCCAAGCATAGTTTAAGAGCAAAAAAGTGAGGAGTTCAGAATTAGTATTGCCCGCGGACCTCTTCCAACACTTTTCCAAATGAGACAGTAACTTCACAACACCCTTTTCGTGACGACACAGTCTTTCAATTTCGTGGGTAACACTGTTTAGAATCTACATAAATACGAGAATAAACATTATTATAACACGGTATTCTGAAAGGTATTTCTGATTCTCAAAAGTAAGTGGCCATACCCCTCCCCCTTAGCACTGATGAAGTAAAGGAAAAAAAACTCGAATTTCTCGGGAGGGGAGCCCTAGGGAGTTCCATTTTATATCGCTACCCGTCGGAGGGGGGTTATTTGATAAAATCTTAAGGATGTTTACAGTTTTCCGAAGACAAGAGAGCTAAAATGTGGAATATTTTTGATAAAATAGGATGCTGAAGTCTAAGGTTATCACCTTGCACACATTACGTATGGAGGTTTGAACGCTACGCAATAATTCGAATAGACTACGGTTCTGGATATGTGAAGCACAAATTATAAATCTGATCCAATCAAGCTCCATCTCCACCCAATCAAGAAATGTGAAGGAGTATCAACAGGAATAGATTGGGTAGCTCAAAAGTGGATCAGCTGAAAAAAATCATATATCATATTGGGCACCTCAAAACCGAATCAGCTATAATAATAATAATAATTCATTATTCTAAAATCAGTTGGACACCTCAAATCTGGATTATCTAATAGTAAAAGCGCTAAAAGCAGATAATAATAAATCGGACAAACGAGACAATTATTTATTAAATCACCTATGAACAATTTAAAAGTCTTGAGAAGTTGAACAAATTGAAGCCTACCAAAATTAATTCGATGGTAATTCTACTACGAAATAAACGGCGTGACAAACATCTTGGCATTTGAAGCGGCGCTCCAAGTTCCCTTTAAATGCTGCTAGCAAATTGGAGGCAAGCGGTATTGCCACATTTATTTTGCACACATCCACGTCTATTCCCTGTCACCTGATCGCGCTGTAATTTGCTTACCCATAGCCACACCCCTTTACCACTTGGCAACGTCACGCCAGAGCTTGAGTTTTATTCGTTTAGCTGAAATGCCAAGATGTTTGTCACAGGCCTTAATGTTTGAGTTGGTATGATTGTATACGCCTATATTTAGTAATATCGTAAATTATTTTCTGCTTTTAAGTGCTTTATTATTATTATTATTATTATTATTATTATTATTATTATTATTATTATTATTATCTGCATTTTACTGCTTTTAATATTTTTCGTCTTTTGTAGTCAGTTACTTTTTTTTTCGTTTCCCTAGTAGTTTAGTTGCATACCTGAACTAAATGTAAAGCACTAACTTCCTATAAATGGGGCTCCATACAAAACATATGTACAGAATAAGTAATTATCAAAATTATTTAAATATTTTTATTATCACCATAAGTACGAACTTTCCTTGGAAAAAGCTAGTTACATTAACCCTCATTTGGTAACAGGGGTGACGCGTCACCTTATCTCGGATTATTCTGTTATTTAACACTAGAAATACTATTCTCAGATTTGTGCGGCTTCATGTAAACTTTGGAAACAACAGTGTTTATTAGCGTGTACTTGTACTTCGTTCACATCACCTTTCTTTAGTGAATTATGAGAGCGTTGGGATGACTAGCCACCCCTGTTACCATTCGCGTTTGTAAACTTTTTAAATAAAATGTTGAACACTTGTATGTATAATTGCAGTTGTGACCGTATCCGATCTTAACTTTGAAAAATCTATTTCTTCTGAGTTGGGGTTATCAGTAACCCCATGTTACCATCCACCGGTGTATAACATATATTACAAACGGAGAGTTAATAAAAACCGCATCGTAATATCACGTAGTCTAAAAAGTAGTCTTGTGCGTAGTACCCCAAATCGCAGGGTACATCAGTCAGCTGCTCAAGCCTAATGTCATTTGATAACTGACAGTTGACCTTAGTAGATAGGCAAAAAATGTTGGAATTCTTATAATGTGACACAAAGTATTGCGCCGTGAAGGTAAGTGAACCTTTCGCAAAAGTACGGCTACATTTTACAATTTTATTTGCATTAAGGCGCAAACGCTGCGCAGGTCAGCGAACAAATTTGTATTGTTTATGCGCAAGATAAGTCAGTCATCATTCGCTTTCGTTGTGGAAATTTCGATTGTCAAGATGCTCCTCACAGCGGGGGACGAATGACAGGAAAGGTGCATGATATTTTGGCAAAAGGTGAAAAAGCCCGCCATGTAAACAATTATAGCATCGCCAATGGCCTAAGCATCCATCACCATACAATGTTAAACCATTTGTAGAAAGCTGGCTTTGATTCTTAACCTCTTCGTTGTATGCAACCCAGTTTTTTTATTATTATTATTATTTCTAGTTGCACCGTATTAGGATCTTTTTTTCTGATTAAGCGCTGTAGAACCTACTTGATTTTTTTAATATTTATTATTTTTATTAAATACTAGCATCGACTACCTACTTCGCTGGGTTAAACAAAATAAAATTGTAATATATTCCGTTAGTCAGTCACTTTCTACTATTACTAAAAGCGCTCTTTGATATTAGTCATTTATATATATATATATATATATATATATATATATATATATATATATATATATATTCTCCTCTCCTTCCCTCAAGTTGTGAAGCTGAATTCGGATTTAAACGGAATCAGAAGTGTCACTGTATCTCAGCGACCCCGAAAGCTATCGATTCGACACTAATATCGGTCATTTTTTTATTATTTTAAATACCTCCCCTCCCCTAAGTTGCACCGTCCAAGTGATATATAAACCATGTCAGGTCCGAACCTGAAATATGTTGAAAGTTTGATCGAGATCAGTCGCGTTGTTTAAGAGTGAATAAGTCACAAAGACTTTCATTTTTATATTTCTCCCTACTCCCCCTTTTCTTACATTGCACCATCAAAAAGTGAAATAAGAAATATCCCAGGCACGATCCTCATCTATGTTTAAAATTTGATCGCGATTGGTCGTTTGGTTCAAGTTATGAAGTTTTATTTATTTTTTGACTCTCCCGTTCCCCCCAAGTTACACCATCCAAGTGAAGAGATAAAAAAATTCCCAGGCCTAAATCTCACATGTTGAAAATTTGATGGAGATCGGTAGGGTAGTTCAAGAGAGTAGGAGTCAAAAATAGTCACTTTCAAATTTATAATACAGATTTTTTTTTTTTTTTTTTTTTTTGTAAAAAGCTTCGTTGGAAATAACTAATTCAAAAACCGCATCGAAATATGACCAACGGTTCTCGATATAATCTCTCAAACACACACACACAAATCAAACTGAGAAGCTGATTTTTTTTCTTATAAGTTGGTTGAAAATCGGCATTATTCTCAAATCGGGTGGTCACCTGAAAACCGAATAAGCCAGGGAAAAAAAGAAAAAGAAAAGAATACTCATTCCAAAGAGAATTCTTGTGTTTACTGCCATGACAAGGGCAACATATTCAACAGTAGTAGGCTCAAATTCTAATGTGGGGGTGATTTCTGAACATCTTTTCGTATTACAGCTAAATCACGGCACGATTCTTTGATCTACCAAGAGTTTTCGTCTCAAAATAATCCTGCAGAAATAGCTATGGTTTAAGATTTTTTTTCTATTTGTGTTTTCATTCATGTGCCCATTATGGTTTGTGTGGTTTCGCTTTTTACAATGGGTGATTTTGCTCGGAGAGTTGCAGGTGCACTAAAGACAAGTGTGAAAAATATGATCGTTTACACTGCTTGACAACGAACATTAAAATTCATTTGTTTGTTCTTGCAGGTGCTCGTAAAAATAAGTTATAATATGGTTGTGTTAAATACACTACATAAATTGATTTCTGATATTTAAGGAACAAAAATATTTCAACACTGTTCCGGATCTTTTTGAACCTCCAAACTATGCTATGCAAAAGTATAAGACCAAATTCCGTAAGAGATAAAAAGCGGTTATTCGGAATCGATACAGATGTTCAAGGGCAGGTTCTTCCTTAACTCTCAATTCAAACTGAAAGTAAAAGAAATCAACCATTTCCGGTTTCAACATCGATCACAATAGAAAAAATGTAATAAATACCAAGAAAAAAAATTTCGAAATATATTCAGTGCTCCAAGAATACATTTCATCGCTATATCCGGAAGTAGTAGAAATTCACTACCATTTTCGATTTCAATATTAGTTTTTACTCTTTGGACACCAATTCAGCGTCACAATGATAAGACTTATCTCAACCGCTGTCCCTTTATTCAAACCGGAAGTAGTAGAATGATCGTTTATGGTTTCAACAGTGATTTTCATAGTAAGCAGATAGCAAGAATCAGTTTTAATATGGATTCATTACAACAAAAATAGCTTCCATCGAATGTTCTCTCCATTTCAACCGGAAGCGGTAGGAATCTATTACCACTTCCGGTTGAATATTGATTACCTTAAAGCAAGAAGGGTATGTTGAAAATTTAAAGTTTTTGCTTTCTCAGCAACGAAGCTATAGGAGACGTGGACTTACATTTTCAAGTTGAATGCGAACCACTGTGCTGCTCTGAAATATGAAGAGCTCTCCCTTCGGGAATGGAACCCGGTACCTCGTGCACCAAAACTGCATATGCTAGCAAGTAGACAAGCAGGGAGAGCTCCAGAAATTGTGGTTTCTATATAGTAAAAAGAAGGAAAATTCCCTTGTAAATAGTATAAATTGATTTACTTTTAATATTTTAAATCACCCCGCATACAAATATGATAAAAAATAGCTTTCGGTCAAGTTGTTGCATTTTGAGCTCATTTATTACCGATTGAAAGTTTTCATGGGCATAGCTTTGTAACACCTAAAGTGTGGGACAAACTTGAAGGCGTTAGAAGTCGGCACTCCTTGTTTTCTTTGCAACTGTTAGTAAATGAGGGGGCCACGGTGTTGCCACCTTTTTCATCTGTTTGTCAGTTGCTTAAGAGTCTTCATCCCGGCGAAATTAAAATACCGCTAATTTTACACTAATTATGTGATATCTTCAAACAGATAAAAGATAATTGAAATATGGAACAAGAGCGCCCTAGACAATATTATTTTGCGTGAGGCATCGTTATCACAAGTCACCTAGTGGCTTTATGTTTTCAGCTGTTTAGAAACGCGAAAATAAATGCCGATTTTCAAAATGGCTCGAAATCGAAAGCAGATAAGTGAGTCGTGATAACGGTTTCTCACGTAAAATGATATTGTCTAGGGCGCTCTTGTTCCACATTTCGATTATCTTTTATCTATTTGAAGATATCACATAATTAATGTAAAATTGGCGGTATTTTAATTTCGCCGGGATGAAGAGTAGAGTGAGTCTGTTTAACCATACGGCAACGGGGCGTCGCAAGCTATCGTTTCATTCGCTGAACCCACACGCCATCAAGTTCCTTCTATGCTTTAGTTTCTCCTCCAGGACAAGGAAAATCAAAATATATTCATTGTGCTTCTTAATCATAAAGATAACGTTCGTGTTCCTGTCACTTCTATAATCAGAACTACTCTTAAAGGAAGCGCTTTCAGATAATTTCATGTTCTGTTACATTACGACTTTGGATCGAATGTTGCGACCAGTAAATGGTAACCACGAATATACGATCTATGATATCACAAGAAAAAAAAAAAAAAATAGGGAGAAATAGGAAATATTTTCACATAAAAGTCTATAGCCATTAGTAGAGCCCGGATTTCCATGCACAAATAAACTCCGAGATATGCACAAAAATATAAAAAAAAATAACATGAACTAAAATATGCATAAAAAATTTTAACATGCACTGAAATATACACTAAGAAAATAAAAATTCAATTTCTTATAAAAATCTCTCTCATTAATGAGCTCTGTTGCTTGAACTATGAACGTCTTCCTTAGGTTTTGTTCTGTAAACCCACTGCGTTTATCAATGAGAAACGTTTTGTAGACCGGAAAGTTCTTTATCAGCAGAAGTCACTGATGCATGTGAAAATCACCAATTGTCTTCCTGTGATAGGTCCTTTACCAATTCCATGCTTTCACGTTAAGAACATTTGCAATGTCACAGATTGTTCTGTACCCGGGATTTTTGCCTGATATTTGGCAAAGTTTATCTGATGCTATTTCCGCAATACCGTGAGTTTCACTGGACAAAGGCTACGATAATTCGCCCAACAAGGAAAGTGAATGCTGCAAGGCATTGTTACGCATTCCAACGGTCTGAGATCAGTTATTCTCCAGAAGTGGTTGAGTATGTACTTAATTTTATTCTCAATGCCACTTGCAGAGAAACCTTTTTGTAACACAAATAGCGGCTGCATCGTCGGGATTTAGTGAGTCTATAAAGTGTCTTTACTTGATTAAAGTTATCTACTTAATACCACACAGCTTCAAGCCGCAAGCCCCATGCTTTGAAACTGGTTGCGGAACACTTTTCGGAACTTCGTGTAAGATACGTACGCGCGATGGAGCTTTCACAAATACTTTCTTCAAGTTTGATACAAGTGCGTCTACTTCCACATATTAGCATCGGATTGTTTCCAGGGGCGAATTCAGGGGGATTGCACCAAGAAGAGAAAACTTTATTTTACATATAAATAAAATCCATCCCAGAGTTTGGAGATCTTAAAAGTAGCTGTAAGTAGCAGCATTACAACCTTCCCCTAGAAGTCAGTCCTGGATCCGCCCCTGATTGTTTCTGCTACACGATAAAGACCTTGTGCAAGACAAATCAGGTAGATTAATTTAGGATACAACACTTTATTCTATACAACATTTTATTCTACATCTGCGTTTACAAAATAATTCAGTTCACTTTAAATATAACCTACTTCCTTGTGAAATACTCTGAAATATGCTAGTATGCAACAATAAAATTCGGAAATATGCACTCTCCTGCAAAGTTTACAAAGTATGCATGCACATCGAAATCCACTCAAAATATGTACTTATATGCACTATCATATGAGTCACAAACGAATCCTTACAAGTCCGTCAGAAAGAAAAAAAAAATACTTTCCATACTTTCCTGCATGTTACTACAAGCATGCGTTTTGCATATAAATCCGGGCTGTAGTCATTAGACACAACAGACATGAGTTGAAACAATAAACACGTATTTGCTTGTTTGAAGCAGCTCAGCGCAGTTTGCAAATGATAAGACAGAAATGGAACTACGATTTTTACATGTAGGGCAGAGTTGCTCAATGGTAAAACTATTCTAGCGTTCGTTGATTCAACTGCAAGCCATGAGAGTTATTAGTGCACAATAGCAGGTAAGTGTGTTTCTTTGGGGTTCTACGATCTCCACAGCTTGGTAAGGATCTGCGTGTAAAATTAAATATTCCACGTCCCACATAATTATCCTGCACATTAGTGAGGTCAAGTAACAGCAATGAGGAAAGGATCTGTGGAAATATGAAAGTGAAAGAAAACTAAAGAGTCTAGAAAACTACTTCCAGACGACCATGGACTCCTAAATCAGAGGTAAGCACTTACTTTGAGCAATCATTTTCCTCATGTTGATACAGACATATATCACGATATCGTAAGAGGCAAACTAAGACGGTGATAATGATTAATGAACGTAATGGTGGAATAAAGATAATAAGAAATGGGAACTCGAGAAACCCCGCGCACAGGGTTTTTGTTCACCATAAAGCCCAGTTGGCAGGAACAGGGAACGAACTAGGAACCCCCAACAACAAGAGGATCTCCCGACGCCATTGAAATACCATGATCCACGTTTCTATACCCTTGGCCTTTCCCACCTTCGAGCAACAATCACTGTATTATATAAAAAGTGAGAATTTTGATATTCAAGAAACGAAATATACATATATCACTCCCATACATCTGTACTTGTTATGTTAAACAATTATAGATTTTTCGAAGGAAAAAAAATTACATTTATCCTAGGGATCGTAAGATTGAAATCATTCTTTCCAAACCATATTGGAAGAAAAGTTGAAATAAAAGCTGGCAATTTTATCAGATATTTCCATTAAATTGGTGTCCATAAAAAAACGAGGAATACGCCCTCCTTCCACCAAGCCCTTTAATTACAAAATGGCCTCAAATCTTGAGATAAATGCGCAAGTGTGTTGCTTATTGGAATAACTAGATGTATGACAAGTTATCAAACGTTTGTTTGTAGAAGGTGAGTATTAATGTGTTACAGAATCTAATAAAACTTCATCACTTTATACTAACGCCTAAATTTAAGTCAAACCACTTCGAAGACTCGCTACGATGTGTCCAAGTGGAATTACAAAAAATGCTAAAATGCAGCCAAAATAATAACCAAACCAAGTACAAGATGTTGAGCCTGAATTAGTATAGTACACTATATATTCACGACTTTTAAATCTACTACAATATATAATTTAGTTTAGAGTAACAAATAATTATTCTAATAAATGGCACACAACATACTAAATAAGCCATACAATATGAATACAGAAAAATATTTACAGTTTAAAAACTTAGTAAATAAGATGGTATATCAGGTGTAGGTGCCATACTGTACCCTACCACACACACCTTCACATATTGTAAAGTTGGAACCCAGTATATTTTCTTCCAACTAGTACAGAATTATTGAATTCATTACAAACATCAGAATTTCTGATCTCTGCTTAAAAAAAGAAAAACCCATAATTCGATCTAATTGGATTACCTTTCTTGAATGTAACGGTAACATCCTTTCGATTTTAGAGATCAAGTTAATTTAGAAAATGAATTAGTGAGTACGCGCAATAATTACAGATGCTCTTCACGTAAGCAAGATTATGCAGGTAATGTAAGGGATTAATAATCATATTAAGCAGCCAAACGTTTTTGAACTGTTCACTTTTGTGTCCACATACAGATTTACAGCAAATACTACAGCAACACTAAATTTGTGACTAATTTTCAGTTTGTTTTCCTGAGCCACTGTCTTCTTGATCAAATACAAACTTTGTATTCTGCATAACGCAACATCCCAATTAAATTATTTATCTCAACTCCTGGATTGAGGAATTCATTAGAACTTGAGATAAAAAGGAAAATATTAGACAAAATACTTTAGTTATACCAGAAAGTCAAATTCATAGTATATTTAGCGTGTGCCATAAAATTTGTTCTACTCAATATTTTAGTTTTGAGTAAGTATTATTATAGTCCAAAAGTAGAACAGCTGCATATATAGCTACATAATGCATTCTACACGGTATGAATGTATTAGGTACCTGATTTGCATTGAATGGAATACCAGTGCTATTGTATCATCCACTCGATTGCTTTACTATAATGTATCAAACTCATGAATGAAGAAACGCTAACACATTCAGAACAATTACTTGAGTGAGCAAAATCTTATTTCATAGTAAATAGGGAACAAAGGATCTATGATAACTTCTACAAAGTTTACAGTCGAAGAAAAAGTTAGGATTCGTTCATGAAAATAAATCTTGTGCCTGGTTGTCACTTCAAATTAAATTGCTCATCAGTTTCACAGAAGAAAAAAAAAACTCTCATCTGATTTTGTTCAGCAGAGTTTCTCTGCTGTCTAAATTATTTACAATATCCTACCTTGACTGACGGAAATTCCAAGATATTCCTTACATGAGTAAGTTGAATAACATACCTGGAAATAAGAAATAAAACTTATGAGAAATTGTTACTTGTTCGATACGTCTTAGACGCATATTATTATTATTGTCAGCTTAATATTTTGTCAGCAGATATAAAGTTAATGGAGTAAGAATAAACAAAGTAGAACAAATTAAAGATCTCGGTATTATATATGACTACCAAATTTCAATTGTCTATCATTTAAATGATATAATGCAGTGAACGAGAAAAACAATAGCTTTTATATTTAATCAATGGCCTGATTTTATAAATTGTTTTTCTTATGCGTACTTATAAAAGACACTTGTTAGATCCAAACTTGAATTTGGTTCAGTTCTGAAAGTTCAGTCGAACTTTTTTCTAAAATACTTGTTAAAATCGAAGCTGTATAGGAAAAAAAATGTTATATGTTATAAAATTTTTTAAAAAAATGGATTACAATTCACATGAGTACGAATATTGGTTAACTTTAGGGGGACTTCCACCTCTATCAGAAAGAAGCAAATTTATTGATAAATACTTTATTCAAATGATATTGGATAACAAATATAGTACCGATTATTGCTTGAAAAGAGTGCTGATTTATAGTGTAAGAAGTCAATCGACATTAGTAACACTAAATTCAAAACGTGAAATATTGAGAAGAGTGGCAATATCTTATAAAAATGTAAAACAACATATGTTGGGAGAATTAACAATTTTTACAAAGATTAAACTGTTTTAAGTTTATGACAAGGAACTTTATTTTATTATTATGTATCTTCATAATATATAATCTTTATAATCTATAATTCGAAGAACCAATCTTTTACAATAAGTATAACAATAAGTGAACATGATATTTTGCATGCTGGATATGCAATTTTAAGCAAGGTTTACTCATTCTTTAAATTATAGTTAAATAAAGCTTTATTTCAATAGTTTTGTAAATGGTATATTATGAATTTGACTATTTCCATTTTAATCTTGTTTTATAATCAGCTTAAATCTTGTAATTTGAATATATTATGCTTCTGACAAGGGTCTTAACCTGCTAATACTCATTCTATACTACAAATTTTCTGGTTTGTTTTAAATGATTGTATAATGGTTTACATAGTGGTATATTTTTGCCAATGAGCTCTTCACAGCACCGAAAATAATAATGTATTCTGCCTTTTGTAACTTTTTTTAAATTCTTTTTTAAAGGTTTGGTTTTGGAAATGTTTCTTCTACGTTTCTTGATCTTAGAAGCATACGCAACAAACGAATTATGATCCTACTGATTTCACCACAACCACAAGCAAGAAACCATTTCTAACTGGATTCCTTTTTACATATACAGCAAATAAATAATCTCTTTCACAGAAATAAAAATACTATCAAGCATTATTGGCAACAAACATGCTCTTATAGCCGTAAAAATAACTTTTCCGATTCTCTCAAAAAGTGTGCATGAAAATTTAGCCCCGGACGTGTCATTTGTGTTCAGTTCGATGTCATCAATTGACAAATATGTCTTATCCTCGGACAATATAGTTAAAATTAAAAGTTGATCGTAATATGGTTAAAAACAACTGTATTTTATTATATTTCATTAACCATATTGTACGATCTTGCTTGTGACTAAATTTAAGGTTTGTTACAGTATGCTTCAGTATCAGTTAAAATCTTAATTATGGTATTATCGTGCACCCTCAATTTTAAATTTTACAAAGGAAGTGATTTTCTCAAGTACGACGCATGAACATTTAAGCTCACCCATATCATTTTGTAGAAATCTGACATCTATCGATTGGCATCTCTCGTTTAAGGATTTTTGTTAAACGCTAGTCACAATGCAGAATTAAATTGAAGAAGGTCAACTATAGTAGAAATACGTTACTTCAAGTAGCTGTCTATGCACCCTCACCAAAGGTGGCCATTTTATAACTGTGGTTCCCTCGGCCTTACCCGTGCTCAGGCTTAAAGAGCCTTGTACCGTTTCAATCATGCATCCTCAATGCCCTCGCGCCGGGATAGCGCTCATTAATCTCGCTGACGAGTAAGTTCTTTCGGGAATTATTAAGTACAGGGCTCTCACGCAATTACTGAAAAAGTGACCGACTGGTCGTGAGTGGCAGACACGCATATTGGGCATTCCTGACTGCTACTCTGAATCAAAACCTAGATCACGTACACCGCAAGCATGCTGGTTGACCATTCTGTACAATAATTTTCAAATATAGGGGAGACAGTGTAATGAGGATCAGTGGGGAATGGTGGTCGTCCAAGTTTCTCAGAAAATGTATGTAATGACACCTGGTTTACTTTGGCCAGGTGTACTTTGGCCTGATAATTATAAATAGGAGAGTATGTCTAAGTTTCCAGTTTGATACTGAAATATCAGGCCACTCGTACTAAGCCGTTTCCAGCATATAGTACAGAAAGAAATAATGTATCAGTTGCAATTGTCTAGCTGCATCAGTTGGTTGCAGGCAGGCATTTGGATCAGTCGCTGTGCGTTGCGCTCGTCTACTGCATGACAATGCTCTAGTTCACACAGCTATTCTTACCAAGGCTGCAGCGTTAAACCTGGACTGCAGGGTATGTGTCGAATCTCCTCGAAGCACCAAACTTTCACTAAAGCTTTGGAAAAAGTAGCCGTGTGGAGTGGAGCATTGTCATGCAGTATCACAGCTCATCGCACAACGACCGATTCAAAGGACTGTCTCCAACAAACTTGACGTAGTTAGACAATTGAAAACACATTATTTCGTCCATAGATGGCACTATATGTTATGAACGACTTGTTACCAGTGCCGCGACATTACAGTATCACGCCGAAAACTTTTGGAACTACTCTTGTAAGAAATAATGTAACTAGCGACGCTACTCAGTCAGTGGATGAAAGTTATTGAACATACAAATTTGTAGCACAATTGTGGAGAAATTGTTTTCTTGTTAAATGATGTCTAGCACTTTTTCTGCTTCACATTTTCAGAGTAGTACTCACTATTGTGTGTCAATTTACTTTCTATTAACTATGCCATTATTCTCATTCTTTACTTTAAAAAAAAAAAACTCATTTAACTAAAAATGTTTGGAGTAATGGAATCGCCGTTAAAATTCTTTATTATATGTTTTAAAGAATTAAAATCAGGCAAACTGTGTTGTTCGTTTCAATATTCTTAACTTTAACCAACGTATTGCAGTGAATAATGATAATTCACCTACAGTTAAAATATTATGACTATTTGTTTCTTCTTTACTCATTGTGTTATTTGTTAGGCGACTATATTAATGATCCCAATTACTCCAAGATGCAGAAAACTGGGGCTGAATGTAGTTATGATTTTTTTTTTCGATACAGCTATCTTTTCGTAAATCTGACGTGTGTGTTATGCATAGGCCTATACGAGACGAAAGAAGTTTCCCAATACAGTATGCATTAGCTGATGTTTTAAGAAGAAAAGTTCCCATTTGATTTAAGATTTTCCTTAGGTGATACACGTTACTCTCATCCATCCTACAATTAGGATTTCTCAAACGAATATAAATAAGTAAATAAGAGAAACTGTAAGTGCCTAAACACCTTAGTACTGCATATCTTAATGCGATACGTGTTTTTAACATGCTAGTCATATCCGTAAATACATTTGAACAGTTTTAGCTGGAATTGTCTCGCTCTTGTTACAGAATGGTACGAACTGAACGTTGACTATTTTTTTAACTTTAAGGACAATAACAAAGGCAAGAAGGAATTTGTTATTAATAGCGAACTGACGTCAAAGTTATTGAATGTACCAGTTAATGACTACGTATGTATGTATGTATGTGTGTTAAGTATACCACCGTTACATTATATATAACCTAAAATCAAGCGAACAAAATTGTACATAGGGTCTACTTGGTATATTATTATTATTATTATTATTATTATTATTATTATTATTATTATTATTACGCAGTAGACATCACTTTTAAGGAAGTATATTGTTTGCGTGATACAATCCCGCAACCAAACGACATTAACTTACTTGCACATAAATGAAGAAACGTGTACCATGGAAAACAGACGAGTAAAACACACACTAAATTAAAACATTAAACCACGTACATGGGACGCAACCTTAATTACTTGTTCTCACTTAAAGAAGTTATACTTGCTTTGATCTGATTTGATTGTTTTCACACGATCAACAAAAATCTTTAATTTCATTTATTGCGTGAAATACCTTATTAGTAACATTTGGTAGATTTTCAGTAGGTCTTAAATTTTCAACCATTTTCGAAGCTTCGAATAAAATGTTCATTTTTTCACTTCCGCTCTGCTGGCTCTGGATAACTCAAGTAGCTATTCTTCTGGAATATGTCCAGTACTACAAATTATTGTAGTGTAATTACCAGAGATGGAGTGGGTTAGTGGGTCGTGGGTCAATAGGACGAGGCCCACTGCAATCCACCACTCACCGTGAGCCACTCTGATTTACGGATTCAATATGTTCAGTGCATTGTAGGCAATATCTTTCAAGGTCTCCATTTCTCTTCCGTTTTCATTTGATTATTCACTTACCTGAGAAATATATCCAAATGAAAAAAAAATTCAGACACTTTTGGATATTGATGTTTGTAATTGTAATAATAGCAATATTTGGCCTACTATTTGGCTTTTGAGATTCAGTCGAATTTCAGACATTTTTTATTAATTTTTTTTTTTTACGTTGCCCTACTTTACCTTGATTTGAGACTTTCAAATTTCATCTTATTTTCCACTGAAAAGTATCTAACTCAACAAGGAAATAATTATATCTTATAATTAAATTGAAATTCATCGTAATATGGTCCATTTTATATCGTACAGGTCAGGTCCATCGGTATTTTAACAGAACGGTGTTTGAGCAATTTACCGTAGAAATTCCGATTAGTGATAATTTCACAGCTTTGTTTTATTACAAGTGTAAACTTTTTAGTCATCCGGGTCACAGTTGATAATAGGTTTTGGTGGGTGGCGGTTTACAGTGAGTCAAGTTTTCATTGACCAATGTCATCTCTGGTAATCAGGCTACTTCTAATTATCCAACAAAGACACTAAAAATTTCTTTAATGCAGTTTTCAAGGGGAATATACGTTTGTTCGAATTATCCAATACTTCAAATTAAAGGGAGTCTGTTCTTTATATATATTCGTACTTATTTTTCAAAGTAATATCAATTATTTCTTGTATTAAAACGTGATTACTCTTTCAAGGCAAAATTGTATTTCGTCGGACTCTACTTTTTCTAAAATTCTATAATACATATGAAGAGAGAAGGTGATTTGATCAAGTTATTTTGAAGATACTGTACTTATTCTTCTCTCTCAAACAATTATCTCAAATTCACTTTTGATTTCTGAGCTAAGACGTTCATGCTTATTTATCAGTAATGATTTTTAAAAATAGCAATGTCCTTTAAAGTAATTTAACCGACCACACACTACTAACTTTCGCCAAGTGGACGTAGTGAGGGACAAAGACCGTGTGCGTGAGTTCTCAGGATTCTCCTGTTTATTTCCAGTTTCTTCATTCATTATCATCCGTATCTTTTCGCCTGGGGCAAAAGCGTGAAACCTCAAACTTAGAATGTTGACAACCCATTCCTACTGTTATTCGGAAGTAACATTTGCTTTCGAATGGGACAAAAGCAGGGTGGTCCGTAGAACATTTTGAATAACGAAAGTTCAAGAACGCTGTTATAGAATATTCGTTGCTTTTTAAAATGCTAATGAGAGTGAATAATGCAAGAACTCTATCTTCCAGTTTCCAGTAAGAGATATTGATAACATACGTAGAACGCAGGATGAGAATCTAGTATTACCGTTGCTCTAAATGGAATTCGTGAACAGAACGAAAGTTAATATTCCTGAACATCCCTTAGAAAGAAAGAAAGAAAAAGATAGATAGATAGATAGATAGATAGAGAGCGAGAGAGAGGGAAAATTAAATTTTCTCTTGATAAACAAATATTTTGCGGAAAATAGATTAAACGCAGATCATGAAAGTACATCCTCTATGAATATTCTGTGGGAGTAACTTGATAAGCTCTGCTCTCCTTTCCAGATGCAACGTCAATTCGTGAATCAATATATACACCTCCAATCCCAATGGTACGAACACCAAGCTCACGAACAGAATCTAGCTCTAACTTCCTCTTCCAGCAACAAGTACAGTATTTTATTGTGCGACACTGCAGCTTCAAACGGAAAATGCGTGGTCTGCGTATCGAAACGCCAGTATTTCTTGCTTTCTTGACTAGATGTACAGTATTTCCAAATTATGCTCCGAATAAGTCTGAAGTTATACAACGGCTATACTTCCCCGATTTCTTTGAATACGTGTCACAGCACAAATTGTACGAGTTCGCGAGTAGTAGTCTTCGGTGTTTCTTCTGCGTCGAAAGAATAGGTTTCATCTCCACCTCTATTCCTCTACTTCAGCCGAAAGTCGCAGAACTGTACATTTGCAAATTCCATACTGGAAAAGCTTTAAGAGTGCGACGAGATGATTTCTGATACGGATTTAATCTCCAGAACGGACTCCATCCGCGTCCTTATTCCTCTATTCAAAGCTTATATAGTTCAGATCCTACATTAAGTGTAGGTACACGTCTCACATAGCCCTGAAGTTAAAACAGCCGCTAAAGGATCAGCAATTATATTTCTCGGCTTTCGGCATCTATGGCCATGTTAGCTCGTCATACAAATGAGGGATGACGTCTCTCGGCAGTCACACTGCCCGGGGAATAAGAGAGGAAGGAAGGAATGGCAAAGTAGCAGTCTGGAACCATGTTAGCTATCATCCCGACATTTGCCTGGTGTGAATGAGGAAAACGCAGGAAAAACAATCAGGATGGCTGGTGTTAAAAAGGTGTTACACTTTTCCACTTAAGTGTCCCCACTGGAAATTAACTCGGGACCGAAATGGTCGCTAAATTTCAATTCGACTCAATCACTCTAAATCCGGAAGTGGTTGGAATCACAGCTTGTAGTTTTAATGCCGATCCCTATAGGGCAAAACCGGTCACATACAGCAAAAACTTCCAGTTTTGTTTATGGACTTAGGTATCCTAACAATAGGTTCGATCTCCTCTTTAAATGTTAACGCACGAGACGAGGTACAATACAAGAAATAGCTTCTTCCAATTTAAATATATCTGCTTTTCGAGAGGAGATAGCACTTACTGATACAACAAATCGATATCAAATCGAGCAAGCTTACTGATACAAAGTTTTCCCCATAAACGTACACATCCTATAGCCTAAGATCAAATCAAGCACCTCTTTGCACCGGAGGTTAGAGCTTTTCTACAGATGCTCATTGAAGCTCTGAACTAAAACCATAGTACAGGCAGGACGGACTATTTTCGTGACTCAGCTCCATCATCGTATATCATGTATCGCATAACCTTTGTAATATCATTTTGTATTGTCCCGGATGTTACTGACAGATAACAATGAATAAACTACGCAAGAATTACATACCACGGCTATCATATTTGGCACGCTACAATGGGAGGAATTATATTTATCAGAATTACCAAACGGAAATTGCAGATAGAATACTCCGCAATTGTATCCTGACTTCCGCTTCAATCAATGCGAGGCAGAAAGAACCAGCAATATCACCACCATTCAGTTTCAATACAAAATAAATATCGAAGATGCCAGCGCAATCTACAGCTCTATATTAAGAAAGTAAATACAGAATTCTATAATATTAGAGTTTAGCGAAAAGATGTCCAAAGATGACAATTCGAAAAATATTTACTCAGCCGAACAAAATTATAGTCTATGGGTGGCTAAATCATCTTTCGAGAAAACAGAAATGTTATTTTTATGAACCTAAAAATGGATCTACCAACAGTGCCACCGATTATGATGAAAAACTCAGGCTCTACCATATATGCAACACGTGCATTTCTAAGGGGCGGCAAAATCTGTCGTAACTATATTATTTAAAATAAATATTTGCTGTTAGAAACAGACTTGATGATGATGGTAGTTAAATTTTATTAAGCTGGCCTCCTATTTGAATACTACACTCATAAATCACGTTTAGGTCGCATTAGTTTAAGGCCACATGGACAGTGCTAAAGCAAATAGTCAAACATAACCCAAGCATGAATTGCTTGATTGTTGTCAAATAAGAACTCAATTTTTGAACAGTGGCCAATACCTATTCCATTTAGTTACTTATCACGGTTTTTGATATGAAAACTACTATTGTCTTTATAACTAACAAGTTCCTTATCATTGTATGTGGAAACAACTTTTATTTAAAAAAAAAGAAATAACAGATGCAGAAAGAAAATCAAGAAATAAAGATAAAAGAGCTAGTTACAGCAGAATTGCAGAGTGATATATTGCGCTTGAAGCTCGATATTTAATTCTATAACAATGATTACAATCGTTCAGGTGTGTGCTTTATCTTGCACTAACATATTACTATTTAAAGAAAAAACAGACACAGCGGGATTGTATTTGTAGTGTTTAGACATTTCTGAGTGCGAGTGCACTTTCCCTTCGCTCCGTTCTTCATGATAGGGTAGCATACCTAAAATTGTGGATTTTAATATTTGTTCTTACTGGAGAAAGGGGCTGACAAATGATGCCACTGCACAGGGCGACAAATTGCCTAAGACCGGCCCTGGTGATACTTAAGCATACTCTAACCTTTCTTTTAATACAACACTAGTAATGACAGCAAACAATATGGTTAGTGCAACTGAACAAAAAAAAATAACTACTGAATTTTAATATTTGTTTAAATACAGTACGTACTGTCCAAGGAAAAGAGATACCAATAAATGGAAGACATCGAGCTACACAAAATAAGATGTTTGAGGGCTAATTCCGATGCGTAGTTCAAGAAAATCGAGAAAAATGAATTCCATGACATTAAGAACTATGTAGTTTGCTGCCAGTCTGATACATTTTGAATATACAGGGTGACCAAACAAAACCTTCCACATTTTAAAGGTTAATACAGCAAATCGTATTGTAGATAGGCACTTGTTTATTGAAAAAAAATATAAAATGGTACAACCAAGTAACAAGGAACGGACATGAACGTGTCTTCTGGACTTCCGAATCAAATCTAGTCCATTCGATGAACGTAACAAAGATATGATCTTGCACAAAAGTCCCTGGGGCCCATTAGCCCTGTTAGTATAAAGAAAATCGTAGACTCGCAGTGAAATAGCTATTTCATTAACACTGTTCATTGGAAAGTCATGGTTTATAGTTCATCCCCATCAGCATGAAATAAGCTTTCCAGAGATGCTATGTATTGGGGTCCATAACGTACCTGAATAGGAAAAATTGGGAGAATATCGTGAAAATTCCCTCCAGAAATCTTTCCCATCAACTTCGGACCCCTCTGGAGTGGCCCCGGGTGAAATCACACAATCCAAGTGTATCTCGAAAAATACTATAGGGGATAAGAAATGAGTGTACCAAGTTTTGTATTGATATACGGAATAGATGAGGGGAAAAGTTTCTGGAGGGAATTTCCCAGATATTCTCCCAATTTTTCCTGTTCAAGTACGTAATGGGCCCCAATAAATAGCATCTTTGAAAAGTTTGTTTCATGCTAAAGAGAATGAACTACAAACCAGACTTTCTAATGAACAGTATTGATGAAATAGCTATTTCACTGCGAGTCTACGATTTTCTTTATAATAACAGGGTTAATGGGCTCCAAAGACTTACTCCATTGTCCATGACACCTAATTATTTGTGCCTGAACATGTCTTTGTTTTGTTTATCGAATGGACTAGGTTTTATTCGGATGTCCTAATGATAGGTTCATGTCCGTTCCTTGTAAGCAAGCAACACCATAAATTACAACAGAATTTTAAGAAAATTGAAAATACAAAAGAACAAATGACAAGCAAACTAAAATACGCAGTAACAATTAAATGTAACCAGAAATTACTAATCTTACGTATATTTGAGTGAAGATGGAAGTCTGTAAAGAACAATTAAATCAACTTCTAAAATATTACGTCTTGAAGTGGAAATTTACGAGTAATATTGCTTTTCAGATTTTTTTTCTTTCTAACAATGAAAGTACTTGGGCCTGAACGGGTGAATATGCACAAAAAGGAAACTATGTGTATTGCTAGCATCCCGGAAGCAAACAGTGATGTCCGTTTTTCTGTAAAATGCTGTAAACGTCCGCAAGAGCAGGACAAAGTAGAGCACGTGCCATAACTACATGGCGTCTATAGAATCGGATCCCGGGCCATTTTTGCGAAACGGATTGGGTGAATGGAAAAATCGGCGAACACGTATCCCTTATTTTTAGGAGCACACAGTTTGAATGAAAAAGTTGTGTCCCAGGATCCCCAGGAGGGTTTCAGACAGGCAAAGGCAGGAGGGATGCAACCTAAATTTTCAATAATAAGGCGGGTCAAGTAGTATAACGTTGAAAAGGTATTGTGAAAAGAAAGAATATAAAACATCCCGAGTCTCTACGCACACCCTGACAGGCAAACTGTCAACACAGTTGTCATGAAAGTGTCTGTGACCACCATTTTGCATAGTGTGCGCATACAGACTTGGGATTTCCTAATGCAGTAGTGGACGCAAATATGAACGGAAAGAAGATGAAGAACATCTTACCAAGTTTTTTTTTTTTTTTCGGTATTGAATCCACATTTACCTGACAACGATACATCACTTGTACTGTGTGACTCTTGTTCAGGACACAAGGATGAACATATCCTCCGGGATGCCTGCGTAGGAAAACGTGTCGATATGAAATTAATGCCACCAAAAACTACAAAAAGTGCTTAACCTTTGGACATATATTTCTTTCGACAATAAAAACTGTACGCCAAGTGAATTACTGACTACATCAAGTTCCGTTGCTGTGTACAGCAGCCGGATTTACATGATCGGTTCTTTCTCCTGAAATTACATTCAGTCATCTACAGTCAGTTCTCGGTGGACTATGGACAAATATTTCGTTACGCATAGCAGAAAGCTGGTTATGACAATGGTAAACCTGTGCAAGTTTTCAAAAGTGTAATCGATGTGGCTTTCTATACATACATCACAGAGTGTCCGGTGTTGAAATGTGACAATTGTTCTTTGTTACCTGTGCGTTCTATAGTCTTCCGTACTGCTTTGATCATTTATTGACAATCCTCATGTGCACTTACAGTTACGCCAGGTTTTCTACGTGCGACTCTTACTGTGACCTCTCGTGGAGGTTTCTAACATCTTGCAGACAAACTAACGTCACCATTTGCTTGAAGGTAAGGGGACTTTTGTTTCATCTTGTTTCTTTTCACATTACCTTTCCAACGATCTACTACTTGACCCCCTTACCATTTGACAACTTTGGTTGGACCCTGCCTACGACCCTCCGGGGCAGGCTTGGACACAACTTTTTAATTCAAAATGCGTGCCCCTAAAATAATGGGATACGATTTTTCCATCCACCTAACCGTTTCCGCAAAAATGACCCGGGGACAAACTTTATAGAACATGCTCTACTTTGCCCTACTTTTGCGGATGTTTACAGCATCTTGCAGGAAAACTGACATCACTGTGCTTCCGAGGTGCTAACATTATACATGCCTTCCTTTTTGTGTGTATTCAACCGTTCGAGCCCAAGTATGCGCGCCAATTACATGGATGCTCCAGGGCTCCAGTATCCACGCAAGTACTCTTGTGGGTGCGGTGCATCCACAAGATTTTTAGTTTGAAGAAATATAATAAAATAAATATATCTCAGTTGCAGTTATCAAAAAATAATATGCAATTAAAACATTGAGATGGAAATTAAAATTTATCACCTCTAAAACACAATCGTTTGTTTCAAACGTGTGCAAAGTTAACCAAGGCACACATTCCCCCTTTCCTGTCTCTGGCCTAGTCTAAAGCAGTCCCCACAATGAATAAATTTTTAAAAAACGGAACTATATTGTGAATAGAATCGAGGGCAGTCCTTTATGACAATGTTCATAAAAGGTTTCAACTAAAAGGAAATCAATGAAAAAATATCGAAACTTCTCTGAAAATATATAACACGTCCCGCCATTGATATGCACCCACACAAGTTTTGGAAAATCGGCGCCGTTGAGCCCAAGTACTTTCCTTGTAAGAAGTGTAAACCAGTAATTTAGCAGAGAAAACTAGTTTCCAGTTTGAGTTGGTGTTTTTCGCTCTTGTGCAATATCAAATGTTCGCTGAAAATACAAACTTATTTAGAAGAGAAAAGAAAGAATAAAAGAATTACACTGATAAAGTGCATTTGCATATACAAGAAATTTAGTAAAATAATACACCAGAAATACAATATGGGCCTATAATATACTTGTATGTGAAATAGAAAGGAAAGATAGATGAGAGGTTCCTGCTTTAATAAAAATAAAATAATAATTCAGATAATGATTGATGTTTCCATATTTCACTATGGTTCGATATTTTGGGTATTTCGGTAGCTATGGTTCGGTATTTCGATAATTTTGTTTTTCGCTATATCAACATTTCGGTATTCAAAAATGTTGATAACGGTTTCAGTATTTTGTAATCTTGCTTTTGACAATGTAAATTGGAATATCACGTTCAGAACGACGAAGAATCTAGAAGTGGATTACAGAGACAGAACAATAATATACCAACTTTATAGGAACCAGACAGCTGTTATAGGAAAAGATCAGAAGGAAGCAAGAATAAGTAAAGGAGTGACGCAAGGATGTGGACTTTCAAGTCTCCTGTTCAACATCTATATAAAAGAGGCTATGAAAGAATTCTTTGAGAAAAACGAGAAAGGCGTTAAAGTAAATGGTCAGGTTTTCAGCACAATAAGCTTTGCCGATGACATAGCATTGATAGCGGAGAACGAAAAAGGACTTGCAGGAAGCACTTTCAAATTTCAACGACCAACTGAAAAAAAATGCAAAATGAAGCTAAATAAGAAAACCAAAGTGAAAAAGTGGACAAGAGCAGGACAAGGAGACGCAAACGTATGGCTAGATGAAGAGAAAATCTAAGGCATTAAGACGTTCCCTTATTGAGCTGAGCGAAGCGAAGCTCTTATACTCGGGTTAGCCGTTTGGTTGTCCGCGAACTCCTCCTAGACCGTTTGGCCGATCTCAACCAAACTTAGCACGCTGACAGAGTATGTCGTGCTGAGTGACAACATAGGTCGAAATCAAAAATCCGATGTACCATCGAGGAATAATCACCGAAGAACGCTTGCATAGACTTAACATGGGGAAAAAGTTTTCACGCGATTTTTTTGTCAACAATTAAAAATGGCATTTATTATTGCATAATGGCCAGGAATGATTACGTAGTTTAAGCTCGCTCAGCTCATTTCATTGCAATCTGGTACATCCATTGCATTCCTAGTTTAGGAAGTCTAATATCCTCGGACGGAAGAAGTGAAAAAAATGTAAATTCCAGAATAGCGCAGGCTAAACAAGCATTCAATAGGAGAAGAAGACTGCTAACACTCAAGAAATGTGGCGTTGGACATTCGGAAACTATTTATTAAGACCCTGGTATGGAGCGTGGCGCTTTACGGATCAGAGACGTGAACACTGAGAAAAGCTGAAATATCTAAGCTGGAAGCATCTGAAATGTGGTTGGCGCAGAGTGCTGTACATATCATGAACCGAGAGGAAGAGAAATGAAGACGTACTAAAGGAAGCTAATGGGCGACAGATTATGAAGATAATAGGAAAGAGAAGCAGCAGCATACTTGGCCATCTTATTCGGCACTTCGATTGGATCACCGTGCTGATAGAGGGAAAGACAGAAGAAAAACCAGAAAGAGAAAGGCCAAGGATAGAATATCTAGATAAAGTTACGAACAAGAGATCTTATCGAAGTATAAAAGACCGCTCTCCCAAAGGAGAGAAAAGTTTAAAATTTCCATGTTGCTCACCAACCTCTGGCTGAGGTGAACAAAAAGGTTGAGAACCACTGGATTAATGTACACACTGAAGAAGAATTTTGGATTTTTCACTAAACTACCAAAAACCTTTTTCTTAGTTTTTTCAGAAATAATATTGCATTGTTCTATAAACTGGAGATATACACAGAATACAACATGCAAAGCACTAATATACATGCTGTGCTCATTTGAGTTTTAAAATTTAGTTTTAAATCCAGTAACACAGTTTACGTGAATGTACAGTCATTTCAGTTCAACGAACTGCGTGCTGCTTGAAAAATCAGAATTATTGAACATTCAGATTTGCGGTGACAGCACACATTTGCAATCCATATTATCAAAACATATTTGGATAACTGAATCACCCAGTTAAGAGTCCTACTTTAAAAAATACACTAGGAACTTCATCGAATTTATTTCGAACGTTTCATACACTTTCTTTCTACATTAGAATATCTGCATAGAAATCGACATCCCATTCACTTGCATATTTGCTATGCTATTTTTTCCGTATGTTAATGTCTGCATATTTCAACCTAGATTCCTCCCTGCCGTTGCGTGACAGGCTTCGCAAGCCGGAAGCAAACACACAATCAATATGAAGAGTTCACTCTCCTTAATATTTCTTTCTAGAAAAAAAAAAATGCAGATCTCCTTACCTGAAGATCAACGGATAAGAAATAGTATGTGTCTATCAAAACAAACAAGAACCACCACTTTTGACCACCGTTCGATTCGGAAATTCGTCTGAAGTCACATATATCATACAGACTTATATTAGTTACTGGAGAACTATGGATAAAACAACAGATTTCTTATCAAAATTTTCGATGAATCACTCTCTTCCGGATGGAAAGAAAAAGAGACCGAGAACACGGCTGCGAAACATCAGGATACGTCGCAGATTTGTTGTGAAACAAATGAAACAAAGTTTCCAAAACAAACTAACGCGTCGATCGATTTGGGAAATAGGTCTGGGAATCTGTTACGTAATCTGAGTATTTGGATATTCCCATTACTAATATTAATAAGAATAAAAACTACAACCACTGCTTGAGAATAAATTCGGAGGAAAAATCTAACAAGGTGACAAAATTTTTTCAAAACTGAAATTATTGGGGAACGAGGAAACTCCTATCTCAAGACATTATCTGAATGTAGTGTTAAGCGGAATCGTATCAACCAGATGTAAGCTATCGTGCCTGATGGCGCCGGTGCCTTATCATTCACTGTTTCTCACAACAGTAACTATCAAGGTGTTTTTTCCAACTTGTGACCGTGCGATTTCCAACCGATTGTAATATCACTTACCTTCAAGCTAACCTTTTTCCCCCCACTTAGATGGCACATCAACGTAACCTCCTCTTTCAAATCTGTCAGCTTAAAGAGTGATTTGAAAACAAACGTACAAAAATTTTACAGGCTATTTTTAAACTATACTCACCACAGCTAAAGAAAAATGCATACAGAGACACACAATAGAAATTGGTTTGTATTGATCAGTTTCATTTAGCAGCGAGGATATATGAGAAGTAGCCCTACAGTTTAACGTGAAACCTGAACCACATAGCCCCTGCTGGGAATCGAACCCGGGTCCCCCACGCTAAGGACTCGTATTCTATCCACATAGTCGCGAGGTAATGATTAGGATGGCAATTCGCATTACATACTATATACATATATCACTACGACGTCTTTAAATTTTATTTATGTAAGCTTTTTTTTATTAGCAATTTTTTAAAAAGGGAAATAACTCTCTCAGAGAGTATGTCATTACAACATTAGCACTACTTCCGAAACTGATGAGAGTGAAACGTATGCTTACCATTCTGACGTTCTTTCATTGTTATTGTAAATGAAGTCGGTAAAAGACAGCACTCATAAGACATTCGGTCGAAAATCAAACGGTCACTTCTTACACTAATTCAACTACCGAATCTCCAAAAAATATAATTCTTTAACGAATACAAAGCTATTAAATCCCGTAGTTGGAATATATATAACTTCTAACAATTATACCGTAATGGGAAACTTGTTAACTGGGATTAATTTAATATAGTCGATTATTTCTTTCAACTCACCCAGCTACGTAAATATGAACACAAATTGCGGCAATGGTAACAATTACAAAATATGATAAATAATCTTTCACTATCAATCAACAACAGCGACATCATGTGGCGAAATTTCGCTCTGTAAACGACCTTGCTGCTGCTTCAGAAATATTTATCTTATAGATGTTTTGATGACGGGAATGTGCTACCATTTATGGCATCGTTGCGGTAAAGTAAGACTACATGTGTAGGAAACGGTGACACCAGATAATACATATTAATATTTATAATAGAGTAACAATAAATGACTTTAAACTCACTTCTTGTTGGGTCAAAAGCAGCTTTTCTTCAAGGTTTTAAAAGTGGAATTTCATATACCTCAGTCATAATTTACATATGTAACCTTAATGTGTGTAACATTACATAATTTGTAGTTATTGTGAAGTCCCTGTGTAGCATTTCATCCACTCATTTTCTCTAATTTTTTAACCAAATATTTTCTTCGAAATTTGTTGCCAAACACTTGAAGGGATTAACTATGCAGTTCTACCACTAGTGCATGCGATTAGCTAGAACATGAAACATGATAACCTCAACATATGCTTCTGCAAGAGAACCGAAAATATTTCGACATGTAGAAATGATAATTTGAGATAACCAACTGTAGCGGCTGTTACAAAACAGACGTTATTTCTAGTTTATCTAACTTTTGCTTCCATTGAAATACTGGTTTGCATTTCAGAGCCCGAAACCATTTTTATAAGTGAATCGGTTTTACATTCAAAACCGAAACCTAGAACACATTTATGACTACAAAACCGCTCTCAAACTATAAAAACTTTCACACACTTTATCAGACCATATTTTCACGTTTAAGCAAATTGACTAGCCACCTTAATGTTTTGTGTTCTAAAGGATTAGGATTAGGATTTAGATTTCTGGGCTTTCGGCATCTATGGCCATTTAGCCCGTCACGATTTTCAGTGATGATGTCTCTCGGCGAGCACACAATCCGGGAAAAGGGAAGGAAGCGGCCTGACTTATAAGTTAGGCATTTGCCTAGATGAATGAGGAAAACACAGGGAAACCTCGTTCAGGGTAGCTGACCTGAAAAAGCGTTTTACATTTTTTCGATCGAGTGCCCCGCCTCCCCCCGTAATCGAACCCGGGACCACTCGCACCGAAGGAGAGTTCGTTAGCAACTATGCTAAGCGGGGCTACTTGTGTGTTCTAAACTCCGGGGGGCCTAGCCCCCCAGTTTTCAGTGACAAAAATAATTGACATTATTTAGGCCTATATATTTTTGAAAATTTATGGGAACCGGTCAAAACCGCCACAGCCAAAACCGCCACAGCCAAAACCCCCACACTCAAGAAATGTCATAACGCCCACACGATCGGTCATAACCCCCACACAAATGGACAAATCTCCCAAATACACGAACGGTCATAACCCCCACAGCCAAAACCCCCACACTGGTAGTCGGTCATAACCTCCAACGGTCATAACTCCCACACAAATGGACAAAACAGCCACACATAGCAACGGTCACAATCCCCACATAAATGGACAAAACCCCCACACAAATGAACAAAACTCCCACATGCAGAAATAGTCACAACTGCCACACAAATTGACAAAACCCCCATACTCATGTATTGCCCTTGTACTTTTTAATAACATTTTTTATTCCACTTACACTGATGTTGCAACTATTCTTATTGGGCGTCATAAAGAGCCGCAACAAAGACGTGAAATGACGATCATTTCAGAGTGTGGGGGATTTGTCCGATTTTGTGGGAGTTTTGTCCATTTATGTGGGGATTATGACCGTTGCTATGTGTGGCTGTTTTGTCCATTTGTGTGGGGGTTATGACCGATTGTGTGGGCATTTTGACATTTCTTGAGTGTGGGGGTTTTGGCTGTGGGGGTTTTGACCGTTCGTGCGTTTGGGAGATTTGTCCATTTGTGTGGGGGTTATGACCGATCGTGTGGGCGTTTTGACATTTCTTGAGTGTGGGGGTTTTGGCTGTGGGGTTTTGACCGTTCGTGCGTTTGGGAGATTTGTCCATTTGTGTGGGGGTTATGACCGTTTGTGTGGGTGTTTTGACATTTCTTGAGTGTGGGGGTTTTGGCTGTGGGGGTTTTGACCTAGACCCAAATTTATAGTCAACTCACCTATCAGAGTTCTGGCTGCTCCCCCAGTTTTTACCTTCTAAGTGAGCCACTGCTTAATTCAGCAATTTGTTTCGACAGGAAGAATTTGAAAGCTATCCAATCCTTTTTTGAGAATACTGAAAGTTGCAATAATCAACTTTTTACTGAAGTTATATTCATATTTTTAAATGCACGGCGTTCATAAGTTCATCCAACGCAAAAAAAGTATAATATATCGTACGTTAGATACAGAAATGTGTTTACAAGGATTTACCGACCCATCCTTGTGTGATTTAACTCATCACTCTTGCACAGCAGCAGCAGTAAAAAAAAAAAAAAAAAAAAAAAAAAAAATTACTGAGAACAAGAAAATAATTGTTGAGGAAAATTACCTTGAAACAATTTTCTATTTATGTGTAACTAAAAAGTTTAGCATGGGGAAACTTTTAATAAATTCTTCAAGTCTGACGTAATATTGTTTTTTCTATATTTTATATTATATATATATATATAAGCTAAACCTGACTGTCTACTCAGCGCATCGTTATCATGACCATAAATATCCTTCCCACTGTGTAGGTCTCCTTACACACGTAAAGGATAGGAGACTCACAAAGGAAGTGAATTGCTATCAGGGCTGTTGGAATTTTCCCCAGCCCAAAATTCCACAATGGGTTTTATTGGGTTAAACCCAAAAAAAGCCCACCTCAAAAAATACACTTCAAAACTTGGATTGAAATATTAATCGTAATATTATTCTTACTTTCTTTTAATCCTACTTCTTACAAGGGAAGAGAGGGAGATTATATATCGAAGTGGATGGTTTATACACCAATCAAAAGCACTAATGACGCCTATTACGAAACTGTAATAAAAATTTTCGCATGTACTGTGCGAGTTATATGAATATACAGGGTGTCCACAAAGTCCGTTTCCACTCTTAGAAATCGCAAACGGTAAGACAGATGCCAAAACAGGAAAACACGTGTTTGATCATTTTAAAAGTACAACGTCAAAACAAAATTGCTGTTCCAGGGCCACCCGCAGGGTCCCAGGTGGAGTCCAACTCAAAAATCGCAAATTGTGACGGTATCAAGTAGCATATCATTGGAAAGCTCTAGGGAAATGAACGAAGACGAAAAAAGTCTCGACACTCTAAAATTGCCATGTGCAAAATGGTAGCCGGTCAAAATGTCAGCAAAAACGTCATTGTAAAGTCTATGGCCACTCTCATAAACCTGAAATGGTGCGACAGATGTCAACACAGGAAAACACGTGAGTCATCATTTCGAAAGTAGAATGATTGAAAGTAAAAATATTTGTCCCAGGGTCCTCCACAGGGTCCCAGACGGGGACTCCCAACTGAAAACTTTCAAATTTCAAGGGAGGTTAAGTAGCATATTGTTTGAAAACTGTTGCTAAATGAAAGTAGATGGAAGAAGTCTGGACGCTCTCTGATAACATTGTGCAAACATCTTGCGTCTTCGTTCTTTTTTCTGTACTAGGGTGCTCGTTTGTTTTCACTTTAATTCGTGTACGCAACGTAAAGAAAGGAAATGCGACTACTGTGAGATTCTGCTTTTCGGGGCGCATTAATGTGTAAAGAAAGAAAGAACTAAAGAAAGAAAAAGAAAAGAAACAAGATCAAAAAAACGAAAAGGGACGAAGATTATTATATTGAAGTGGAAGATGGCTTATACACTAATCGAAAGCACAATGTTCATTAAGAAACTAATATTATTGGTCCGAATGCATGCACGGTGCGAATGCATGTTTAACTGTAAGTTTTCCCCATTTTCACAGAATATTGTATCAGATCGCATCGGAAATGGTTTGAATATAGTCGGAAACTGATTTCCTAGAGATTTGTGTTTGACAAAGTGCTAAATGGTAGTTCATTTTACATGCACTGTGAATGGCTAATTCCATACACATAGTTGTTTCACTTAACAACAGCTTTCAAACAATATTCTATTTGACCCACTTAAAATTTGAAAATTGAGTAGGACCCCGTCTGGGACCCTGCGGAGGACCTTGGGACAAATATTTTTACTTTCATTCATTCTACTTTCGAAATGATGATTCATGTGTTTTCCTGTTTTGACATTTGTGGCACCATTTCAGATTTATGAGGGTCGCCATAGCTGTTCAATGACGTTTTTGCTGACATTTTGACTGGTCGCCATTTTGCATATGGTAATTTTAGAGTGTCGAGACTTTTTTCGCCTTCGTTCATTTCTCTAGAGCTTCCCAACGATATGCTACTTGATCCCATCACCATTTTCAATTTTTGAGTTGGACCCCGCCTGGGACACTGCTGGTAGTCCTGGGACAACAATTTTGGCTTTGATACGTTGTAATTTTAAAATGATCAAACACGTTTTTTTCCTGCTTTGGCATCTGTTTTAACCTTTGCGATTTCTAGTGGGTGGAAACGGGCTTTGTGGACACCATGTATATTCATATAACTCGCACAGTACATGCATTCGGAAAATTTTTATTATCTGCAGTTTCGTAATAGGCGTCATTAGTGCTTTCGATTGGTGTATAAACCGTCTTCCACTTCGATATATAATCTCCCTCTCTTCCCTTGTTAGTGTATGCCTATTCAAAATTGGCTTAATATATGTATTTACAACCAGAACATAAGAGAACACCATTGAAAACAAGAAAGGTTTGGGAACCATTCATTATGAATTTTATTTGCGCTCGATCAAATTTGCTGTAATACTGTTCAACTGTATTATATAAAAAATGATTTTTTTGTGCGGGCAACACAGGAAAACGGTTGAACGGTTTGGAATGAATTTTTGGATGCAGCTATTACGTATTTCGAACTAGGTGTTTAATCAGGTTACTTTCATGAAAATGGAGGGAGGGAATGGTCAAAATCCACGCGAAAATCTTACTATCTCACGATTCTGTTAAGTTAGGATGATGCCATTTTTTATATAAACTCCCCACTAAATGTAAGTGGGCCCATGTTCCAGTACTTTTGAGAAATTTCCATTTTAAGTGAGAAAGGGAAGCATTTTCTATAATTTGAAAGCGATTTTACCTTTTGTTTCTGATCGCATCACACGGGGAAACAATTAAGCAGTTTGAAATGAATTTTTGAACATTAAGTAGTTAGTTCCTACCCTGAGCTGGGATTTTTATATTACTTTGATTCAAGGGAGCATCCTAGGAGGAGGAGTAGAGAAAGTTCAAAATTCATGTTTAAAAAAAATATAGTATGTCACGAGCTCGGCAAGTTAGGAACATTAAACTCAGTATATAAACTTTTCATTAAAAATAAGCTGGCATGTGTTGTAGTATTTCTGAAAATTTTCGTTTTAAGGGGGAGGGAGTGGTTTTCCATGATTCCTGTATTCACATATAAAGCGATGTTGTCTGTTTGTGATCGCGTCACGGGAAAGGCTTTGAAATGAGTTTTAGAAGATATTTAGTACCTACTTCAAGCTGGGATATTATTATGTAGCTTTCTTTAAAGGACGTAAGAGAAGGGGAAGGTAACTTTCCTAAGGGAAAAGAGGGTTAAAAATTCATGCCAGAAATAGAATATCTTACTACACTTTCATTGATATGCGTATCCTAAGGGACAGACGAGACTCAAACATTTTTCTTGGGCATACTTCTCTCCGTACAAAGAAGGGGCACTTCAGCTAGTGTGGAATCAAAAGTAATGCAGCTATATTTCCTTTGTTTTTGTTATATACTTGGGTATTAATATAAAGAGACAAAATGTCTTTCTCCATGTGTCAGTTAATTACAAATCGAGAACGCTTCCCTTGAAAAAGGAAATTACTAAAGATACACCTCTATCTTTTCAACACTAACGGCAATCAGATCGTGGAACTCCCTAATTCTTCTTGCGTATCTGATGGAGTATGTGAAACACAGTACAATTATTGTGTTATAAAACTTCTTTAATCGTAAAATATATTGTAAGAAACCAAACTGGCAACTGAAAATGAGAAAAATCCATTTCCAACATTTCAGTTCTTAAAAAAAAAAAAAAAAAAAAAAAAAACTCTAGAAAAACAACATCCATTCAATAAAGTCATTTTTTTTTATCTCTGGCTTCTGAACTTCAGATACTATCCCAGTATTTGCCCCGCGTATCTTAATTGAAACTCAGGACGGCTGGCTCAGGGATTTGAATCCTAAGTGTAAGAGGGGATTTTATTTCTATTCTGTATTACGTAAAACTATCGACATCTTTGTTACTCTAGAAACATGTGTACTTCCTTCTTTCTAGAAATCGAAATATAAGGGAGTGTCAGTGGTGCAAAGTGTCTCTCACGAAACGCGTATGGGACTTCACGGATTCCTTGGGCATTATTATTATTATTATTATTATTATTATTATTATTATTATTATGTTATTTTTAAGCTTAGTTCAATGTATCATGATTATGTACCACGGCTAAGGGAGACTGATTATATGCATAATAATTGTGGCATGACGAAGCCAGCCCGAGAAACCCATGCACACGATGTTTGTCCACCACAAAATGCACTTGGCGGGAGCTGGGATCGAACTAAGAACCCGTGCCAGACGTGAACTACGCAGTCTCACAAGCGAATTCCATAGCTTTGTGCGTACAGTAGAACATATATGCTTAAATGGTATATTAAGTAGGAATATGGCTTTAAATATACGTACAAAATTTAATAAAACCCAATATTACCAAAGAAAGCCCAATTTTGCCGAATAAAACCCAATTTTACCCAATAAAACCAACTGGGCTGTTTTCTTTACTGGGTTTTTCAAAACCCTGATTGCTATGTATAGATGTTGGAATGAGTTTGTAGCAAATTTGTATAAGTAACACGATATCAAATACAAATACTTTTTCTAACAAATCCATATCTGTCCGAATACGCCTCATTGCGTCTCTTGAGGCCTTTGAAGCTGCCAACATGCAATAAGATTTTCCATTCAGATTTAAGCAAAGCGTCTGCAATGTCCGTCAACCCGCCATACGTAACTTGTCTACTGGTTGCCTAACAGCGTAGTTTCGGCCTGCAACAATGTTAATCTTATAGGCTCAAAATGGCCCCTAAAATATTAAATAGAACAGTAACGACACGGTTTTTCAAAATTTGAAAGAGAACTGGACAATCTACACGAAATTTGGAATCGACCAGTGAGAACGCCACGTTTCTAGTACTTGCGGATTTCGAGATCTCATTGTCGAAAGGACTGCGAACAAACACATAAACCTAGCATCTTAATGTATACTAGCTGAACCTGCGCTCTCTACACAGCGCATCATTCGCATTCCTTACAACATCTGTACATGTCCCTTTACAGATACAAGTGAAAGACTTATTGATTTAAAAAAAGCCAAGGGGTATCATAAAGGGGATACTTTTTTCGATTATTTTTTCTCAATATCTCGCACCGTTTGCAAGATTTGGGGCCTGCTTCCGGTTGGAGTTTCTAATTCATACATGGCCAGTGTTTTCTTTCTTCTTGCATGCAGTATGTAATAAGCAAATACATTACATACACAACTAATTATAATGTCAGTTATATATGGTGTTCATTGGGCAAAACACTCCCCCCCCAAAAAAAAAATTCATCTTAGACTGGAGAAATGGTTATACCTTTTTAGTTTGTTTTACTGTGTACTTTTTTAAAAGAAAATGAATTATTTTCTCCTTTTTAGTAAAAACTAAATACATTTTCTACTTATATTTTACTCTACTTCATACGTTTATTATTAACATTTTATTCCTCACCCAGTCCAGCGGAGATAAAACAAACTGTATAAATATATTTTTAAAAAGTATGAAAGTACCAATGGAATATTGTGTGGTCACTCTACTTCTATTGCTGTGCAAAATTCCATCATTGTACGACGACATATAGAGAAACTAGTTAAGATTTAGGACGTAACAGAAAAGCATATATTTTTAAGAAGTAGGATTAGTTCCTATCCGTATTTTATCCTTGCATCACCTCTATGAAAAATAGTATCGCGCGTAATAATAACAATAATAATAATACGTAATTGTTTAGGCTTTATAATCAATTTGCTTTCAATCACGATGAACTAGCAGCTGTCGTTTGCATATCTTTCCAGGTCTCAACGAGATTGCAGTGACCCTACGAAGGCTCGAAGTCTGATCCACAGTTTCCTGGTTTGGCTGGGAGGTCGAAGGAATCGATCGATGGCTATTTTTAGCACTGCACTCTACACTCTCCGGGAAGAAATGAATTGCTCAAGTTTTCTTCCCGAATTTAAAGTAGTCGCATGTGTTTTCTTTACTTATAACTAATGTGAGTGACACAGCTTTGATTGTGACAGAACATGAATAATATTCAACGCAACTTTTAATGCTGAAGTTGGTTTTCTAAGTTAAGTATCAGGTCAGTCCATTATGGGCGATGTGACAAGCAACCCACACGGAAGTCATGATTTTAAAAATTTATAATTGTAGGCGGAGAAGAGAGTCTCTTAACGTTAGGAGTGAGATGTTTTCCGTCGAAGGTTAAGAACAGGCGCCAACGTTATAAGCTCAATTTCAAACATACTATCGTATCTCATGAGCTCGAATGAAAACAATAAAACTTTGGTAGACAGTAAATAGCATCACGCAAAACTAAGGGTTAATGAACTTATTGCAGCAGGAAAACAAATCCTTTCACCATAGGCAACCAACAATGCTTTGCTGATGTACAGGAGGTATACAACCTGGGGTATGTAAGGTTTAAACGTGTTGCAATTACTAGCTATCTCTTGCATAATAATTATTATTATCATTTGCTTTCGTTCAGGAGTTATCGTCGGAGTAACGGACAGATGATGATACTAACAAAACAATCTTGTAACTCCCATTGCGTGATCATCATAACTACAAAAATGATGTAATAACTGACAGAATGGTGAAAACAGGGTACTACGATGATCCGACGCAGAACATTTCTGCGCAACACAAAACGACTAGAATTCTCTACAGCACAAGAGTTGAGGCTGCCTTGTCTCAGGAAGATGAAGTAGGATTGCACAAGACATGAGAGACAAACTGCGACGAAGTTCGAGACGAAACAGAGCACTCACATTAAAATACCGCTAATTTTATAGTAATTATGTGATATCTTCAAATAGATAAAAGATAATCAAAATGTGGAACAAGTCACCTAGTGGCTTTCCGTTTCAAGCTGTTTAGAAACGCGAAAATAAATGATGATTTTCAAAATGGCTCGAAATCGAAAGCAGATAAGTGAGTCGTGGTAACGGTTTCTCATGTAAAATAATATTGTCTAGGGCGTTTTTGTTTCACATTTTGATTATCTTTTATCAATTTGAAGATATCACTTAATTACTGTAAAATTAGCGGTATTTTAATTTCGCCGGGATGAAGACTCTTAAGGATGCGTATGAGACAAGAGTCGAGACTGTATCGTCTCAAGATCGCATGCCTTTCTATTGAAGAACTTGATTTTGACTTGTGGAAGACCGTAAGAGCAACTGACCGTGAATTCAATACTTTCTTGTTCCAAAGTTGAATACTCTAAAACTCTCGCTTATTTTAGAGAGGATGAAGAGAAAGCAGTGACATGATGATGGACGTTGTTTAGGCAAAATGACCCAGAGGTTTCCAAATGCTACTTTAACAGACTGAATGACTGAAATTTAACGTTTCCCTTTTAGCAACCGAGGATATATCACGGGACATACTGTCTAACATGAATCCCGACCTACCAGTTATGGAACGGGTCATGATCATTGTGACCTGTGACCCAGTGTCAGGTCCGTGGCCCATGAGACCACGTGACCCGGAGATCACGAAACCTCATCACGATGAAGAACCTCGAGTTTGCTAAAGCGATCCTAAGTATAGTGATCACAAGGAGTATTGAAGCTTGACCTAGATTTTCGAATTTCAGCACCCAATAGAACGTGAGGGTGTGTCCCGGTCGTCAACTCCCATTCATCAAATTATGTCAATGTTGTCCGATTGCCACAAACTTTTATTTTGTTGTCACTGCTGTTTTATATTTATGCAATTATTATTGTTAGATTGTAACGAATTATTGTTAGCATTCGTGTTATAGTTCTTCGTGTTTTCGTCGCTCGTTCACCAGGTCTTTCTTTTTCAATGTGGCAACATTGTTGGTTCACTTCTGCTGTTTCACGTTTTCTCCCATGTGCGTTCGGAAGGCAGTTCCACGAATCGTACCGAATTCTTCCGATGCATCATATGTGAGGTAAAACAGTTCTGTGATTGATGTAGAGCCCAGGCTTCACGAGTACTCATGGTCACTATAGTATGACTGTCTCCCTATCTCCCCTTCTCACTAATGCTACCCGCATATTGAAAAAAAAATATTTCAGTTTAACATCCCACAATTATGGTTTTAGGCTAAGGGAGATAATTAAAGTAAATTAAGGACTATGGAAGAACTGATGGAATGAGACAGATGGAGGAAACGGGGAATCAAACCAGAGATCCCACACTCCAAAGTAAGCGCTCTACCACTGAGCCGCTGAGAAGAATAGTGTGTTTTTATAGGTATATAAACAGCAGCCCGTAATCATACGAATAGAACGAGTGATGGAAGAACATTAGGCCTACATGTAAGTGGTAGATATACATGAATGGCAACACTTTGCCATGAAACTGACCCTGATTCAAACATTTTAAGGAGATTAATTCGCTCTTCAAAACGAACTAAACAGAAGGAAAAAAATGAAAGCATACAAGACGAAGAACGAAATGCCTGGGAGAATGACGACCATATCAACAGATCTAACTACCATCACTACGAATACATAAAACTGAATAATTCTATATCGTCTATCTGCTTTCGGTTAAGAACAAAAAAGTATTGTGGAAGTAGTTGTATATCACCAACAGAAAAGCAAAAACCTATATGTGAACTTGAGTAGTTTTTTGAAGACACGAAAGAAAAATATTACGGCCAGTTTGCATGTCTTGCAAATAATCAAATCTACTACTACTTTAGTCACTGTCTTCGCGGTGATTCCCACGCCGTATCCTTGGGCCACTTTCTCGACGTTCGTACTTGCTACCGCCATTCAGATTGTCAGCAATTTCGTACCAAATTGCAGTTGACCGGCAATGACAATGCCTTCCGAACTTGTATACAACGCCCTTGCTTGCATTGTTCATACTAGATTAGAATGACCTTGAGGCAACCTAATTAAGAGGAAAGATTTCCGACGCGTCCGTTGCAGGACTTCAGAGCCAAAATGTATTAGTTCTATGTTTGGATAGAACTCTTCTTACAAAAGTACAAAATGAAAATTAAATTAAATCTTTTTAAGTTAGTTTTACGTCCCGCGGATATGCTAGGCTAAAGGAGACAGTGATGAGAAATGAATAAAATAGTGGAATGAAGAAAGGAGAAAACGGGAGAACCCCGAGAAAACCCACACACATGGCGTTTGTACACCACAAAGCACACTTGCCACGAGCTGGGATCGAACCAAGAACCCGATGCATCAGATGTGAACTTTCTACCACTGAGCCACAACGGCCCCTACAAAAGTACAGTTTCTTGAATAAATATATCAGTGTCATCGTTTGAACAGTTCTCGATTCTAGGTTAGGAAACAATTCAATAATAAAAATACGTCAGGGTAAAAGACGTCTGGTACCCATATTTCAGATCATTATGTTAACACTCACCCTGAATAATGCGTGTTTAGTGTGTGCGAGGGAGAAAAAAGAACGATCTCAAACAACGCGAGCTCAGTGAAATCTATGGCAGCCTTAATTATTAATTCATTCCGCATTCATGAGCGACGTTAAGTTTCCATGTATACTTTACAGAAGCTGGATTCGAAACGACCATGCAACATTACAATGTACGCTTTCATTAAGCACAACTAAAGAGCATTAAAATTTTATTATATATGCACAGAAAGAATATTACGACATTCAATAAGTATTATTAAATATTTCTGAATTCCTAATGCGTTTCCATAGAAATTATCTGCATGCTAATTTTAATTCTGTATTATTATGACACAGCTCTTGAACATTCTTCTCTTAAAGAAACAAAGCCTGAATACTAAAAGTAAGATTTATAAACTATATAGTAGTTACATTTTTCATGGTAATAGCACGAAAACAAATACATAGTACTGTTCTCACAGTAATGAATGTCCTTCCACGTCCTTTCGACAATGTATTCAAAATGTTCACTGAATGCGGTGCATCTTACGTTCTGTCCAAAATCATTGTTACTACTTGCCGCAAGAAAATGCACACCAGAGATAGCGTAGGTCAATGAAAACTTGACCCTTGACCCACTGACCCACCACCAACCAAAACCCATCGTCTCAAGTCAAACATGATCTACGCCCTTCTCTCTACTGGCTAAAGATTTTACACTTGTAATAAAACAAGGCTGAGAATTTATCACTAATCGAAGTTTGAATTTCTACAATCAATCGCTCAAGCACCGCTGTTATAATACGGTGGACCTGACCTTCACGATAGTGTATAAAATGGTAATGGCATGGGCCATATTACGATTAATTTCAATTTAATTATCATATACAATTATTTCCTTGTTGAATTACATATACTTTTCAGTAGAAAATACGATGAAATCTGACAGTCTCAACTCAATATAAAATAGACCAACGTAAAGGTGAAAAAATCAGTTTACAATTCGACTCACCAGTGTTCAGAATATGCTGTGTGATGCACTGAGCAGAGTAGGTCGGTGGGTCAGAGTGGGTCACGTCCTGCTGACCCACAACCCACTGACAAATCTTGACCCACTCGATCTCTCTTTCATACATTATGGTGTTTCAATGGCTCCATGTTTTACTTATGTTGAGGGACAATGTTTATGACATTTGGAGGCGGTGCTCCAAGTTCACTTTAAACGCCGTTAGCAAATGGAAGTATTCCGGTGTTGCTATGTCTACCAACTGCTCATCTGTAACCTGGTGTTGTCTCTGATGCAAAAAAGAGTAACAGTTCGAATCAGATAGGGCTGTTTTGTAACCAGGGCTTACTCGGATCATGTTTCATCACCACTAATTTAAAAGAGGCTAACACACGCTTAGATTCGCACCCGACTGACCTTTGACTCACTATTCGCAACGAAACTTGCACTAGCTTGATCTCTTGCTCTTTAGCCTCGCTGGTCATACTTTTTGTACAAATGAAGAAATGATTGCCTTGTTTTTGTTATAATTATCATGTATTACCGATTTCCGCGAGAGAAAGGTGCTTAACCTGAATTAAAGCTCGAGTACTGTTTTGTATTACTTCTAGTCCACCATTATATAAAAATATAGGGTGTTTCAAAATGAATAACGGGGTTTTAAGGCTTTGCAGTATTTATCACATTTACAATTATAAATAACAAATCAACTGAAAGAGCAACTCAAACAGTTTTTACTACAAGTGTTCAATGTGAGCACCATTCGTTATAGAGCACACATCGAGTCGATAGGCGAGAAACGCTTACAAACTTTCCACCGGGATGTGGCACGAAATACATTCAATTTAGGGCATCTCGTTGCAACTGTACACCATCTCGTGGGTATTTGCTGATCTCCCAGATGTAAACATTATGAGTGTTCACATTGCCACTTAGGTGAAAGGTCATCACTGAAGATGACATGATCGAAGACCTTCATTGTCACTCAGTGACACTTTATTTGCGAAGTTGGCACGTAAACCATAGGCTGTAGGCTTTACAGCTTGTAGCAACTGCAAACGATGCGAACGTAGTTGTAAGCGTCTCCTTAAAATTCCCCACACAGGTGATTGCACTGTAAGACAGATTCTGTCTTTGCAAACTGTGAAACACAAGCTTTCTGATCAGTAGTCGCCGTATTTGCTACTAGCGCTTTCTAACGACAGACAGGGAAACAGTGCATGGGCATGCTTGTGTACAAAACTGTTTGAGTTGAATTTTCATTGGATGTATTATTTATAATCTTAAGTTAAGTTAATTGTAATAAATACTACAAGGCCTTAAAACCGCGATATTCATTTTGAAACAACCTATAGCACTGCAAAGAGACATTAAATCCCAATTAATTAATCATCCAATCAACCTAACACAAATATAACACAGCGCATCGTAGAACAATAAAGAGTAATATCGAGTATACGTAAGTTAGAAATTAGTAACATCAGGTTGTCTAAAAAAAATATATTGAGGATTTGGAGGTCAAAATTGAGAAGACATTTAATTTCATTTAAATCTGAAATTTTTGAATTTTTTGAATTTTTGAATTTCATTTCATTTTTACGTCCCACCTTTTTGGATTATGCCGGTTAGGCTAAAGGAGACGGTGATGATGAAAGAGGAATGAAATGGTGGAATGAAGAAAGTGGGAGGAAACGGGAGAACCCCGAGAAATCCCACGCACACAGTGTTTGTTCACCACAAAGCTCACTTGGCGGGAGCAGGGTTTGAACCTGGGACCCCAAGCACCAGATGTGAACGCTCTACCAGTGAGTAATTTCATTTAAAAATAACGTTGTGAAACCACACATGCGCAATTTTATTCTACAAACTCCCATTGTTCCGGCAACATCATAATCCCGTCGCTATGGAACTTCTGTTGTTTGTGGTTTCAAAAAAGGGACATGTGTTTACCAGCTCTGTTCCAAGGTAACACCATTCAGAGAATTCCGCAAAAAACAATAGTAGTTACAGTGCCAAGTCCAGGATATACGGTAGATATATTAAAACCTCCTAGCCAAGTTCTCACAACTATTCGTGGGACGTTAAAGACGTATGCGGCCTGGTGTTGTCAGCGTGGTATTCGACACCGTTTCTGTTGACCAGTTTTGTCCATTTCTTTTGAATTGACAAGTGCACCCAAGTTAGTTGTCTACAGTGCCTTGATGAATGAACACAAACCTCTACGACTTCTAACACTGTGAGAAGTTGACATAATTACGCCGAAAAACGGCAACTTCTACGATCTCCGGATTCAGCAGAAATATAAAGGCGAAGATGAACTTATTCGGAAACTGAATCCACTTTAGAAAACCGATTTCTGCTACCTCTTCACGCTTTTGTTGTTAAATATAAATATTAAAAGAACAAAAAGCAAATTTTATTTTGCTAAGTTTCTAATTTAAATCAACCCACAACCATGCTTTACTGTCCCTTCGTGTGGAAGAACTATTTTATGTTCAATCTCAGGGGAGAATACAAGTTTCTCTGCATCGTGAGGCAATTGAAGTTACCTAAATTAGAAGGAATCAAGTACCAGAACAGGATGGTGGAGTTGATGCACTGACCATGCATAACCAAATTGACCGTGTGTCATCTCCCCACAGTTCTAGTCCTCCGAAGACTTCATGCCCTATAGTGTTACCATGACAACTTATTTTTATTATATTTAAGAATATCAAAATACCCGTTTTTGCACAGGGAGAATAAGTTTCCTTCTGGGCATAAAGAGGTGAATTTGGATTTAAACGGCATCGGAAGTGTTACTGTTCGTCTCACAATGAGACTTACGGAAGTGTCAATCACCGATTTGAATGAAACTGTGCATACTTGTAGAACATTGAATAATAATCGACACGTATTTTTTTGTTTTGGCAATATAAGGGTGGAAACCATCCTTTGAACGTTTGGGTTAGTCTCTAAGCATAGACAGAAAACAATCATTTAATATAGCAGAAAACATACTGCCAGAGGGGTGTTAGGACAGTTCATTCAGAATTTGACGTCAAAATTACAAAATTCAAAATAACGGTTCCAATATAGTGATTACAATTACAAAATGTCTTCTGGTTTGAAATTCTCTGCACATAGCCAAGAACAATTATAGTTGGCAGGGGTTACTACGAGATGGTTGCAGACCGATTTGAAATTCCTTTCTATTGATTTGAAACCCCTTTAGTTTAATGGAGTGCTTGATTAAAGTGTCTCTGCACCTCTCTCTATTCGGGGTGCTTATGTATAGAGAGTCCCTTTGCCTCTTACTATGTCAGAAATTCAAATATCTTCAATTGTTATAATTATGAATTTATTGAGAATACCCTTCACAGTAATGATATTTCGTAAACAAAAAATGTGTGATGCACAAACATTGTTTACACCAGGAATGCAAATAAGCAACAAGATTTTACTCGCCCAATAAAACAGCTACTAGCTCACATCCTACAATAGAAATCGTTTACTTACCTTCGGTACGATATTAAATACTCACCCGCACCGATGAACCACTCGCCGTGGGCGAGTGGTTATTTGCATCCCTGGTTTACACCAAGCTTACCTTATTACAGCAATAACTGTGACAAATCACAAAATGCACCACTATCTTCTTCCAAATAACTCTTTTTGTATCACGCATATCTATTAAGATTTGCAAATCTGAGAGAAGAAAACTGAAGAATCAGTGATTTGGATCTAAATTATATTATTACGGAGATGTAAATTTATGTTATAATTGTAGAGGACAATATCAGTAAAATGTTTGAAGAAGATTTTCCATGGCCTAAAGACGAACACATCAAAAGGCAGAATCCTACCAGTTGTTAGTGCCGAATGATTCCTATTTTGAGGTACTCTTTCGTTCGTAAAATAGGTTGAAAAAATGATTAATTGTGACCACTTTACGAATCTAATGACAAAATAGACTTTCCATTAGACGGCGGGAGAAAAACTTCTTGATACTATGATCTCACAAGACCTGATGTTAATTTTCCCGAATTTGATGCTTTTACAAGGATATTTTCAGACTAAAAGAGGTTGTTTTGGCATATAGAGCCAAATTTTCCGTTCTTCTCCTGCAAAATAATTAACAACGGTGATAACAGAACACCATTTTCAGAATTTAAAGGCTGTATGGTGTAGCTGCGAGTCAGCTTTTTTGACTGTGCCACACTTTCTACTGTTTGTGTCTTTGTAAACGTTATGATGAGAGGTGCAGATACTTACTTTAATCAAACATTCCATTAAAATGAGAACAGAAAGGGGTTTCAAATTTGTCTGCAACCTCCTCGCAGTAATCTCTGCCAACTATAATTGTTCTTAGCTAAGTGCAGAGAATGACAAAACAGAAGACATTTTGTAACTGTAATCACTATATTGGATCCGCCATTTTGAATGTTGAATTTTGATAGATTCTGAATCAGCTGTCCTAAAAACCCCTGGCAGTATGTTTTCTTCTATTAAATGGTTGTTTTCGTCTATGCTTAGAGACCACCCCCTAACGTTCAAAGGGTGGTTTGCACCCTTAAATCTTCATTACCGAAGAAAAAAAAAGGAAAGAAAATGCGTGTCGATTATTTTTCGATGTTCTACAATTGTGCAAAGTTTCATTCAAATCAGTGAGTGACACTTCCGTAAGTCTCCTTGTCAGTGACCCCGGAAACTATGGATTCGACACTAATATCGGTCATTTTTGATTATTTTTAAATATCTCCCTCTCCCCTAAGTTGCACTGTCAAACTGCAATAATGAAAATCATTACAGGCCCGAACCTCATCTATGTTGAAAATTTGATCGAGGTCGGACGGGTGGTTCAAGAGTTATTAAGTCACATAGTCACTTTCATTTTTATCTATCTATATTATATATATTATATACACTAGTAATATAATATATATATTCTTTAACATCGAAACCGGAAGTGGTAGATTTCTATCATTTGCGGTTTTAATAAGATTATAGTGAAGATGAAATATAAATTCCTAGGGTGCTTAACTCTTCGCAGAAAACCGCACAGTTTTCACTTCACAACAAAACCAATAAGTGATCGATTTCTGCGACTTCTAGTTTGAATAGAGGGTCAATCAAGATGATTATACCTATTCTTAGGACTCTAAATGTATTCAAAGAAGAAAAAACGCTTCTCGGCATATCTCATCCTTGTTGTTCTATATAAATCAATATTAGAACTGGTAGTTCCAACTGATTTTTATCACTTCCTCTTTTGAAAGATAAAGTAGAAACTGAATACATTCTTCGGATGCTTAATTCGTCCATCTCGAGACAAAGAGGCGTATCTGATTTTCTTAACTTTTCTACAAGACAAGTTTAAACTTTCTCATAATTTCTCTATTGTCTTCTTTTAAAATTTAGTTTGATTTCGTAAGGTATATGCCTGAAAAAAAAAGGAGATCAAACTTAAAATTTTAAAAGACTACGATAGAACAAATAATGAGATAAGGTTTAAACTTGTCTCCTGGAAAACTTACGATGAGATACGCCCCTTTGTCTCGAGATGGACGAATTGATTGCAGAAAACTTTTTTCTTGCTATCTACTGCTATTCCTGCTCTATATTGATCAACCTTAATGTGAAATATTTGATTTCCACTACTTCCGATAGATAATTATCTCCATCAACGTACTTGATTCCTAAGTTTTGACCCCTCTACATTCTGGCCATAGTTGGTGACCCATTAAGTAATTCTTGAGAATTTCTCTCTCCTGGATGGACTAACAGGGTGATTATATAACGGAGCTTTTAGTAAACCGAACTCTCTTAAAAATCAAACTTCTGGGCTTTCGGCATTTATGGCCTAAAAGCAGGGAATTCGTGTTACTATTCAGTTCAAAATCTTTTGTCGTCGTGAATTCTGTCGAAGAATTTGAAGCTTAAAATACATAAAACTATAATAATGCCTGTTCTGTATGGTTGCGAAATATGGGCGCTTACTCTGAGGGAAGAACGCAAACAAAGTATTTGAGAACAAGATCATGAGACGAATATTTGGACCCAAGAGGAACGGGAATGGAGAATGGTGGAAACTTCATAATGAGGAACTACATAATTTATACAGTTTACCAAACATTGTTAGGGTTATCAAATCTAAGAGGCTCAGATGGACAGGTCATGTAGCCAGGACGGAAGAAAGTAGGAATGCTTTCAAAATCTCAAAGGGAAGACCAATCGGAAAACGACCATTAGGAAGACTTAGGCGCAGATCTGAGGACAATATTAAGATGGATCTAGCAGAAATACGAACACAAAGTAGAAACTGGATCCAGTTGGCTAAGGATAGAAATCAATGGAAAGCTTTTGCAAAAGCAGCATTGAACCTTCGGGTTCTACAGGACACAGAGTGAGTGAGTAAGTGGATAGGTGGCCATTTTAACCCATCACGGATGAGAGATGTCCCTCACCGATTACACTACCCAAGGAAATAGGAGAGGAAGGATGAGGCCTAGAACATTCTATGTTATGTACCATCCCGACATGTGCCCAGTGTGAGTGAGGAGACCAAGGAAAATATCATTCAAGACGCCTGCCCTGAAAAAGCTCTTACACCTTTCAGATCAATTGTTCACAGTGGGAACTGAATCTGGGATCGCTCGCGCCAAAGGCGAGAGCTCTTAAGAAATAGAGTTCTGCATACATAATACATACTCTTTTATTAATATATTGTTTGTAATCTCTTTTGCCAGTTTTTCATGTACCCAGTTAAAGAAAACTTAAAATATTGCGACTACGAAAACAAAACGAGAAATAAGTAAAAAGCACAAGTCTCAGCGTGCATCTGACATACCCATCATCCACAGATTTCTTTCGTCGGCTCCATCGAATGTTACATGCCCACTGACACTTACACAACGCCGTCATGATGTATGTTCCTAGATGTTTCTTGGGAACGTATCCTAGCACTGCATAAGACAACGTGCACTGTCGAAAAACTCGATAACACTGCTCAGTGTTATGATGTAGGGTAAACTGACGGTAGTTGCTATGGGAGTCACGTTGACGCAGAGGGGGTTTTACTCGGAAGAAAGGCGTGCATGTGTCACGCTAGCTCATAGGACTCGAACGTTTTCGTGCCGGCTTCATTCCACGTGGTTTGGGAATCCCCTCACGTGTCAATAACAGAGTTGCCATCCAATCTTTGAAATTATCCCACAAGAGAATTCTACGTTGCGAACTGAAGTGAAATAAATTGAAATTTCTAATTTTACGGCCCACAACAGGCACGCACCCAGAATTTTTTTGTTGGGAGGGCAAGATCCGATACTACAAGCCACTGTGTCTATGTAATATTCGAACGATACTGTTCTGCACCCGGAAAGACAAGTAATTATAACATACTTCCATCTGTACTCTCAGAAAAAAGTGATAGAACTAGATTGTTTTTATAAGAGAAAAAGTATAGATGAAGATCAATTTTTCATGCTACATGAAGCACTTTCCTGCTAAACAATATAGTTTTATTGATAATGTGTGCAAATACTGTATATGTTAGGAAGTTTTGGAGAGAATATGCTATCAACGCGTTATGGTATCAAGGAATATGCTAAATAACGTCCACTGTAGCTGTTTACATGGTGCAAAATTTAAGCGTTTTCCACTAATTAGTATAAAAGTTACAAGAGCATATCAAGAAAAAAATTGTCAACCCTGTATATTGGCTTCATCTACCAGGTTGATGCTGTTTACTGTACTATGTTCTAAAGTAACTTCCTTGTTTTCCACTGTACTTCCAAGTAAGTTTGTGGACAACACTGTGTCCGTGGGCTTTCTAGGGGTGCTCTCGTTTCCTCCCACTTTTCATTCTACTAATTATTCCATAATGCACTTACCTTGACCATCGTTTCCCTTAGGCTAAAGGACAATCATAAGACGTTAAACTGAAATATTTAATTTTTTCCACTGTACTTGTTCAGTTTATCTTTGTCTATATATTTGGCTGTAGATTTGATCGTAACTTTAGCAGTTCCTTGAAGTACATTGAAATAATCAAGTCTAGTTTGTGCTGCAACATTGACTTACAGTTGTATGATAGACTCAGACAAATTCACGTGTCTTCAAACATCCGCACAGAATTCACACGTGCTATACATTCTGCTACTTGCTGAGCCACAGCAAACTATTTGAACGAAGCTATCTGTAAGGTCAGAAAAAGTTTTGAATTCAAATATAATTACTTCAATCATACAACCAAGAATCGTACCTTGTCCCACAAATTGTCCAATTCAGTTTAAAATAACCTGACTGGTGCGAATAGTGAGTATTTGCAAGAAATAAATGAAATCGAAGTCTTACGTCCCACGATTATGACGGTTAGGCTAAAGGGGACGGTGATGATGATAAATGAATGAAATGGGGGAATGAAAAATGGGAGGAAACGGGACTACCCCGGGAAAACCCACACACATTGTGTTTGTCCACCTCAAAGTTCACTTGGCGCGAGATGGGATCGAACCAAGGATCCTATGTACCAGAGGTGAACACTAAGCCACCGCGGTACCTTTTCCAAGAACGGTTTCCATTCAAATATTCTGAACATGTCTGGAAAGAACCTTCATTTTCATAAAAAAAAAATGGCCTTCGAATTTTAATCATCCTCCTCTAAGTGGCTCAATTCTCTGCAACCAAATCTTTGCATTATCTGTGGAAAACTTTAAACAATTCTCGAGCAGTACGTGCCACAATGGAAATAATCAAAAACAGATTTTTCCCACAGATGTCAAAGCAGTAAAATGATGCTTACACATTATACAAGAATTTATGAATGCACATTTCTTAGTGTTGTACAACAGAATATGCACAAGGAACAGTGAAAAATCTTACATAGCTAATACGTGCATATAATTTTTTCATAGCAATAATATGTAGAAACTCCATAGAAACTATAAGAAATGAAATCTTTCAGTCTAACGTCCCACGATTATGCCCTGAAGGGTAAGGGAGACTAATGATTAAGCGAGTAAATGATGGAACGACCAACTGGTGGAATGATAATGTGGGAGCAAAGGGGAGTACCCTGGGAAAACCCACGAACACGATGTTGTCCCCCACGAAATGACTTTGCTGGAAATCGGACCAGGGGCCAGGCACTAGAAATAGGCGCTCTACTACTGAATCAGAGTCTCTCCCTACTCCTTGATAAGAGATATTATGAAAAAAAATCTCTACATGAAGTTGGTTTGCTTCACTTTCTGCTTTCTAGAACATAAATGCTCACATATCAGATTGTCTACATATAGACGAGTCATTTTAGCTCAAAATTTTGTAATTAGTTAAAAAAAAAAAACTATATGCATGGGTCTTTGAGATCAGACGCTTTCGGTTGCAGTGAACAACATACTAAAAGTCTCCAAAAATCACAAGTGTGCTACGGCCGCCATATTGAAAAATGGCCGCCCTAATAAATCCAAATCTTTTGAAGTTATCAATAAAGGAAATACCTTAAAGGCATGGGGCTATGTGAATAGATACATTTGTGATAGTGAAGAGCAATACTGAAATTCTCCCAAAAGCGCAAGTGTGCCATAGCCACCATATTGAAATCTGGACGTTGTAATATGAAATAATTAGAAGACATGAATTCTTTTTACACATGCACTTAGCTATAGTGAATAAAATAAAGAAACCATCTTGTATTATCTCTGCATATTGCAATATGACAGCTATTTTATTTGTTTAGATCCTCAACGGTACTGATACATTTTTTTCTCATTAGCATGAGTGAAAAATTTATATATATTTCAACCACCTTTGAAAATATATACCTTACAAAATTTACATTAGAAATAAAATATGTGAAAAGCAAAAGATGTTTTTACGAATAAAACAAATTGAATCAAATTGCGTCAATCGCCACTTTTAGTCTATGTCTTCCTCGTCATCAGAAAATAGATCACTTGCATTAATCTTATTCATACAGTAAAGTCTCTGACAGTTTTTACACATACCAGAACATAACAAACCAGAGTTTCTACAATAGCATTTGTTAACATGTAGATCAATCGGTTTTTCGACTCCTGTTCGAAGACACCTCACTTTGTGACAAAGACAAACGTAAAGTGTAAGGCCTACCGGTTCTCTACATACCCATATCAACCCTGGTACTCACCGGCCACGAAAGTAGGGAGTTACTTGAGATGTCCTTTCTGTTTGTTCTTTCCACTACAACTAAAGACATTTATTGACAAAGACTCATGTTTAAAAGTTTTCAAAGTGAGCATAGCTTTAAACTAATTTTCGTAATAGAGTGGCCATTTACCATTATAACTGCCATAGCACACTTCTGACTTTTGATGGCTTTAAGTATGCTTTGTTTTATTACCACTGAATGCGTCTATTTGCGAAGTTCCTTTCTTGTAAGTTTTCTTCTAGTTACAAATTCATACGAATTTTTCATGTTGTGTCGTCCATTTTCTAATATGGCAGCCGTAGCACACTTTTAATTCTTTTGCAACTCTTACAGTGTTTTCAAAACTAGAAGCAAATTGACGTTTGGAGAAGCACGTGGTACGCTGTTGCCACTTCGTCCGCATCGTGAGTCATCAGCTGGAACTGTAAATATTGGTTTGTTTGGAATGGATGAAAGGATATGTTTGCCGTCCCAGTTTGTGCATGTTGGGAAGGAGGAGATACTTTTCTTTAAAATCACTTCCAAGTGCAAAGAAACTAAGGACACTTCTTTCATTCTGCAAACACGTGTTTACTATTTAACGGCAACATTGAAATGTTGAGGTCTGTTGCCAAGGAAACCTTCCACCTACTGTTGCTAAAATGGCGTTTATGATTCTACCCTCGCTGAGTGACCGCAATAATTATGTGACGTAGATTTCCTTCTTCAAAACAAATCTGCACGTGCTTCTGAGCTGTCAATTTGTTTCTAGTTTTGGAAGCACTTTAGTATGATTTTCACTGTAACAAAATACATCTATAAAGTAAGTTCCATGCTTATAAGTATTTTTTAAACTGATCGGAACTTTAAAACAATTTCTTATCTTGCGGCGGCCATCTTCCAATATGGTGGCCTTAGCACACTTGCGATGCTTGGGGACTTTTAGTATGTTTTTCAATGCAACTTAATACATCTATTTACAAAGTCCCATGCTCATAAGGATTTTTTCTACTGATTTTCATATTATGATTGGACTAATAGTATTGATCTTGGAAGCTTAAAAATGAATTTATTGTATCAAAATACAATTATGAAACAACATATAAACCATTCTGCACAATTACATTCTATCGTTTTCGGCAACACACATATATACTGAGATTTGCTATATTAACTCCATCTCCTGTGGGAAAGGTTCAATACTCTTTCTCCTACATTATATATGAGATCCCATTTAGTAAGGCTAGGCAAATGGGTTAGAATCTGCCTTCGTGTAGGAACAAGTTGACAAATGAAAGTGAACTTCATTATACCAGAATGTAAGAATTTAAGTTCGTTTTCAATTGTCAACTTGTTCTACCCAAAGGCAGATTCTAACCCATTTACCTAGCCTTACTAAATAGTATCATTGTGGTGGTAGAAGCAGGAATATAATGACCAGTTCTCTTCTCTGTGGCTCAAAAAGTATACGGAAAAGTAAATTCGCGAACTGTAATGGAGTAGATTAGTAGCTGTGATTCAGATTAAATTAAATAGCTATTTCAGTTTAACATCTCATGATTATGCCCTTTAGGCGAAAAGAGAAAACTGATTAAGATAAGTGAATGATCATGGAAGAGTTGATGGAATGAAAATGTAGAAGGAAACTGGAATATCGCAAGAAAACTCACGAACACGATGCTGTTCACCACAATCTTTACCTTTTTACACTGTCTGAATGTTAATAACAGAGAAGGTATTAAAGACAATATGATCATATTTTTTATTTGGCGCTCTTATATATATATTTAGCCATTAATTTGTTTCTTTTTCCTTTCCCCATTCATTTTTGTTTTGTTTTTCTTTTATTTTCAGATCAGTTGCCAGTAGCGACGAGTACTTCACAAGAGGCTGGGAACTTTTCCTTTGAATAACGAAAGTGGATTTTTAAAGTGTTTCTGGAAAGGTGATAACATGAAACAATTGCAGAGACGATGGCGGGTAGAATTTGATACAGCGTCTTCGTCACGTGTAGAAAATGAAAGAGGAATGGAAGCAGTGTTACAAACTACCACCAGGTCCCCTCAGAAGTCCATACGACAATTTTGACGTGAATTATATGTAAGCAAATTAAGTGTTCATCGCATTTTAAAGCAAACAAAGTGAAAATTCTACATTCCAAGGTTGCTTTACGCAGTCAATGAGGACGATCCAGATGCACGCTTCCAATTTTGTGAATGGATTTACGATAATGAATAGTTGACTGATTCCATCATTTAGTCTGGTGAGACGACTTTTAAATTGAATAAAACCTATCAATCGCCACAACTGTGCGTACCGAGCACGAGACAATATTATATGTTATGGAAGAACGAGCTGTTAATATTCTTGGATTGGTGTGATCAGAGGATCGGGCGATTTTTTTTATGGAACACTGACAGTATAAAATACCTTAACATGTTGCATAAAAAAGTGCTAGCTGTTCAACTGTACTCAGATGATTTTTTTTAACAAGATGGCGCACCGCCACATTACCATCGATACGTGCAACAATTCCTGGGTGAAACATTCACCGAGAGGTGGCTAGGCCGACGAGGAAGAATAGAGTATCCAACCAGATCTCCCGATCTAATGCCGTTCGACTTATTTTTGTGGTTGACTTTTAAAGAACACTATACGCCACAAAACCACGTACGCTGGATGCCGTGAGAAAGGCGACTGAGATTTCCTATGAGTCCATTCCAACGGAAACCACATCACATGTCTGTCGGTGTGTTCCACAGCGTTGCGGAGGAGGCATTGCTGCCAATTGAGGGCATTTTGAACATATTCCACATTAGAATATCATCAGTATTGACCATCTTAGTGACTTAAAAACATCAGTTATTAAAGTTCAAACTATGTAACCCCTTTGTGGGACACGTTATACAGGGTGTTTCAAAACAACACCGACAACGTTTGGTAGTTGATTCTTGACACTAAGATCTAAAAAAAAAGAAAAAAAGCATAGACCAACCTAGGTGCACAAATGCTTCCTTTCGGAGTTATAGGCTGCCGAAAATATGAAGAAATGAATTTTAAAGGTCCATAGCTCCAATACTATGGGACCCACCCTAGTCGGGTCAATACTATTTAGGGACTAGTATGTTCCCTATCCAACTATCCATGTTTCAAAATCCTGCGGTACTTCTGCAACAGTTTTTACAGAGGTAATTAGTGAGTACTTCAAATTATATACCCTTAGCCCAACTTCTTCTATAAAAATTGTTGCGTGAGTACCTTAGGATTCTGAAACATGAATATTTGGATAGGGCACATATTAGTTCCTAAGTGAAGTCTGGACCTAACTACGGCAAATCCCATAGTTTTGGAGCTATGAAGTACAATTTTTCATGTTTTCGGCAGGCTATAACTCCGAAAGGAAACATTCGTGCACCCAGGTTGGTCTATACTTTCTGTCTTATCTTGTTGTCAGGAATCACCCCCAAACGTTGTTGGTGTTGTTTTGAAACATCCTAATATATATATATATATATATATATATATATATATATATATATATATATATATATATATATATATATATAGGGATTGGTCAAAAAATCTAAAACGTTTGTAAAAGTGTGAAAATCATAGTATGGTGTAGAGCCTCCTTTTGCGTCCAAAACAGCTTGAATCCGAGGTGGAATGGACGTATACAGCTCCTGAATCGTGGTGCGTGGAATTTTGTACCATTGTTCCTCCAAAACATGCTCTAGTTCCTTAAGGGATGCTGGTGGAGGGTAATGATACCGAACACGCCTTTCTAACTCAGGCCACAATGGCTCAATGATGTTCAGATCTGGTGATTGTGGTACCCAGGGGAGGTGTGATAGCTCCTGGTCATGCTCCTCAAACCATGATTTCACCGTTTTTGCAGCGTAACGGGGTGCCAAATCATCTTGGTAGATGCCATCACCATCAGGGAATAATATTTGAGCCATGAGTAGAACCTGGTCCCCCAAAATGGGCCGCATACATCTTAGCATTCATCATTCCATGCAGGGCTATGATGGGACCTGCAGAAAACCACGATATCACTGCCCATACTGTAACAAAACCACCCCCATGCTTTACAGTTGGGAGCAGACAGTCTGTATCATAGGCCTGCGACGGTGTTCTCCATACGTAAACACGACTGCTTGTTGGAAACAAGGTGAAGGTCGATTCATTGGACCACATTACTTGTTTCCACTGCTCATGAGTCCAGTTCTTGTGGTTCTTGCACCACTGGATACGCCTCTTCGCATTTACTTGTGTGACCAGGGGTTTGGCGATAGCGGCCCTGCCATGAATTTCCATTTTATGAAGTTGCCGTCGCACTATTTTCGATGAAACCAGGTTCTGTAGCCCGGAATTGAGTTCAGACTTAATTTTCATTGCAGTGGTCTTCTTTTTAGCTGCTACAATCCGTTTTAAAGCCCTCCGGTCCCTATCTGACAACATTGTCTTTCGACCACTGTTGTGCTTTTCAGACGTCGTTTGCCCATGAATTGTGTATGCCCTCGTGATATTGGACACAGTGCCTTGCGATACCCTCACAATGTTCGCCACTGAAGCTCCAACCAGACGGGCACCAACGATCATACCTCTTTAGAAGTGTGTCAGGTCGCCCATTTTACCGCATCACTTTCACACCACGACACTCACAGGCGAACTGGTTACTGCTGACGGAAGAGGAAGGTCTACATGACACATTGAAAACAAACGATCGACAACCGCAACATGTGTTGTACAGTGGAGGGCCAAACTTACGTGTCCTGTATGAAGTTTTTTAGATTTTTTTGGCCACCCCCTATATTTTATATATATATATATAGGATGAACGATAACTACGTGGACAAACTTGGACGGATGATAGTACATCTAAAAAGAAGCAAAACAAAAGTCCTAGTGAACATGGGGGAAATTCCGTCCCGTTTAGGAGACACTTCTTTCCTTTACAGCATATCCGGGACTTCTTCCGTTCCTTTGGGGAATCCCGTGCGCACGCATAGCTGCGTTTTGAAATACATTTTTCAATAGAGTAGGTATGACTTTCTAAAGGGACCCATAGACGATCCACGGTTTGTGCAAATATCATGTTTGTACACACACTGTGTTTGCGTAAACATTCGTCCATACACGGTTCAACTGTTTGCACAAACTTCAGTTCAATTTTGAGTTTGATTGCGTAAACATGTCCACCGAAGCAGCTTATTTAGCGATAGTAATTGCTTGTGCTTCGGTAGAAGAAAGACCTGCGAAAAAAAAAAGAAAAAAAGAGGGTGTGGATGAAAGAGTGGTTCAAGAAACGGTCTAAGTTTAGTCATCAAAATTTAATAGCCGAGCTTGAGATAAGCTTGACTGTAGAGTATAAAAATTATTTACGAATGGATTCAACTACATTCGGTAAAATACTGGAAAACTGAATTTATTCCTCAGTGACTCTCTATCCGCCTTCTGATCTACTTTCATTTTATTCACCAAATTCTCAAATGCCACATTTTTCAGATTCCTGTTTTTATAATCTTCATTCTTTACCTTGTACAGTTCAGGTAAATTTCGATAAAGTTCAATAAATTCTCTCCAGAAATTTTGATTCCTATTAATTGACGTCATAGCGCAAGAAATAAGCGTCTGTACACTAGGCCTCCTACTCTGAAATTAACCTCGTGTTTTGCACAAACATGCCCATACACGGTCCACGTGCTTGCGCAAACAGTTCATACAGCACCATACACGGTCAACCTGTTTGCACAAACCGACGACCTTGTATGGGCCCTATAAGTGACGTTTTTAACGTTTTACACTCTCTACGATGTATTGTTTTTAGGTTGTTGGCCTCTGAAGTTCATGTTCCTATGCTTTCGACACATTGTCACTCCTAAACGGGACGGAATTTCCCCTATATTCACTAGGACTTTTTTTTTTTTTGCTTCTTTTTAGATGCACTATCATCTGTCCAAGTTTGTCCACACGTAGTTACTGTTCACCCTGTATATATGTACGAAGAATGATCGGAAAACAAGATTACAAAGCATGGAACTTTTGTGTTGCTGACTGCTACTTAACGAAAATTTATTTGTAGACTAAGAATATGTTTTGTTACAGGTTTGATGTCTTCGAATTTCGACAAAGTATACGCAAGTGTACACAGAAAATGGTAAATCATCTGAAAACTTGGTCCAGAGTGGAAGTGAGGTCACTAGTGCAGTTTTTGTGGGCCAAAAATGTAACACTTGCTGATATTCGTAGGCAGACTGTGGTATGTGGGGAAGGCTCAATTTCAAGGCAACATTTGCGAATTAGTGTCGTGACTTCACAGGACGGAGCAGTATTGTTAACGGCAACTCTGGACACAGTAGCAGATTTCAAACCTCAACCACAGACGTGAACAATGCTCGTATGGATAAAAGAATATGACGCTTAACATACTGAGCTCGGACAATCACATGCTGTTGTGCAGAACATTGTGGTTAATGTCCTAAGTGTAGGACAGTGTGCGCGAAATGGGTGCTACGGGTACTAACAGAGCGCCCAGAATGGTGACGTCGCTCAACCTGCAGCTTTACTCAGCGAAGGGGAACAATTTGCTTCACTGGGTAGTGTCCAGTGACAAAAATATTACATCTGTTCAGTACATCAAGAAAGCAGCCATCCATGGAACGGAAACATGAATCTTCTCCATGCAAGAAGAAATTCAAAGCAATTGCTTCATCCAGGGAAGACTTGTACACTGTATTCTGGAACGTATCAGGGTGCTACTGATGTATTATTTGGAATAGGGAGAAACCGCACATACTTGAAAGGAATTGCACGCAACTTTTAGAGTTGGAGGATACCATCAGAAAAAAGCTTCCTTGTTTCTTCCTACGTGGTGTGATTCTACTGAATGATAATGCGAGACTTAATTCAGCACACAGCGTTTACGCTGAGAACTATTAGAGCGCCTACGTACAGCCCTGACCTAACCCCAGTGATTTTCACCTTTTCCCTGCTCTAAAACAGAGCATGGGTGGCCACAATTATCTTGTATGTTATGTCAAAACCGCTGCCTTACGGTGGCTACGAGAAGTTGACGCAAATTTCTGTGCAACTGGTAAGGAAAACATCATCTATTGGTGTGCCAAGTACAATCCATCATTGGATGTGTTGATCTACCAGTTATGGTCTCACATAGGCCATACTGTGTTTTGATTTTTTTTTCGATCATCCTTCGTATATACATACCTGGTGGATATTGCCCCTGGCGTCTATAGCATCAAACCCCCGAGTTCTGCATGTTATTTGATTTATGAAACAGTAATATAAGTAAGTTTATTGGTTGTCTCATATATATTCTTCAAGAATCGAGACGAGACGAGAAACAATTCTTCGAGAATAAAGATGAGGCGACGCTTCTACAAAAATTACGAAGAGACAAGGAAACTTTATTTCTCATCTCGTGAGGAGCAGTAATACCTACCAGGGATTAATCTAAAACTACGCGAATATAAGCTAATCGACTACCATAAGTACAAATAATAATAATAAAAAAACACCATTTGCATAGATACGACCCTGACGCTCTTGGATATTAATGTTTCAATATGGCTACACTAGCGTCTGTAGTTACTCTCGAACGTCTCTTCCTGTCTTAGTCGCAAATCGATCCGACTGTGGAATCTCCAGCCTTTGTAGTTGTAATGGTGCCACAATAAGCGTGGGTGAGTGTGCAAATTGTTTTCCAAGAATAGAACAGTGGATACCTCAACAATCAATGTTATTTCTAAGTATTTTTTCTTTAGTTACCGGATGCAGAGAAATTTCGTTAACTTCACTTTTATCGTGTCAATCAACTTCCTGGCTAGATTAGTTCAAATTTTCATTGAATGATTTGATTCAATCGTTGTCTAGTTTGCAAAATCGAGGTGTTAATAAAAGATTTTTCTTTGTAGTGAAAATTAAATTCGGCACTGATCAGTCCGTCCCAACTACTAGAGTGTCAGTTGATGCAGATTGTACTCAATCCAGGGGCCGCGCTGGCTCAGTAGTAGAGCGTTCACCTCTGATGCTTGGGGTCCCGGGTTTGCTCCCAGCTCCCGACAAGTGAACTTTGTGGTGGACAAACACCGTGTGCGTGGGTTTTCTCGAGATTCTCCCGTTTCCTCTCTCTCCAATCCACCATTTCATTCATTACTCATCATCACCGTCTCCTTTACCCTAACCGGCATAATCGTGGGACGTAAAACTCAAAGATTTCATTTTTTTTTTGTACTCAATCCATTCCAAGAACCGTAAACTGATATAGTAAAATGAGTAATTTCACTCCACATCCATTTATATGATTTTGCAGCTCGCTTGTTTACGCTTTATGAAATAAAATCTAACTTCACACGCTTATATGCTTTAGGTTAGGTAGGTAAAATTATTAACTATTTATTTTTGAGTTCAACGTTCCGCATATATTAACCGAGGCTAAGTAAGGCTATAATGATGATACTGGTGATAATGGCGGAATAAAGTGGGAGGAAATGAGAGAATCCCCAAGAAACCCAAGCACACGCTCTTTGTTGATCACAAAGCCCACGATGAAGGCTGGGATCGAACCAGTGACTGCAGAGATGGACTACTGACATTCTTTTAGTTTATGTTCCACAATTATGTCATTTAGGCTACAGGAGACGAATAATTAACCTTTCTACGCCTGCCAGGGATTTGAACGAAATCGTCGACTGGTGAAACTCCTAACTACTATAGAGTCATGATTAATATATCGTTGGGAAGCTTAGAGAACACAAATTTCAACGAAGCAACATTTGTGTAATTCTTCCCTATTCGTAGAAGAAACAAAAACGTCCCAAAATATGGAAAAAAAATAGAATATTGAGGGTCCCTGGCAACATTTTCTAGTCACCCCAAGCTGAAAAAATATGCTAATGTGTAAGCAACACACTTGTAACAGTTACATAAAAAATGGTAGCCACTGTTGCAATACAAAACGAGACAAAAATTCAAAGCGAAATTCCTATAAAATACCCTTTAAATATCATTCTCGAGTGGTTGCTGCAGACCTTCACGTTGGCGGCCCTGGTGACCCCCTAATTACCACAGTTATGATTGATACATCTTTGGAAAGCTTATGGAAGAGATTGCAACGACGTAACAGCTTGTAGAACAATTCAGTGAAAAGATATCTTGTCTTAAATGGAACTGTCCTGAAACACAAAATATTAGCCAACTTTGCCCCCCTTCTTCCATATAAACAAGTACACAAAAAGGATATTGCCACGTAGTGGACTACTTCATTATTTCACACACATATTTTTAAGAGCGTACTCCCACAAAGAGGGAACGCCTCCAAAAACCCTGACTGAAAAAAAAAATTCCCTCCCATTCGCCGTGGTACCCTCAACATATATAAAATGTATATCGGCGGAAAGATTCATTTTCAGAAATATATTGATATCAAAATTTTCTTTCTAGTTTAATTAGGGGCTGAGTTCTTGAGGTTTAAAGCCTCAACGCAGCAGTTACGTCAATGGGCGTTTAAATGTTAAGGCAAGTGAGTGATGATGGAAGAATCGGTGGAATGTCGGAAGAAACGGGAATGTTACGAGGAAACCCATGGACACGATGTTGTACACCACAAACTTGGGTGGGGATCGAACCAGGGACCCCATGTATCAGTGGACAAACAAAAATACAGCAAAGATGAATTCCAGTTTCGCGTACACCTGAAATGAGATACAGTTAATACCCAATTGAGAGCAGGACTGAAGAGGGAACAGGAATAGGCCGAACAGGAATGAATCCAGCTACCATATTCGCTAACTTCGTTTACGATTACTGATTTTCCTCTCTCAGCTAGTTAAGTTTGTGTTATTTTGAATTTAGGACCGTACCTATCTTGAACACTAAAATAAAACTTGGTTCTTGCTGAGTACAAGTTCAACACACTGTCAGTTGCACCAATTATTATCACAAACTCATTCAATTTCGAAAGTGCATGTCCGACTTGGAAACATTAAGTTTCTTTAATGATGTGCTGTAGGTGCCGTTCCGAAACATAAATCACGACAAAGTATTAATTGGATTTGAAGCAGAATACATTAAATATTTATTTTCCATGTCTGTTTACTGGCAATCACGTTCCGGTAACAATTTAATTATACACAATGGACATGATTTCTTCCGATAAGAATTAATAGTTTGTTTACAAACGATTGCGTAAGTAAAATGCATTTAATTTACATGCCGCTTGTATTGTTACCGCTGTTTAGTCGGTATTAATTATACTTCACAATGACAGATAGATTTTATGTTGAAAGTTTGTTGTTTCTGCTGATCAATGATAAACATTCTTTTCACGGACGAGTGAAAATGTTCTGCTTTCTCTATCTGATACATTGTGATGTGTCCAATATTGTGTGCTTAGAAAGTTACATATGATGCATGTTGCATAAGAAAAGACGATGTGTTGACTGATAGCTTCGCTTTCTTTCTAAGCTGACACAGCATGCGAGAATTTTTAGATGTCATTGCTGAACAAAAACAGTTCCAATAATTGTTTGGTACACGTATTTGACTATAGATTCGTAACCAGAATCAGCCTCAAAGATAGGCAAATGTCGCTGTCTCGAATTATTTGTCTGTTAGTTAAATTGTCATTATGCGTGATGCGGAGAGAACAAGATACTCAATGACGATAATTTGTTTTCTAAGCCATGGAGAAACAAAATACTATAATTTCTGCCGCTATTATTCCCGGCCTGACCCAACGCAACTGCACACTCTCCATTACCTGGAGGCACGTGGAGTTAATGTTGTGTTGCAGTTTAGCGTACACCCCTGAATTTTCCAAATCAGTTACACCCGTACGACTTTTGCGCAAAGGGTGTTTCAAAACAACACAGACAACGTTTCGGAGGTGATTCCTCACACAAAGATGAGACAAAGTATAGACCAACCTGGGTGCATAAATGTTTCCTTTCAGAGTTATAAGCTGCCGAAAAGTGTCTTCCCGTTTTGCCTTATGCCTGTTTTCATTACTTCGCTATGAAGCTAAGATAGTGTATGTTAATTTGATTGCAAGGTGAGACGGCAATTCCCGTTTGGCCTTTCCCGTTTCGCCTTACACCAGAAAAGGGAATTTTCAAATTATAATAGGGAAATTTTGTGTCACTTTGCAAAATTTAAGGCTAGTAGTACTTACGTTTGACCAAATAGAACATCGTATAATCAAAGTAAGTATTCAGAGTAATATATTATTTGCGTCACTGTTTTAACCCTTTAATGAGCAAGTATCGATAGCATTACCATTAAAATATTTAGTTTGCTTTTATGGTCGAACCATGTCTACCTGTTCATAATTTCGTAATTTTTAAATTATTTTTATACTTTGGTTACAACATACAAGGTGTTTCTTTCAAAGCAATATTGCCATAAAATAGGTCTTGTGTGTACCTACTAAGCAGCATTGCCCTATCATGGGCAAATATCATAAGAATACTCTCAGTAATTACCAACAATTTCGTTTAAATATTTCCCTACAGAGCAAGAAACCACAATCTAAAAAAGATCAAAAAAGAACTTTCGCGGAACGTAAGATATAAAGCTTCTATAATACTAAATTTGATTGTCCCCTGTTGAAGATTAAAAATATCTAAAGAAGCGACCCGCAAATCATGTATACGAATATCGTAGGAAAGCAATAATGCCAACCAAATGACCACTGAAGTTATAATTCGTGCGGATAACGCAACAGAATGCGATGTTGCTTCAGAGCAACATTGCCCCTTCCCTAACAGCACAGGATGAGCTAGACATGTGCCATTTAGGTGTCCCAGCTACTCTTTAGATATCCGACACTTGGAACATATGATATTTGTGTGTTATGTACTTCAGCTACCTACAATTTTAGGTACTTATTACACCTAATTGATATTTGAAAGTATGTACCACAAATATAGCATTCATATATCTGGCTCAGTTTCGCACTCTAAGTCATTTGTTTTTATGTAGTCACTTGGGACATATATGTCATGTTCTAAGTACGTCCTTTAGGTACATACTGTTTCAGATACTCTAACAGCACAAGATGTGCTAGGCATGCTACATTTAGATGTTCTAAATTCATCTCCCACATTCGAATCATTTGTTGTTCCTTTTTCTCAGCGATTGTATATTAGAAGCAACAAACGCATCAATTTTATTAGATGGCAACTATCGCCAATCATTTGAAAGTGAACATGGAAGAACCATGAAATAAAGTAAATAGACACTCGTAATTTTGTTATAAAATTATATGGCGAGTAGATTTTATTTTATCCCAAACGGTTATCGTCGAATATACGCGGTTAAAGGAGCACTCTGATTAGCCAAATTCAAAAGACCTCAGCAATTTATCCCTCTACAAGCGACATTCTCTTCATCGCCTCCGTGGCCAAGTCGGTAGAGCACACGGCAAGCTAAAGGTTGGTGGTTCGCGCCCACCCTGGAGTACATTTTTTTTACTTGTTTAAAATGTTTTTTAGACTCACATTACGCATATAGTCAATTTAACATATTTTTGGGGAGTAACTTTGTCCATCATTGACGCTTGCGGCATGGAGAACATTACTAGAACATACTAGGCACGTTCCCCAGGTACATGACAGGCATGTGCCTAGGGGCGGACATAGACTGTGACTATCACTTGTCATCCATGTGATTTCTCTCTCACAGGTACATAAGGCACATACTGGACACATTCCGATGTACCTGAGGGAACATGATAGGTATATGCCTACTATGTAATTGTGCTGTTAGGGTTAATGGGTTTAAAAAATGTTTAATAAAACCTTAATTCAAAGCAAGTGAGAGGTATGGTTATGTTACGACTGTATTGGCCAATAGTTTTGCAAAGACTTAATAAAATGTTAGCTGAGCAAATACAAAGAAAGAAACATAAGAATAAATATACAATATTTCTATTACTATTTCGACCTTGATCAAGTAGGATAGCATTTTAAATTATACGTTATGTTTTTATTGTTATTTATTTACATTTAAGTCTACATATGTGGTTAATACTTTAATACTTGCTTATTGAACGTATTTTTAGAAATAAAATTAATTTACTGAACAAAGAAATATTTTATATGCAACAACTTCAACAAATAACAAATTGGCTTCATCAGACATGAGACAACAGAGAAAACATGAACACATGAAGACATTTTTTTTTTTAATTGAATTAATGAAAGAAATATGTGAAAATGAAATACTGTGTGTACTTAAGTGGAGACGACTTGACGATAAGATTCGCCGTCTAAAAGATAGACTTAAGTGAAATTAATGTAATTTCATATATTGATGTTGTTTCATATTACATCTACATAGAAACTTGATATGTTATTTTGAGTGTAATAACAAAACTTATGTTCTTGTAAGATATTAGAGTTTAATTTGTCTGAAATAGAAAGGAGATTGCAGTTGAGGATAAAATAAATTCCTCTTTGTTACATATATGGAGTGATAATTCCCTTGTATGTTGTAAGGCGAAACAGGAATTCTCGTTCCGCCTTAAAGTAACGTCCATATCGGTTGTCTGTCAAAATATGTTTTGAGGGCATAAGGCCAAACGGGCATAAATCTTGCCGAAAAGATGAAAAATCAAATTTAAAGGTCCATAGCTCTAATACTACGGGTTCACTTAGGAACTGGTATGTGCCTTATTGAAATATTCATGTTCCAGAATCCTATATATCAGTGGCGGATCCAGGATATGATCAAGGGAGGGACTAAACCATAGTTTGCAGCTTTATCTAGTATAAAGCTGGATTGAAGCCCATTTTGTCCACTGTATACCTGAACGTCAAGGGGAGAGGCTATAGCCCCAATTGGATCCGCGCCTATATTATATATATATACAGGATGATAGGTAACTCCACCGAAAAAAAAAAATGGAAGGCGATTCCTTATACGAAATGAAAGAAGAAAGTTCTAATAAAGATGGTCCGAAAAGCGTCTCCTTTCAGAGTTATGATCCATTGAAAAGTCGAAAAATCGCTTTTCATAACTCCCGAACTTACAAACTAAAGGACGTATCTTAAGCGGTTTAAGGAATTGCACAGGAACTAGTACCTAGGTATGTGCTCTATCTAGATATCCATGTTTTACCATGCTCCGTTATCGGTGAAAGGAACTGTAAAAAGGAAGTTGAAGTATAGGGATACTCCTTTAAGTACTAATGATGCGTTCGTTTCGCTGGTACCAGTGAATTCTGAAATGGATATTTAGATAGAGCGTATACCAGTTCTTGTATAATTCCTTGAACCGCTTGGGATAGGCCCTATAGTTTCTAAGTCAGGGTGTTTTGAAACGTGATATTTCGAATTTTTGGTAGTTCATAACTCTGAAAGGAGACTGAAAGGAGACTTTTTTCGACCCATGTTTATTAGAACTTTTTTCTTGCAACTCGTATACGGAACCGCCTCCCAAAGTTTTTCGGTGGAGTTACCTAACACCCTGTATATATATATATATATATATATATATATATATATATATATATATATATATATATATATACTAATTTTCTCCGAAACCACACACAAGAATTTACTATCAAGCATGCCATTTTATTTAGCTTGGTGTGATCTACCGAATGAAGTGTTACATCTGCACAAAACTAAAGTTAGAAAGAATTTAACGCTATATCTTATTAACCAAACCATGGCTTTGCTAGCGTCGTTATGGAATGATAGATTAGTGTATACTTTAGTATGAGTTTCATATTAACAGGTATCATTGTTATGTGCAGCATTAATTCTTAGGCGTACAAAATAGTTATTTTCGAGAATTATACATGAGGATTTATTCCCACCAATATCATTTTGTTGTGTCTAATTATGGATTGGTACGTGTGTCTCGTTTTTGGACGTTTTTTCGTTGAAGGTTAATTCTACTGGTACATTTTTCTTTTATTGGAACCTGGACGTGGTTCTTCTATGAATTTGGATAAATTTCAAGTTCACTGGCCTAACTACTACCAGTAAGATTTAGTACAAAAATCAGCTTGTCTAATACTTAAACCTCACTGAGGTTTAAGATCTTCAGTTTTTATATGGCGAAAGAATGAATATTCTTCCTGGTTGTAAACACAAAATTTCTTGATTCTTGAATTTGAAATTTTAGTGTTACCGATAATTTGTTCAGCATTATGTGTTACCTTAGTGAGGAAAACATTTATATGCTATTACATTCACTTTACAAATTTAACATTACATTTAATTAAATACATTATTTTTTTAATGAAATTTTTGAGTTTAACGCCCCACGATTATGCCTGTTAGGCTAAGGGAGACTATGATTAAAGCAAGAGAATGATGGAAAATTTGGTGGAATGAAAAAGTGGGAGGAAACTAATACCTGAGAAAACCCACGAGTAAGATGTTGCCCACAAATTTACTTGGCCGGGAATCGAACCAGGGACTCAACGCACTACCACTGAACCACCATCCTCCTCTACATTAAATGCAAGTATCATACAAAGGCTCACTGTTTCATTTATCTAGCAGGTTAAACAGAAAGGTACGCAACTAAAAAGCTAGTAAAGAAATGTAATCTCAAAAAATACAACCTCTCGTTCAAGTATAAACTACCTAGTCCGCGAAATAGCATGCTATAAGAGTTTGCAGCAATATTAACGTTTCATGGCAAAATGTTATCCAAAGATGTGACATATTTCTCATCAAGCTGGACAAAATGATATTGGTAAACGCAAAACTTTAAGCGTAGTATTCGAAAAGAAATCAATGAAAAGTATTTTTTTTGTAATCCTAAACAAGAGAGTGACCAACATTTATTATTATTCTTGAGAGTTACTTTTCATTTCTGAAATCACTGGCGTTCTACTTGACTACTAAAGGGAATCATAAAGCAAGCATCAATACAGTCATGTTACAGACCAGCACGGGCTACCTTCCACGACTTTCCGGTCGATTAGTACAGGACTCTCCAAACTATGGTCCGCGGGCCATCACCGGCTTAAGAGCACCACTTATATACTTCGGCTAACCAAGTATAATTGATGTTTTGCGTAATTCCGCCGCTCCTTATAAGATGACGCTGGCGTTAGATTATGCTGGTATTATGAGCTAACTAGGTCTTTGCTCTTGGAACTTAGTGGAGAAATCTATATGGCCCTTACGTTAAAATGTTTGCTGATCCCTGGTCTAGTAGGCCATGGTCGACATGTTGGCCAACAATCACGACAATTATAAGATGAAGCCGATGCTCAAGTACAGAGTGGATTGATTTAAATCAGTCTAATTTAAATCACGATTTAAATCACTTGATTTTTTAAAATAAAAATCGTTGATTTAAATCTAATTCCGAAATAAATTAATTTAAAGTGAAAATAAGTAAAATCTCGTTTCTGTTCTGTTATTTCGATTATGGAAGTTAATAATCATAATACAATGAGACTCAAATGTACAGTATAGTATGAAAACAAGTGTCCTGCAGAGGATGATTAGGGAAAATCCCGTTTTGAACCGGTAACAGAGCAATCCTGCTTTCTTCTTTTCGTAACATTGAGTTTGGGTTTTAAAATCATTAACTATTCCAACGGGGAAATCACCATCGACATTTAAGACGAAAAAATTCTTTTTTATGCGTGTCTATTTGTTTGTTCCCAGATATTAGGGCGTATTTAGAGGGGTCCTATCCCCTCTCCATTTTTTAAAATTTTATAACTTTAGGTTAAATTTATGTATTTCATGACGCAAGCTAGTTCTGAGTTTTTAAAAATTGACCCCTGCCAAATATCAGTAACTTTTGTGGAAAAACGTGTCTTTTGGATAAACGTTGCTGTGCTTTTTCCTTAATGCTTAACCTTTCAAATTATATCACCTATTTTTAGGTGATAGGGTATAATCTTCATTATTCAATTTAAAAGGTACCAATACGGCTTTTTACTTCGTTTTCTTTAAGACTGGAGGCATTTTAGAACACGTTACATATGCTTTCACACCTTTCTGCGTTGAGGCATAGTGTGCGATGACGTCATAAATTTAAAAATATATTTTTTATGCATATTATTATTATTATTATTATTATTATTTGGCGGGTTATATTTTGCATTCAGAAGGCTGAAATTTTGCACACTCGTTCAGTGCACTCGTTAATAATTTTCAGGTGTTTTCAGATCTCTGCGTGGAAACAGCAGGGTCCAGAGGAGCAAAAATGTTTTCTAAAAAGGGATATTTTTAACAAAAAAAGTTTTTCTCGTGATTTTCTTGCCTCAGATGGAGACATATGAATGGTACCGTTTGAAAGGCTGTTCTATTCTGAAGAAAATGATGTACGTACTATGCTCCTAGGATAAATATGGATGTCTCAGGAAACTGTTACCTGACATCCTGTTTTATACGGGAATTTGGGGAATATTTTTCGCGAGCTTACTTTTGCACCTACAAGAATGAAATTTTGCACATTTACTCAGTGCATCCCTCAGTATTTTTCAGACTTGTTTCAGATCTCTGCCTTAAAACAGGGGAGGTGTCCACAGAGGTACAAATTTAAAAAAAGAAAAGATTTTTAACAGAAAATTCCTTTTTTCGTTATTTACCCGCCCCAGATACAATGAGATTTTTGAAGGGTGCCGTTTGAAAATTTGTTTTATTCTGAAGAGAATAATGTACAAAACATGATCCTAGGATAAATAGGAATGTCTGAGGAAATTTTTATATTACATCCGGGTCATCTGGGTCATTGCGGGAATGTTCTTAGCTCACTGTTAAATAGTTTCCTTACCCTTACCACTCAATATAGAAGTTTGAAATTTCGCACACACATTTAGTACACTCCTTAGTATTTCCCAGTTCATTTTGAGATCTGTGCGGTAACAGGGGAATCCAGAGGGGATCAAAATTAAAAAAAAAAATGCCGATTACTCTCAAAATTTCCCGCTTCAGGGACATAAGGAAATGTGAATGTTACCGTTTCAAAAGCTGGTCTATTCTAAAGAGTGACGTATGTACCATGATCCTAGGATAAATAGGGATGATGCTGTAGCTGCTTGACTGAAAGTCTATAATTTACCTTTAAAAAGAGCCATAATTTAAAAGGGTTAAGAAACATTGTTTGGGATTGATATAGGTTAACGATTGGGGATAATTCAAAATTCAACCACAATACTTTCACTTAAATGGCATAATTAGCATTTAATACTAATTCCTAATACTTTTTCTTCAGTTCGCGACTTGTATTATACGAGGAGAAATATTTGATTTAAATCAAAAAATCGATTTAAATAAAAAAAAATAAACAAAAATGTTTTTTCTTCCACCCTGCTCAAGTATACTATCACTGATACTAGTAAGATGACAATACCTATCGAAGTAAGGTATAGCCCAATATTACAATTACCTCAAACTTTCATTTCTGTTCAATCACACTACTGACTGAACATATACATCAATCAATATATCGTATCAAATTCAATAGAATGGCATGCCTGAGTGTGAATTCTCGTGCACGGCTTTCCAGAAAATCGAGCAAAAGTAATTTCTACGGCGCTAAAATGTTTGTTATTTGTTTCTTATACTGATTAATTATGTTGAAGCAGATGGTATCTATTGTTTGAATTTTCCTGGCGGAGAGATAGATATCACTAATAGTTAATCACATACCACCTGTAATTATTGTAGAATTTTGAACTAGTTTCGTCTGCTTCAAACTGCATTTAAAAAAAGCTAGGGTAAAACTATGATTTCTTTTCTCCTACATATGAACATGCGAACATGCCTTTTACATGTTTTCCCCTTTTTCTTCGTTCACGGTGTCAATCAGGAAAAAAAAAAAATGATTCAGGCGCCATGTATTTCCTGCAACATCCTGAATTGATCATTTGATCCTTATCTGCGAAACTGGACGTTCTTAGAAGGTTCGTAGAAATAAAGTACTCACTGTATTTGCCCTATGACATTTCTCTCATTTCTGCGTCATAGGCCCGAATGATGCTTCCACATGGCACATCACAAGCCACGCCCAATTTTTGGTTGTGACGTCTGGTAACTTGTTGCCATAGTAACCAACCCAACGCTGCCTTGGCGTGACTGTGACTCATATTTTGAGGCACAGACCTTCAGTCTTGCATCTATTCTGATCATGCGAAGCGTATTTACAAGTTCCTTGTGCGTCTCCGATCTACTACGAGGGAAGAGGGAGGAGAATTAAATGATCTATACAAGCCTGCAACTTCGAATGCGGCAAACAAATGAAGCGTTTCACTCCAAATGCATTCATGTGTTCACGAACACTAACGTAGATTTATATACGTATATAATGACGTCATTGATTGGATTTGCTGTCCTTGGAAAACAATGGTTCCCACTATTAGTGTTTTTCCGCAGAATATTGAACATTTTCCTATTATAAAGGTCTCTCTGGTAGTTTATACAAGATTATTTACTTTGAGTGGTACTCATCCCAGCTTAAGAAACCGTAAGATCCATCGCAGCAGAAACAAGACAGTCAGTGAATGTTATCCTGTGTGCAACTAATGAAACCAGAATTACACTATTCGAGCTTCGCCTGTTATTAAATGGCTACCAAGCAATGAAATGAAATATCTAGTTTTGTTTCCCAAAATTCCCTTTACGCTAAAAGAGACGGGTAGTCAATAAATAAGTGATTATGAAACAAATGAAATTAAATCTAAGTTATATGTCACACGTTTATGCCACCTACGCTAAAGGAGACTGTGGCGGTGGGAATGAATGAAATGGTGGAACGAAGAAAGTAGGAGGAAACGGAAAATCCCAAGAAAACTCACACACATGGTATCTGTCCATCACAAAGCTCACTTGACGCGAGCTCGGATAGAACCAAAAACATCATGCAGAAGAGGTGAACGCTCTACCGGTGAGCCACCGTGGCCCCATATGATCACAGAAGAATAGGTGGAATGAGAATGTGGAAGAAACGAGAAACTTATGGCCACAATTATCTTCAGAACAAGCTCGCGTTACAAGGAATCAAACCAGGGACCCTTCATATCGGAGGTGAGAGCTCTACCATTAAGCCATCCTGCCCTCCACTATTAATGGTTAGCATTCTGATCCGGGTTCAAATCCTCTCTACGTTCAAACTTTTTCAAAGGTTTCAATTTCAACTTCAATGCATACTCAGTGTGACAAGCAAAATTTCTCTTCAGAAAGCAAAAGATGTCAGAATGGAGAACTGTTTCGTCAGTCACCTACCCTACAATTTGAACTGCATAAACATCTGGCTCAATGCTACCACCTTCTGACAGTAACGAGAAAACTTCCCTGTACGTTGGGTTGCATCTGTCCAGGCGTTTTTACAACTGCAAATGATCTGGACTCCAAGTAATGGAATTAGAGCACTAAGGGGGGAAATACTTATGCTGGTGTTTGTAGTGTTAAACTAATATTTACCAATTTATCCCTCAAGAGCCACCACTGATTTCAATATAATTCAAAGTGACATTTCATTTTACTGTTTATTATTATTATTATTATTATTATTATTATTATTATTATTATTATTATTATTATTAAGGTGTGTGAAAATAATTCACATTTGAAACAAACATAGCGCTCTGAAACAAAGTAAATACAGAAGTACATAAAAGGAATTCAAGGACGAATTAACAGCACTAGCAACTTTCGGCCACACCGCTTGTAAGTCTTGTGTTTACCAAATGCATAGGAGGGTATCAATGTCCATTCAGTGTTAAGTGATGCAAGACCATATGTATAGTATTTCGAAGTTCCCGACATCGCTGCGACTGATTGTGAACCACACCAAGTGTTATCAGAGCACGTTCATGGCCAGAAACAGAAGACGAGGAGTTGCTGTCGCTTCATTATGAGTTGGATGGTTTCCATGCTACTGAGTAAGGCAAAACAAGTTGTGCAAACGCACTTCTAGGTCAGATCCAACTCAACATCCGCGGACTCGCAAAAATTGTTTCCAGTCTTCCCGCTTCAGGTGCCATTGGTGGTTTTATCAGGCTTTCCGGGTAGTAAGAGCGAACTTAAAACATATGTTTTCGAAAAGAAAAAAAAAGTTAGACGAGGTGTTAAAGAAATTCATACTGTTAGTTTGTTTTTAAATGTACTAGCTGTTCAGCCCAAGACTTCAGCTCACTGAACTCTATACAGGGTGATTCACAGAAAAGTGGAAATACTTTGGATGACAGTAGGAGTGATTCTAAGCAAAAAAAAAAAAAGTTCGCATGATCACAGGCCCGATACTCAACGGTTTGCGAGCCACAGGTTGTTAAGCATTTTGGACATCTCCCTACAGAAATATGTTACTCGACACGTAACTGCCGTTCTGGAAAGTGCTATGGCGCGTTCAAATATAAGAGAGTGACCTTTCGAATAGTGTATAGTATGCTACTCTGATGTCTATGGTAGAGAAAAAGGGAAATTTCTAAAATTGCTGACTCGAAAAATTTTCCTAATTTCGTATACTTTGTGAGAACCGGATGGCAATACTGTTGCCGAGGCAAACAAAAAAGAAAGCACAGTTTAACCCGTTCTATGTTAAATCACTTTGTGTGCCAAAAGGTTAGAGGTATGAAATGTGCTATTCGGACTTCTCACTTAAAATAACTGAATATGCGTCTCGTTGTATTTTGATACTTGACCTAGAAGGAAAGGAAAGTGGTGGAGGTTGTTCACAAAGATGTTGGTATCTCAGAATGCATAAGACCGCGTTGCCACGTTACATGAATCTTGTAGCTGTCATAAAAAAATATATATTGCAACCCTACAATATTTCTCCATAGAAACACAGTCTTGAAAGGGACATATATTTTTCCCATCTTGCAAGAAATCAAACCATGGGCAACTTTCTGAGTCGTCTTGCTTGCTACCTGCTATCGCCCTCCCGCTGACAAAAGAAAAACAAGTTTAATCGCTTTCGAAATAACGGATTCTTTTGGACGGGGAGGGGTAGTGCGCCAAAATACACGTTTTTAATGAGGTGGTTCATATTTGTCCACTAGAATGCAGTGCTGCATGGGTGGAAATATCTTTCTTGCTTTCAGAAAGTTACAATGTGTAAACACTAAATAAAAAGATAGAGTTGCAAGATTTTCCTTTTTTTGGTAGCTACAAGATTCATGTAACATGACAACGCGGCTTAAGGTTTACAACAGTGAAAATTATGTTAAAAACTTTTCATTTATAATATGATAATTAAGCACCTGCTTCAGCATTTCTTGGCCTGGAAGTAAGGGAATGGGAGTGGTTCATTAAGTTCTTACATGGCAGGTTCGAATTTCAAGTGAGACTTCGAGTTCAAAGAAACTTTATACGACAAACGTGTAAGGAATGCAAAGTACTGCCTGCAGTAACACGCGAGAGCATTTGACACTATATTATAGGGTCTGAGCGCTGGCTACTACTGACTTTTTTTTTCTTTTTTACATATGAACCAATACTGAGTTCGCTCATACTACTCGGAATGTCTCATATTCTACCTGCATCTAGTGAATACTAAACGATGCACGCAAGAGTATAACGCGTAACAGTAAAGATTAAAATCTTGAAACGCACCATCATGAATCATTGATTCATGTCATCGGCATACGTACTTCTAGGATACAGTATATCTTATGTACAAATAGATACATACAAATATCGATACATACAAATATACATACATCGGCATACAAATAGAAATTTCATCATATCTTATCTTACAAATCACGACTATCCAGATGATTACAGCACTCTTATCTGTCACACAGCATGTTAGAATCTAACAAAATTATTATTAAAAAAAAAGATAAGACAGGTACTACTAATTATGAAGTTTGCACATATATGTGTATGTAAATCTCACTACAAGGTAATTATTTTTTTTTCGAAAAGCATATTATATGTAATAATCTATCTATTAAAATGCTACAATAGCAGCAAAAGCGCCTGAGCTCCAACTTATAACCTTTAATTTACGGTTATTGGTAATTTCACGTTTAACAGAAACAAATACTTTAAATATGTGTACTTTAAATAGATTATTTAAGTAGACCTTTTTCATATAGTTTTTTTTTTTAATTGTTGTTCAAAGCTTTTGTATTTTAATAAGGCTTTTCCAAAATCAATGCAAGTGAATTGTGCTGCCATCTTTTGAGTTCTTTTAAACTATACGTTTGTGGGCGTTTATATGTTCGTGGCCAATCCTTTCAACAATGAGATCTCGGAAACTAACTACAGGCTCCAGAAAGATGACGTTTCCACTGATCGATTGCTAATTTTGTGTAGATTGTCCAGTTCTAATTGAATATTAAAAAAAAAAAAACATGGCCATTATTTCTTTATTACATTTTTACGGGTACACTAGAAGTGTTGAAATTAAAAAAAAAAAAACTAAAAGCATCATATCCTACATATTATACATTCCAACACCACATAATTGTATAAGGGGTTGCTTACCACTCAGGCGTTTGATGGCCAAAATATAATGAAAAACGAAGGATAACCATTTCTCCACTCTTACAGTAAGTTGAATCTTTATTGCTTAAGAATGTTTTGCCTAATGAATACCATATATAACTGACATAATTAATTGTGTGTGTAATATATTTGCTTATTACATACTGCATGCAAGAAGAAAGAAAACACTGATCATACATGAATTAAAAACTCCAACCGGAAGTAGGCTCAAATCTTGCAAACGGTGCGAGATATTGAGAAAATACTTCACTTGGTCTGTAAGGGGACATGTACAGATGTGAGGAATAACAAGAAGATTCATGTTTATATCTGAATGATGCGCTGTGTAGAGAGCACAGGTTCAGCTAGTCTATATATTAAAATGTTAGGTTTATGTGTTTGTCCGCAATCATTTCGACAATGAGATCTCGAAAAACCACAAGTGCTAAACACGTGCCGTTTTCACTGGTCAATTTCAAATTTTGTGTAGATTGTCCAGTTCTCATTCAAATTTTCGAAAACCGTGTCATTATTGTTCTACTCAACATTTAAGGGACCGTTTTGAGCCTATAAGATTAACATTGTTGCAGGCCGAAACTACAGTATTAGGCAACCAGTAGATAAGTTACATATGGCAGGTTGACGGACATTTCACGCGCTTTTCTTAAATCTGAATGGCAAAACCTATTGCATGCTGGCAACTTCAAAGGCCTCAAGAGAGGCAATGAGGTGTACTAGGACGGATATGGATTTATTATTTAAAAAAAAAAATCCACTTTATATCGTATTACTTCTACAAATTTGCTACAAACTCACTCCAACATCTATACATAGCATGTTACTTCCTTTGTAAGTCTCCTATCCTTTACTTGTATGAGTAAGGAGACATGCACAGTGGGAAGGAGATTCATGGTCATAACAGAACGATGCGCTGAGTAGACAGCGCAGGTTCAGCGAGGTTTACATGTTTGTCTCCAATCTTTTCAATAATGAGATCTCGAAAACCACAAGGGCTACAAACATGCCGTTTTCACTAGTCGATTGGAAATTTTGTGTAGATTGTCCAGCTCTATTTGAATATTTATAAAACATGTCCGTTATTTCTTTATTACATTTTTAGGGGTACACTGTTAGTGTTAAAATTTTTAAAAAGTAAAACATCGTATCCTACGAGTTATACATTCCAACACATTATTGTATACAAGGGTTGTATATCTCTTAGGCGTTTGTTTCATGTCCAATGATAATGGAAAACGAATAATACCATTTCTACACTCTCTACACTGTAAGATGAATCTTTATTGTTTGAAGTGGTTTACCCAATGAACAGCATATATATCACTGATATTATAATTAATTGTGTATGTAATGTATTTCCTTATTACATACTGCATGTAAGAAGAAAGAAAACACTGATCATACATGATTTAGAAACTCCAACCGGTAGTAGGCTCAAATCTTGCAAACTGTGCGAGATCTTGAAAAAGATAATCGAAAAAAAATCTCCACTTTATGGTACCCCTTGCCGATTTTTATCAAGACTTCTTTCACTTGTGTCAGTAAAGGGACATGTACAGATTTGAAGAATGACAAAGACATTCATGCTCATATGTAATGCGCTGTGTAAAGAGCGCAGTTCAGCTAGTTTTTTAAAGTTAAAAAAAAGATATTGTACGTAACGTATTCTTTCAGGTCATTAATAAAGAGGATTCGCTGGTTATGGTTTAATAATAATAATAATACGTAATTATAATAGCAAAATAAAATGCCACAAATCGTGAGAACTTTATGGTAACGTTTTCACATACCTCAAACCTTTTAGAAGATATTTTTCCCCAGACATTACAAACGAACGAAACGTCTAAGACTTGACATTACTGTTTTTTTATGAAACTCCTATCTATCGTAAATATCCGTCTTCTTGCAACTTTATCAACTAGATTAGCGAAATTAGACGAAAATCGGATCCCAGATTCAGGTATCAAGAGGCCCAAAGGACTAGCATTTTTACCTTCACAGTTTAACTTGAATCCCTAAAGTAGAACTAAATAAGTAACTGCGAGAGGTAATTATTGGTGTATCTGAATACATTTATTTTATAAAATTTAACAAAATATTTTTGACAATGTAATTAATGAGCATGAAATTAGAAATTACCTTTTGACTGGAACTGAGTATTTTAATATGTAGCTGAGATTGTAGTTTGTGTGTAGTTAAGCATGTGTGTTTAATTGGTATAAAAGGCATACAGATTTACTAATTTTTTGATGAATCTAAAGTTGAATATTTTGTACGAAGTACTTAATTCAAATTAGTGTGTGTTTTTTTCGTTATATAAACTTCATTAATTCTTTTAACGAATTTACAATTTTATAAAAGCTGGAAGAGATTTGAAAATTTTATATCTAAAATTTTGTTGAACAAACAAATTGTGAAATCTGTTTAAATTATAAATAAACTACATAGAGCCTTAGTCAGCACATGCAACTTCTACACAAACGGATTATTATAACTATTATTGCAATGACATTTACATTGTGTCCACTTTTTAGTACAGAAAACATTTTTTCCGTTTTTTTTTCTTTAATTAAACATAACACAAATTATGAAATTACACGTTACGAAAAATTATCTAAAACTGAATATCGACACAATATAAATAAACTGATCGAATTGAAAACTCTTTTTCCTTCTTGAAGTCTGATAAAAATGTACAATGCGAATAAGGGCTTGAGTTAGTGCGTGAAATTAGATTCATAAACTCCTTATAAACAATTTTAGGAATGATAAAAAAATGCATCAAAAGATTGCGATCTTGCCAAATAATTAGTTTTCGGATTAGGAGCCCAAAATTTTTGAATGGTCCCTAAATCGTTTCCTTTTCTTTTTTCTTTTTTTCTTTTTTTTTTTAACGGAATAAGTATATCATACTAAGTTAAGTGATAGTTTGGGTTGGCTACACTATATGTAGTTCTCCAGATATAAGGCCTACAAGAAAATTTTTGCCTGAAATATATTGGATGTTTTGATCCAAAAATGAACAAATTCGTGTTGCAGCATTTTTCGAAACTTCTGCTTCTTCTTAAAGGAGCAAAGGGGATATTTTCAACAACATTGAAATTTCCAATTTAGTAATTTTAGCAATAGTAAATTCTTATTGTATCAACACGAAGGACGAGAAATTCCAGTATATAGTTCAACTTTTAGAATCCAGAATTCTGCTGGCTTATTACGTACGTCCTATGTACAGCAATAATACATGTACACAGTGTGCTGAATTTCATACAGATTCTGGGCACGAGCTTTCATGAGCATTACGGCATGTAACAATGAATAATGTTATGATATGTAAAAGGCAGTTACAACACCCAAAGGTCATCGACAGGGTCACAGGAGGTCGCGACTAATGTTCCAGCCGCCTGCAGCCTGGTAGTGCGTATTGATCGAACCAAAACTCAGACGACAACTTTTTAAACTCTGTCTATGCTGTATCCACCGCCAGACTTGAAAATTTTAAAGGAATGATCATTAAATAACTGAAGTAGGTATTATATATTTTCTCTACAATATCCTATTATTTCATTTAAACTTCAATTCACTTAAAGTGCATCCAATTGCTGCTCTAAATTTGTATTTTCTATCATACTACCCACAAACTATTTATTAGAAATCAATCCTCACGACACTCGCAATGAAAGAAAAAAATCAAAAGTATATTGAAGGCATACTAGAATTTTTAGTTTAACGTACAACGGCTTATCCATTACCAGTCCACCCTGGGAGAGATCAAACAGCCACTAGTTACGATAAAAGCAAATACAAATTAAATCACAATACCAGAAGACCAGTTCCAATTTGTGCTACATAGTTAAGGACTATTTTATTTCTTAACAGAAAATTAGTTTGCCCTTCAAACCTGTTCTATTTAGTGTGTGTGTGTGTGTGTTTTTTTTTTTTGTTTTTTTTTTTTATCAATTGAATTTATTATGTATGATATCCTAAATACGCATGCATACGCCTCAGAAACGTTTAGAAGTAATAAATAATAAGTGGTAAAGTAGTATATTACGCTAACTGCAGTTTTGTTTCGAGAAAAATAAAACAATACACAATATTAAATGTTGGAATATCAAGAGTTGAGCGAGTTGTTTTAAATTTCAGTTAAGTAATCACTCTACCATACGACTGTTAGATGCAAATATCTCAGCTTGCCATTCTGGTGTATATAGCTTTCTTCCAGTAAACTCTTAATTTTAACAACGGAAACATTATTTTACACATAACAAGGTTACATGTAGCAAGCAGTTTCTGTTTAGGCACGTTTGTAGCAAATAAATTACTTAAAATTAGAATTTATTCCACTCTTAACGAAATTTCGTCGTCCTTACCAGATCGTAAACTCCCTACTTATTGTGTACGGAAATGACGTGTTTTGTTTTTAGGTGGATTGTACCGAAGTATTTAAAGGGAGGGTGTGGGTTGTTAAGTACCCCAATGAAGATGAAATTTCTCCCGACCTTGAATACCAGCCAGAAAGCGCTCTCTCTCTCTCCTTCAAGAAACGAAGCAAGGTTGAGAGACCCTTTGCAGTTCACGTCATATTACAATCGTTCTTAAAATAGTTGAGTAAAGTTACGGTTCCTGCACTGGAAGTTCTCGCTCAGCTAGAAACTTCCTGTTCTTGCTCTGTTTTCACTCTTCATGATTTAAAAAAGACGAACGTCCCACGTCGTGGAAAATAAAACCCCATCGCGTAGTGGCGTAGACAGAAAACTTCACGAAGGGGGTAACTACCATGTCGTAAAAAAACACACACCTTGCATATACGAGGAGTTATCAGAAAGTAAGGTTACAAAATCTGCAGTGAAACGTGTGTATATTATTGCATATAGCCAACAGATAGTACATACATTAGGTTATTTTTCGACTGTTTCCATATCAGTTAAGGCACTTGTCGCATCGTGGGATGAGTTTGAAGGTTCCCTCCTGGTAAACTCCACCTTGCGTGTTCAGCTACGTTGTCACGAAGGGTTTCACCTCCTCGTCTGAAGCGAAGCGACGGCTTCTTAGGTGCTCCAAGTGCAGGAACAGGTGACAGTTGCTTGGAGCGAGGTCCGGGCTGTAGGGAGGGTGGTCGATGTCCCAGCAAAACTGCTTCAACAGCGTCGTGATCTACTAGACTGTATACGTGTGACGTTTTCTCTACAAGTCGCAACCTTTCGACACCACTCTGTGGCATGCTAACGATACATTCCAGCCTCTCCGTAAACCTCTAACGAGCTGCCGATGAATTTCAGCCGCGGTTACATGTTTCGCCCACAGAAATCTAATAACTGAGCGGACTTCTTCGTGAGACCAGTTTTCCAAATGAGTCCCCATTTGTGTTTACCTACAACTACCGCTGTAGGTGTAAGGTGGCTGAAACTCTACACAGTTGCCAACTCCGTGTAGTAAACTTACCAAACACTTCTCATTCATCTACAACAGACGAAACTTCATAAATATAAGCCTTACAACCTTAGTTTCTGATCTTCCTTCGTACAAAAAAAGCATTATGTAACATACCGGTGCCATAGGATAGTTCCGTTACGAGTGAAGATACGTAAAAATGAAATGGGAAGTTGTTGAAAATAGGTGGTTATCAATCTAAAATGGTGGACCTCCAGTCGCATCGACACTTTAGGTTCCACAGTCGTAAGACGCATATGCTAAATGAAGAAAAGCAACGTTTCCATTTCAGTAAGGTGTTCGCACGGAATATTAAGAGTACGAATACATCACACGGGAAACATGCGCATCGTTACGTAGGGAACATAAAACACTTCGATACCGTTTCACAATTATGCTACGGTGAGGGTTCAAGGAAACAGACAATTAAACTGGCAATGTTTTTTGATTGAAAGAGGTGAAATTAAAAAAAAACACACACACACACATTTTAGATTGGAAACTGCCCATTCCAACAACTATTCTTTCCATTATTTCGTATCTTTACTCATAGCAGAGCTAGCTTATGGTTCCGAACATTTGGTACATTCAGTATATATACTGGCTTGATGTCACAAATATGGCATTGAAACGGTTATGACTGGGCAGATGGTGAAGGTTTAACTGAATGATACATGGTCAGCACATCTTCAAGATGACATTTCTGCGTTTTTAAACCGGACTTTGGTATCTCTTAATTCAGGTAGTTCTCCAATTCCGTCATGATTTTGAGTCAACACCGGGAAACATTAGTGCTCTCACCGAGAATAGGCCAGTGACCAAACGCACCAAAGTCGTACACGCTAACAATATGCTTAAGCAATAGTTCACTACTATATATATATATATATATATATATATATATATATATATATATATATATATATATATATATATATATATATATATATATATATATATATTTGCTTTCAATCTTAACCATCCACATTTCTTTCTGATGTCCTCTACTTAGACCCGCAGATAGTAAATTTTTATGCATATACCAACAAGAAAGAGTATAAAAAATAATGAATCCAGTATATAAAACATTTTAGAATGTTATGTAGGGGTAAGATAAAACTTCAGGGAATAAAGTTTTTTTTTTCAACATGACTGTACAATAGAGTTCTCCTGAATAACGTACGCGCTTTGGTGCTGGAGATACAGGTTCGACTCCTGGTGGGAGTTTACGTTTTTCGGAGCCTACGGTAAGCTGTAGGTTCAAGTCTCATCTGTAATTTCCGAGCTAGGGAGAAGAACTCCAAGCGAACTAACCAGGCAGTGAAATATATATGTGTATGTGTGACAAATATTTTTTTTTAAATGTCATATCGAAAATCATAAATGAAACATACCCCACGTAAGCAGAGTCCATTTTTGATATCACTGTAATAAGGGGAGGGGCCAACCCATCTGTCAACACTACTGCCTTCGTGGATCCTGTCTTGTGCTAGTAATAAAATTGGCCACAGGACACTGGGTCACAACTTTTGCCCGGGTCATCTAAGTCTACTATCCGTTCTCAGACCCGATCTGACCCGGTGACCAGACCGACCCGATGACTCGGAAACAGCAACATATGAACTTTGTAGCACTATTACAAAATTTCATAATGGATTAATAATGGCCATTACTCAAGTTTTAATATCAATGTATTTGATTCCCGGTGTGACATTTCTTAAAGTATTATTGCGTCTTGAATATTTCAAGTATAATTTCATACCTATTCGTCTTCCCATACTGGAAAATAATAGTGTTTTTTTTTTTTTTTTTATCAACGCGCAAAAAAGATTTAATGAAACAATACATTTTTTATATTCTAAACGATACATTTAACAGATTCGCTTGATTAAACTTTGACGATTACTCATGCGAAATCTATGTAGCATTATCTTTTCTATGATTCTGATGCACTTATACTGTTAAAACTTGTAGTTATCTTTCAGTGTAATGTTTTGGCATAAGGAAAACAACAGGTGAGAAAATAAATTGTAAATTTAGTAAGGAAAGATATACAAATAGAATCGTATTTGTTACACTAGGAGATTTACAAATGCTGCACATCTGTATGACGATGTTTGGTCGTCTCCAGGTCTGTCGGAGCCATCAGGTCACGAATCTGTTGGGTCAGTCCAGGTCATGGATCTGTTCGGATCACCAGGTATGGTGCTCGGTCAAGGATCTGCCTGCCACTGGATCTTTCAAGTTACGAGGTTGTGACCCGCTCCATCACCTGTGATCAATACAATCTGTAGTGAGAGTTATTTAAAAACTTAGTTTTCCCACACTTCTACATTATTTTTCTATTGTCTTCTTCCCTTATCCAGAAGAACTTTCCCCAAGCTCTCCCACTGTAACGGAGGATCTCGTACATCTTAGAATGTCTCAATTTCATGAACAGCATTATATGTAAACGAGGGGGAACATCCTGAAGTTTTGTTACGTAACTCTTTACATTTACTAACTTGTCATATTTTACGAAATAGTTTTCCCTTAAAACAATTTTTGAGAACGACCAGCCTGTGTTAAATCTTTTAAGTTCATCCAAATTTGCACACTTCGTTATGATATGTTATTAAAGTTTAGCATCCCTTTTCAGTATTGATGATCTAATGATATGTACTATAATTTAATGTAGTATTCGAACCTCCGTACTGGCGATCGAGCCAGGAATCACATGCACTGAAAGTGCACCCGCAAGCCACTAACCAGCGAGAGAGACATGTATTATTAATGTATATATGTATGCAGAGCATCTTAACAGGAATATGGACCCCTTGAGCAAACCAGATAAAGGTGAAGACTGAATCTATTCTTGGGATGCTAAGGATTGTTTTTAAAAACAATCTCTATTACAGATTTCCTCCAGTATTTGACGACAGACGGGCGATAGGATGGACACAGCCGTACTATAAGACTTCCCATACTAAATCAATGCATCACATCCAAAATGCAACACGTTCGGAACTCTAAAAAAAAACTTGTAATAATGATGATACAACCGAATTTAGAGATTTCACCGGATTTACATGTTTCACGAAGAGAAACTTTAGTAGGTATAGTAAATCGTAGTATAGTTTGTTTCTTCAACCGAAGTGCAATTGGTATATAAAGAACGCCGAATTCTACGTGTGGTAGCTCGTGCCATAAATAAGTCATCGTCCGAGAGATCTTGTGCAAAACATTTCCGATAACCAAATAGCCAACCAGAATCCTCATTTCAAACAAATCAACAATCGCTTTTCAACTCCACATGGAATCTTAGTTGCCACAGTTCCAAATGTTGTCCTTTAAATTAGTGCTCGATTCTCTGTTCCCAAGACCGGCTGTCTCGTTCTTACATTCCCTGACATGTTTCACATTAGCCATAGTATTGGAATGAAAGAACACACACAGTGGGTATTACGACGGCAAATGAGGTCAAAAGAAGTTTGGAAGGAGGAAGGCATGGTGTAAAAATCAGCATGGGAACTTCAAAGAATTTTCCCGAACTGCACTTCTATTGAGTAAACGCACTATACAGCTGTACATTGTGTTGTCTTTTTCTTACTAAAAAAAAATATCTACAGCAACACTTCATGTAGTAGACTTCAAAACATAATTTGAATATAATTTGTAGATTCTCGTATTCACATATTGAGACAAGTGACCTTACTTTCTGCTTGGTAGTAAGATTTATCATTTCTAAATTTGATGTGATGTTTTAACTATTACAATTAGGACATATTTGAACTCAGGAACCCCTGAACCACTTGTAGAATAACCTTGAACCACTGAGGTTATATTACGCCACTTGTAGCTTGACAGCGTACATGAAAATATGCATATATTAGGAAACCTTAATAGTCGCTTAAAGCAGGCTATCATGGTGGTATGCAGCGGGTTTCCTCTCATCACAGCCGTCAAATACCGATATGACATTCTGATTATAATATAATATCATATTTTACTTATATATATAATGTTCGCGAGTGTATGAGTACGTCCTAAGACGGAAGGAAATCAATATTGCCGGATCTGACGATTCTAGCGATAGGCATAGTCTTTAAACTTCCAAACTACGGCTATGCATAAGTGTTCGAAGTCTTGCAGAACGGCTCTGTCCGTCAATCCGTCCACAGGTATCAGAGTAAAAACGGTAGGAGATATCGAGAAGAGTTTTTCTGCAATCGAGATTCATGTCTGAAGAATAGGTTCCATCTCCTCCGTTAACAGACTATTCAAACCAGAAGTGGTTAAAATTAGTCTTTCTCCGGTTTCAACGTTTATTGACACAGAAAAAAAGACAAAAGATAACAAGAAGTGGTTTCTCGAAGACAATTCAGTGTCTCGAGGCAATGCACCATCACTATCTCGAAAACACTACAGAAATCAGAAGTTGTTCAATTTTAATATTACTTCCAGTTTCTATACTGATTTCCAGAGAGGAAAAATGTTAAGAGATATAGATGTGAGGTTTCCTGCAATCGATTTATAGCCCAAACAATAGGTTCCACTTCTCCGTTAACTCTCTAGTCAAACTGCCAATGGTTCAAAGTACCCATTTCCTGTTTCAACATTTATCATCATATATCAAAAATGATATTAGATAGTGACAATCTGTTTTCTGCAATGAATTTAGGGTTTCAAGAGAACAGATCACGATCTCCAGCACCCTACTAAAACCAGAAGTAGTTGCAATGTACTACTACTACCTGTTTCAATACTAATTTCAGTACAGCAAAAACGATCACAGATATCGTGATGTGTTTTTTACAATCTATTCAGCTTTCCTAGAGTAGGTCCCATCTCCTCCCATAACCTTCTATTCAAACCGTAAGTGATGCAAATTAACGATTTCCGGTTTCATCCTTTATCAACATAGAACAAAAACAGTAAGGGATAGCAAATAATGCATTTCTGATATGGATTCATCACCCGAGGAACAATTTCTATTTTTGACCTTATTAATCTATTCCAACAAACAGTTGTACTCTCAAGTTCAGGTATTGAATTTGCATAGTGTGGAGAACTACCGTAGTTTCACACTGTGAAACTCACTTCTTGGTAAATAAAATTTCTTAGTATCCAGCAACATAATCCACTGTCAATACCGACCACATAGAAGTCTCACTTTCAATTTATACATTAAACAAACATAATAAGACTATAAACAACATTAAAGTAAATAAATTCTTCCAGTTTATGGTGAGAAATTTACATCACAGTATCCAAAACTGGGTCGGGAAATTCTCTTGGGGAAGTCGAAGAAAGTGATGAACAAAAGTGGCTGAAAAACTAGTAATGTGTTTCCCCGACTGTGGTAAAAATTTGTCCTTCACTCATTTTATCAAATCTTTATTAGAAGTACACAGTGTACTTTCTCAACATGTAACAGGTTAACTTTTCGCTTTAATTTAATGTGTAAGAGCTCTTTTTATCTATTTCTTTCTAATTCTTGTTCTAAATACTAAAACTTTATTTAATCTAAAATTTCACTGTCTAAACTAGTGATTCTTAACGTGGGCATTAACGTTTTCCAGAGGGAGTTCTCGTTTCCAAAGGGGACACGGGAACAAAATGAAGGAGTGGTAGACTATTTAGAAGGCGGTTGAGATTTCTTGAACATTTTTTTTTCTTACTGGACGAAAACCATCAAAAAGTTTACGAATTATCGAAAATATTTTTTTACGAGTAATAATAAATTAAGATACGGCATTTAGTTGAGTTGATTTTAGTTTAGCGTCCCTTTCAGCAACGAGGCTATATGAGACGTGGACCTACTGATTAACGTGGAATCCGAACCACATGAGCTCCCGCCGGGAATCGAACCCGGTCCCACGCCAAAAGCGCGTACGCTAACCGCTTAGCCACGGAGGAGCTCAATACGGCATTTAGATTCCCTTAAAAAAAAAAAAGTCAATTATAGAAACGCTCGTTGGCCTCTTTTGGAAAGCGAAGAGAGCAAGCGTATGTTGTAAGTAAATAAATTAATTAAGGATGGCCAAAAATTTCCGGTATCGGAAATGTCACTGAAAATTTCGGAAAAATTGCAGAATTCAGAAAAATTCCGGAATTCGGAAAACTCAGAAATTTTCCGAAATCGGAATTCTTTAAATCGCGGATTTTTTCCGACATCTGAATTTTTCCGATTTTACTTTCCGTATTCCAAAAAGTAAAAATTCCGGAATGGGCCACCTCTAAAATAAATAAATAAATAAATGAAAAAATGTAAGGGAAAAGATCCCTAATGTAAGACAAATTAGGGAAACAACAATTTTCATTCAGTTATATTAAACAAGTATAATATATATTCTTCAAGGCTGGTTTTAAGAACTGGAATCATTTTCTGGTTCTCAGATTGGTTTATCCAATTCTTAAGTTCAGCCAAGTGTATGCGTGGACCGGGTTAAGATGATGGGGTCGCTCAGGACAATTACATTGACCCAAGGGGTAATAAGCTAGGAAAGGTGCAGAACCACTGGTCTAAACCACAACTTTGGTTTCCTAGTCATTGACCAGCAAAGAAAGATCTGTACATGAAAATATTTCACATGCGTAGTAAGCAAGTAAAGATCCACATCCACGCTAAGTTGGGTCGAAATCCCATAAGGTTTATTCACTGCGTATGATATACACTGTTCAAGTAAGTTAAAAGAAATTAAGTAAAACACTGCCATTAGGATAAACATTAATATGGTAAGTTTCAATACTAAACATGATACAACTAGAGAATGTTGACTTATGAGAATTTATACCAAGCGGGACAATGTAACCACACGTATTCAGAACCTCACAAATGGTAAGCAAAATAGAAGTTCAATGATAGTTTATCGCGAGTTACTCCGCTGGACGACTGTGTACACGACACGAGAAACAACGTTTTCTCATCATGGAATTTTTTGATTTCATTTTGTAAATTTATGCCATAATTAAAAAAAAAAAAAAAAAAAACGAATCATTCTAACCTTTCCACGCCACGTGAGTTCTCGAAGGGTGTGCTATATCCACATTTATTATTAGAGTATATCGTGCAATGGACTTCTTTTTCATTAAACGTTGATAAATGCTTTCATTGTGTTCATATAACTACTATCAATTTATGGCTTTTGTACTATGAATCGTGTGACATAAACCATGCTTAAGACCTAAGACTTGGGTGGACTGGCTTGGGTGGGTGGACTCGTGAAATCTCTCTATTCCAATATCGAAAACATGACAATTGCCGTGTTTACCTTCTAGTGACGAACTGAAAAACGTACTTGGCCCGTTTCTGAGACAAGAAATCACTCGTCTCGTGGGTAGCAAGGTGTCACAAAAGTGTCCAAATAATGTTGGGAGGACAGGACTGACGATATCAGATCACGAATGTACTTTACACTAGTTACCTGTATATTCCCTTGAATAAGTATCAGAGAGGAGCTGATGTATGCCTTATTAGACTTCCAAAATACTTTCCGCGTAAGTGTCGTCTTATAGAACGGCTTTGTCCGTCCGTCCGTCTATCGACAGGTATCGGAACAAAAACGGTAGGAGATATGGAGATGAGGTTTCTTGCAATCGATTCAGCATCCCAAGAAAAGTTTCATCTCCTGCATTAATTACAGTATGATACAAGGAAAGAAAACTGTCAGTGTCTTGGAGATATATTAAAAGGAAAACCTATGAACAATATGAAAATTCGGAGTATTTACTTTTCTACCACCTGTGAAGTACTATAGAACAAGGTGCTCGTTGTATTACTTACTGAAACGAACGTGAATGCGGAGTTGTTCTTAATATCCATTTGTATATGGTACAGTCCGCAGCAAAAAACATGCAACATGAGCATGTTAAGTTTATTGTGAAACTACGAAGTCTTTTGCTCCAAAATAATTGTGCGGGGGAGGACGCGAGGTTTCTCCTGGCATGATTCGTGTCATTTAGACGTTATGTTGAGTCTCTGCGCTGTTAGGCGTGGTTTCACAATCAACTTATATGCTCATGTTGCACGTTTTTTGCTGCGGACTGTACACAATAACCTTTGCAACAATTTATCCAATTTTAATTACACTTAACATGAACTTTCTCTGAAACTTAGAAAATAAGCCTTTTACTTAAGAGTACAAATTGAAAGGAAGTAAAAGCTAGTCTATGTACAAAATGTGATAAAGGATTATATTTTAATTACAAATTAAAAATAACCTTAAAAGGCAAGTGGTTTTGTAAATGTATATTGAGTGTAGATTGTTGCAGGTCAGGCACCTATTAGTAAAGAAACTTCAACTGATAACGAGTAATATTTAAAGAGTAAATACTACCAAAAGCTTTTGTCAGGGAAAAGATAAAATTATAATTTTTAAGACAATTATTAGGACATTAAACTTTAAAAAACAAACTAAAAATTGGCTTTCCGGAAAAGATATTAAAATAGTTTTTTTTATCATTTTAAAGACAAAAGAGACCTGAATGAATGAATGAATGATCATGGTTTAATGTGGACGTCTATAGCCAGGATATCTGTCCTCGAAAAGACGTGGGTAATGGGTCCAGCCGTTACTATGTGTATTTCAGAACAGTTTGAGACTCGTCGTCAGTGTTTAGTTCGACGGTGATACACTAGGATGAAAAAGAATAGTTCAAATTGAACCCTATATTTAAATAATTTTATCTTACAGTGCCATGCAACCAGGGCCATAGATGAATGGTATTCTCCAGGTCATATGACGTACCATGATGTAAATGTAGTAGGGGATACGAAAAGAATAGAAAGAGATGCAGAAGTCTTATTAAACGCTTGCACAGACATGGGTTTAGAAGTAAATGCGAAGAAAACTAAATACATGGAACTTTGTCGGCATCATAATGCTGCAAATTAAGGATGAGCTAAAATATCAAACAATGCTTTCCACAAAGTGGATACTTTCAAATATCTAGGATCAATATTATCAGGCCAAAGCCATATCCACGAAGAAATTAAATGTCGATTAAAAAACAGGGAATTCGTGTTATTATGATGTTCAAAATCTTTTCTCGCCGCGAATTACATCTAGGAATTTCAAGCTTAAAATATATAAAACGATAAATCATGCCTGTTCTGTATGGTTGTGAATCATGGTCGCTTATTCTGAGGGAAGAACGTTGACAAGGTGATAGAGAACAAGATCCTGAGACGAATATTCGGACCTAAGAGAAACGAGAATAGGAAATGGCCGTAATTTCATAACGAACTACACAATTTATATCGTTTACCGAACATTGTTAGGATCATCAAGTCTAAGAGACTGAGATGGGCAGGCCATGTATCCAGAATGGAAGAAAGTAGGAACGCTTTCAAAGTTTTAACTGGAAGTCCAATCGGAAAACGTCCATTAGGAAGACCTAGGCGCATATGGGAGGACAATATTTAGATGGATCTCGCAGAAATAGGAATACAAAGTAAAAACTGGTTTCAGCTGACTAAGGATAGAAGTCAGTGGAGAGCTTTTGTGAATGCGGCATTAAACTTCCGGTTTCCATAGGCCATAAGGTTAGTTATCTAGCTTATCTCAGGTATATAGTTATGTTAAATCATTGGGTAAGTTCCTGCTAACAGTTACCCTACTCTTTCAATTTAAGGAACTTGAAAACTTAACTTCGTCTACCGAAAGAAAAGAATACATTCCATGGGTTGTTCCTATCAAACGAGTGAATTCCAATGAACGCCTTTTCTGGAATTCGTTACTTCTGTGCACATCATACAATATATACACTACGTTATGAACATAAATGTTTTAGTGCACTTCCGAGTAAAATTATGACACTTGTAAATGTTTGCGTATTTTCAACGAACTTGAAAAGTTCGTTACTGAATTTTCTGTCTGTGTGTGTTTGTGTCTGTCTCTTATTTGCGATTTTGCAATTTTGAACCCTGTATTCGATAGAGCATCAAAAACTATCTAGAAAGTGATTAAATTTTTCGCGTCACTCTTACCGTACCCGAGATATTGGCAAAAAAAATGGCCGATTTCCAGAGATTTAAGGAGCCATATCTCGGGATCTGTAAGTCATACAGAGACAATATTGGTGTTGATTAATATCTAAAAGCATGGTTGATTAATATTTAGGTAACAAATAGTAACAGGTGGCCACTGTTCAACTGGCCATTGATTTGGCCAATGGTCATCAGTTAATATCGGTACCAAAATGTTAACCATCCTCTTAGGTATTGATCAACAACAATATGTTCTTTGTGTGACTTACGGCGAGATTTGGCTCCTTAAATCTCCCGAAGCCGGAACTATCTTTTGGCTACTATCACGGGAACGGTAAGTCAGAGAGAGGTGATATTGATGTTAATCAATATCTAAGAGGATGGTAAACATTTTGGTACCAAATAGTAGCCCGTGGCCACTGATTAACTGTCTACTGTCCAACTGGCCACCGTTCCCCAGATATTGGCCATTTTTTTTAATTTCTGGATATTTAAGCAGCTATATCTCGAGAACTAAGACAAGAGAGATGATATTTTGCTAATTTTTGCGAGAAAGAGGACAAGGTGCGGATAAAATTATTTACTTTTACATCTAGGAACAATGGCAGTTATCTTTCCCGCTCCATCTCTTCCTTCTTTTTAAGTTCGTTCTGGCAATACTCTTGGAGCATTCTCAACTGGTTAATTTAGGTAATTGAAAATAAAAATTGAGAATTTATGTATGTCTGCTTCTAATGACACAACTAACTCAAGATTTAAGGAAAAACATCCGGAAATGTAAGCAAAATGTAAGCACTTTGGGAAATCCTCACATGTGAATATATGGCAAAACACCAAATTCTCATCTAGTACATTCTCGATAACTTCTGACCTAACTCTGCAAGCGGATGCAACTGGACAAAGAGCAAATGGGAAATCACTGATTGTGCTATTTTAAGATTCAAGATAACATAAAATTTGGCCTAAAATGAACTGAAGTTCACGCTAACACACATTGCTTATGATAGTAGTTTTGTAATTGAACTATATTCAGGGTCGTTGTAATTACAAGAATACTATCGTACTTCCGAGAAAAAAGATACATACATACATACATACATACATATAAAAGTTAAAAAATAGTAGTATGTTCCGTTAGTCAGTCATTTTTACTAAAGTTACTAAAGCGTTCTTTGATATCGGTCATTTTCGATTTTTTTTTTTTTTTTTTTTTTTACATATTCCCTTCCTCTACCCATATTGCGGGGCACGGCGTCGGAAGTGTTAGAGTCCCTGAAAACTATGAATTCGACACTGATATTGGTCATTTCGAACATTTTTATATATCTCCCCCTCCCCAAAATTGCGCAGCTGAATTTGGATTTAAACAGCATCATAAGTATCACTGTCGATCTCAGTCCTACCCCGAAATCTATGGATTCGACATTAATATCGGTCATTTTTGATCATTTTTTAAATTTCTTTGTTCTCTTCTACTTTAAGTTACAACTTCAAAGTGACATGACAGAAAGCATCTCAGGTTTAAACTTCATCAAGGTTGTGAATTTGATCGAGATCGGTCGGATGGTTCAAGAATTATGAGGTTTTACTTATTTTTATATATCTTCCACTCAAGATCCCCTACCCTAAGTTCTACCATCGAAGTGAAATGATAACATCTCAGGCCAGAACCTCCTCATTGTGTTAATTTGATCGAGATTAATCGTTTGGTTCAAGATTTATATTTATTTTTTTAACTCCTCCCTCCCCAAAATTCTATCAAAGTGAATAGACAAATACCATCCCAGGCCCGAACGCCATCTACGCTCAAAATTTGATCGAGGTCGGTCGAGTGGTTCAAGAGTGATAAAGTCACATAGACAGTCACTTTCATTTCTATTTTTTTTTTTTACATGTATTTCCCTATTCCCCTCCCCTACGTTGCACCGTCAAAGTTAAATGACACATATTATCCCAGGCCCGAACCTCATCTATGCTGAAAATTTGATCGAGATTGGACGTTTAGTTCAAGAATTGTTTTATTCCCCCTCCTCCCCTAAGTTCTACCGTCAAAGTAAATATCTAAAAACACACAGGCCAGAATCGCATCTACGTCAAAAATTTGATCGGAATCGGTCGCGCGGTTCAAGAGATTAAAAGTCACAAACACAGTCACTTTTAATTTTATAATATAAACTATAGTGTTTCAACAAATCTCTATACATAACGAACCCAAATTTCTTCACCGTATTCTCTAACGTAATTTGTGCCACTGCCACAGCATATTATGCATAGTCTAAATTATAAAGTTTTTTTTTTTAACTTCATTCTTGCTCCGTGTACATTTTTTCCCCCCCAATAAGTACAAATTTTCCTTCCTTAAATACCTGTGTGTTAAGCATTTATTAGAATAAAAATGTATATGGCAGGATTACCGTTTGTTCTCTTTCGATCTTACATACAGTTTAAGATCAGTGATGAATGTCCACTTAAATTCCCAAACGTTTTCCTTTGGATGCCAGTAAGGTTCTCATGAACATAATATAATATGGAGTAAACCCATATTACCATAAAGTATAGAAACAGGGCCAGCCCAAGGCAATTTGCTGCCCCGTACAATGGCATCATTTGTCGCTCCCTCCCCCCTCTTTCTCCAGCAAGTGCAGATCTTAAAAGGCACCATTTTAAGTATACGACTCCATCATGAACAACTAAAAGAGAAAGGCCACTCGCACTCAGAACTAAATACAATCTTGTTGTGTCAGAATTCAATATCGAGCTTCAATGTCAATATATCAGTTTGCAATTCTAGCGCAACTAGCTCTTATCTTTATTTCTTGATTTTCCTTCTAAATCTGTTAAAAAAGAATCTGTTTTCACCCTTCAGTGATAAAAAATTTATGACAAAGGAAAAAACTATTTTTCATATCAAAATTATATTAACTAACTACATGGAGCAAGTGTTCGCTACTGTTCAAGAATTTATTTCTGTGTGTGACAACAGTCAAACGATTCATGCTGGAATTTGTTTGACCATTTGCTTTAGCACTGTCCACGTGACCTTATACGTACGCGAGGCCGCGGTGGCTCAGTGATAGAGCGTTCAGCTGTAGTGCATGGGGTCCATGGATTGATCCCAGCTCACGCCAAGTGAACTTTCTGGTGGATAAACACCCTGTTCGTGTGTTTTTCGGGGTTCTCCCGTTTCCTCCCACTTTCTTCATTCCATCATTCCATTTACTTATCACCGTCTCCTTTAGCCTAACCGGCATAAGCGTAGGACGTAAAACTGGAAGATTTCGTTTTCTAAAACCTTATGTGACCTAAACATGATTTATGAATGTAGTATTCAAATACGTCATCTTAGAAAATTTAACTTACCATCACCATGTAGTCTGTTTCCAACAAGAAATATTTATTTTAAATAATATATTGAAGACAAATTTTGCAGCCAGTGCGAATGCATGTGTTGCACATATTGTAGAGCTGTCCCTGACCACAAATCACATTAGCGAGAACAGTTTGAAATGAATTTTTGAACATATAAACGTATTCCTTCCGCGCAAAAACGGTTACTTCAGCTACTATTTAAATATGTATAAGAATAGAGAAACACAAGCTAATGGCTGAAACTTTTGACTTAAAACTGAAGAAAAGGCTAATGAAAGCAGGTGCATGGTGTGTGACGTATGTACGTAAAACATGAACTGAAAGAAAAACTAAAAACGAAAGCCTTCGAAACATGAAACTGAGAAAGCTGAAAAGTAGATGGGTAAGGGACCCCAAGCATCAGAGGTAAACGCTGTTCCACTGAGCCACCATGTCCCATTAAATCCTCTTATTTCACATACATCCTATGAGACTGTGTGACACACTGATTCGGAACCAATGTTATATATTAGTCCAATCCTTATACAGTTTTACGACTTACAGTAACTCCCCTGCAACCAATTACACTCATGATATATAACACGATAAAAATATATGAAATGATAAAATTATTATTTCCAATTGAAAATAATTTTAAAAGGTGGAATGATGGAAATATAGATTATATATTGTAAGTGATATCATACAAACGAAACAGTTTTGCAATATATTAGAGGCATTATTCCTGAACAATTAAGTACAAATTGTTGGACTAAATACTGTCGAGTGTTTTGCTCACAAAGAGTAAACATTTAAATGTAACCAAACTTCTGCTTCAATTCACGAAGTAATGAATTTCTACGGATACAAAAATTTCTCATATTATTCCTGACACCAAGATAAGACAAAAAGTATAGAAAACTTGGGTGCACAAATGATCCCTTTCGGAGTTATAGACTGCCAAAATAATAAAAAAAAAATTGAACTTTAAAGATCCATAGCTCTAGAATTATGGAAACTACCGTAGTCGGGTCGAGACTTCACTTAGGAACTAATATGTGCCCTACCCAAAAACTCAGGTTTCAAAATCCTACGGCACTTCGGCAAAAGTTTTTAAAGGGGTAGTTGATGAGTACTTCAAATTATACGCCCGTAGCCAAACTTCCTCTATAAAAATTGTTACGGAAGTATCGAAGGATTTTTAAACATGAATTTCTGGATAAGGCACGTATTGGTTTCTAAGCGAAATCTTGACCTGACTTCGGTAGGTTCCATAGTTTTGGAGCTATAGACCTTTAAAGTTCAATTTTTCATGATTTTGACAGCCTATAACTCCGAAAGGAATCATTTGTGCAACAAGTTGGACTATTTTTTATCTTAGTATCAGGAATCACCTCCCAAGCGTTGTGGGTTTTGAAACATCCTGTATAAACTATTTGATTCCTAAGATTAGTAATTTATCTCGGGGTGAACGTTTTCGAACTGAATGCTTCCTCTCATTACGAATTGAATACAACCTGAGAGTCATGGCAAAGATTGCAAAACTATGTAAATACAAAGCTATCACTGACTGAAAGAATGCACGTTTTGTGGTAATTGTATACCACTGATTATTGTGATCACTAAAATACTAAGGAAGGAAGGCAGCTTTACAATGTAATTAGGTGTCGGTTTACAACAAGAATCCATTCTTACTGCCCAAAGCTCTTTTTCAAGTTTTCCTTCTCTTCAATTACACAGATCAGAATTAAAGCACAATCTGTAATTTGTATGATCGCTCATATAAAATTGATGTCAATATCCTTAATTTTAGTTTGCAAATTTTGTACATAATATTGCATGGATTTATTTCAGCTCCTCTGAAATCAATTATATTTATTGGAAATATCATATACAGCAACTATCACGATATGGGAACTTCACTTTTGTTGTCCTAAATGCATTTAAAAGTAAACCAGTTTTTTTTTTCCCTAGAATGTATGCATTATAACGATAAATATCAAGATTTTATTTTAATGATTAATATTGAGGCCAATATTTAAAGTCTGGCCCTGAGCTACTTCCCGGAAAGTCCAGTAGTTCCAATCCACCGCACAACGTTATTCAAGTAAAACATGTATTAATTTTAACATGTTTAAAATAACAAAGTTATGAATAAAATAGTAACTTTTTTCCTCTTCAAAACTGTATTTTAAGAAACATTTTTTTTTTCTGTACGACTTCTCACGCCTGGCAGGCAAGAATGCCACGGCAGTCTACATAATCATGTCGTGACTTGATTCTGCCACAAACTTTCAGTTAAGTTTTGCGCGCATTTAAACAGTTTGCTACTGGTTGCCTGTATATAATCATTGTATAACTGCTAAGCTTTTTGACACAAGGACAGTGGTGAAATTGCCATTTCACGCGGAATTTGAAAAGAACCACAGGAAATAAACCCGGAACAAATACCTTGCTATGGATATCTCCCGGAAACCAAAAAACAATCTTATTTAAGGAAAAATAGTGTTTTTTTTTTTTTTTTTTTTAACTGAAAATAATTATAGAATGTGAAGCGGAATTAATATAGTTGTTTCCCTATTGTCTGAAGCTACTGCTCAATGTAGTCTGGTTATACTAATCTGAAGATACTAGAAAGTGATTTACAGGTCTACATAACTATATACTACAGTACAGAGAACCGTAAAAGAGAATCTATAGTAACACACATTCTTTTAAATTTAAATTGATGGACAAAAGAACATCCGTTAGTTATTTTGTATTCTCTAATATTTGCTACAAAGTTTTAATACTAAAAAAGATATGCGACAATCATTTTAGACATGAGTGTCCATTTCCAAACTAGAGTATTAAAAACAAGCTATACACGTGTATACATCAACAGTATTTGGTGTGTATAGGCTCCTATGATGTAAGTAATGGGGCCTCTAAAGCTAGCCTGCTCTCAAAAATATCACTAGTTCGCTTATTTCTGCTCTTAGGGTGTCTACACTCTTTATGGACTGCTTGTATGGCAACATGTAGCTAACTCCACATTGCGGTTCAGACAATTTATCATTGACTAAAGGGTCCCACTACATTCAATAGCTTAGGGCCACATCAAATCTGAATCCGTCTCTGACACGCACATTATATGTATATTCGATTTAGAAGTATTTAAGTTAGAAATTGCATTATTATAGTGATGTCTGAAATACACTGAGATAATGTGACTAAAAATTAGGGAATCTGAGTACAAATAAACTCAGGTTAATACTGTAACTGTAATGATGATAATCCAACTCCATATTCACAATGATGCAGTGCTCTTGATACTTCCTCTGCAACTCCCTCCTTATTACGAAATATAATAGCGGATTTAAATACGTTAACACGATAATATACATTTAGCATTTTAGAGCCATCATAATATTACATATACAAATTAATATGTATTTACTCCGATTTGCAGACACTGTTATTCAACGATATGCACTAGCTACTACCATAATAATTGTTAAGTTTTTTCAGGTCAAATGAACACTTCTTACAGTATGTTATAGTTCTGCACGCAATTAACGAATGTTGCCACACATGTCTGTTTTATTAACAAGAATCAAATACATTTTACATATGTCTTTTTTAAGTGTTTTTTTTTAGTTTTGAATTCATTTACATACATATTTGTTGAAGCGCATGTTTACAGTTATATATGTAATACGCCAATACAAGCTGGCAACACCGTAGTGCGAACGGATATGCGTCAACGGGGTTCAATGATGGACAAAGAGGAAACACGGCTCACCGAAAATCATCTCATGGAACGATCTCAACGCACCTGACCAAAAGTCACCTCCCAACTCCACCATTTGCGTGCTTTCCGCTATTCATACTGATTGTGATATCCAAAACCATATTTTCTCCTACATTTTCATTGTGATTACTTTACATTATTCGATACCGAAGTTTTAATGCTATTATCCTTACCACATTTTTTTTTAATGTAAGTTAGATTTACATTTGGAAAGTAATAATGAATATCCGTTCTACATCACGTAAAGCTAAAGCATATATTCGAATTTCTATTGAACCAATGACGCAATTACAACCGCACATGAAAGTTTATTCTGTCAGATTGTAAGTAGATATACAGTTAAAATATTTACATAATCAATATTACCTAGGTATTACTGAGGAAGTTCATGTACTGTACAAGCGGTGTTTGCTTTTAGTAAATGACTCATACTTAGTAATAGAGATGCAAAAAAGCCGGCTTTTTTGAATCGATGGTTTTTTTCACATAAAAAGCCGGCTTTTTTGGGAAAAAAACGAGAATTTTGGAAATTTTGGCTTTTTTCAACTTCATGATTTTTCTGTCTAAATAGCTTTCTTATAGTATATTCTATAGTTAGATAAAAATTCCATGACCTGAATGTGATATTTCGCTCTGAAATTCACCATCAAGATGGATGGAGCACATGTTTTACGAATTAAAGCTAACATGAAGAATGTAGTATTTGAGGGTAATTTTAGAGGCTATTTAACTTTATTTTAACTTTTGAGTTATCGACATCTTTTTTCTTCTCTAGTTTGTCATCCGTGTTTCATTTCTAAGAGCTTTTAGTACTCTAGCTTCTAGCGCAAAAGTTAAACTTGCCCGTTTTTCTATTTATCCGTCAAAGCGTACGTTTTTCAATATATCCGTCAAACCGTACTTTTACATTTCTGTTATACTTTAGCTGTGAAGTGATTTAGCAATAATTTTCCGGACACAACCTTGAATACCAATTTATACAAATAATCAATAGCGGTTTTAAAAAAGTACTTTAGGAGGTTTTTTTTTGATTGTTTCGTTTCCTAAAAAGTCCTAATTTTATTTGGGAAGTGCTTGAAGTTTATGAGTACAGGCATAACTAATATTTCGTTTCGTTTATATGTTTAGCAATAATCTTCCGGATACAACTTTAAAAATCATTTTATACTGAGAATCAGTGGCGGATTTAGAAAAGTATTTTGGGAAGGGTTTCTTACTAATGTTTAGTTTTTTTAAACATTCGTAATTTTTATTTGACGGGAGCTTAAAGTTTATGAGTAAAGGCATAAATAATAGATATTTCGTTTGTTGCAGACATTCCGTAACTTTGGGGAACGGGCTTCAGTCCGAAAGACCGCCCCCCCTAACCTTCGCAAAACCGTCACTGCTGGTAATTAGTAATAATAACGATTTAAAAACAATAAAAAAGGAAGTCGCCCAACTCACAGTACACGCACTATTTCTACATTCACAGATGGAATGAAGAAAAGCTTTGTCAGAATGGTCGAATGCTGGTTGAATCCCGGACTTCCCGATAGAAGCGCAAAAGCTAATCACTCAGTCATGTTTGTTATGCAGTTGTATTTAGCTTAACTTAAATATATTCCGTAGTCTTTTTTTTTGGGGGGGGGGGAGTTCCGTAATGATATGTTGAATCCCTCTTGTTAAAAATTCAGAAAACTTGAGGATTGGGTAAACTGTGATGGTGGTTCTATAAAACTTAACTGTAGAATTTCAAGAATATACAGAACCAAAAGCTCTAGATGTGCAGCCTTTAAGTGTATCATATAAATCTAAGTATTTCTCTTATGTTTTATTTTAATTTTATTTTGTTTCAAAAAGAGGGTATGGAATATTTTGAAGTAAAAATACTATATACTATTTTGCTAGTCATTTGTGTATTCTTTAAAAAGAAGTGTTTACTTTTAGGGTTGGCTGATTTACACCAACTTTTTCTTTTTAATAACTGGTTTAAACCACAAAAATAAAAAGAATGAAAAATGCGAATCGTGTGAACTTCATGGTAACGTTTCCAGATATCAAACTACCTGCAATAGTTTTATTTCCCTTTCACCTTTTAATCAAGGTGTCCCATGTTCAATTCTCGGTCGAACCACAATCCTTCTTTCATGCGTAACCCAAGTAGCGGTTCGGATGTCAGTTTAAGCGAAAGTCTTCTCCTTGATAACCTCGGTATTTCGTAAGGATGTTAAGCCTAAATATACGAAACAAACCAAATTGTATATTTCTACATGCCTAAATGCGTGTTGTTTTATAAAGAAGCCAATATTGCTTAAATATATTGATAGAAATTGGCAAAATTTATCGATTGCCTACGTAGCTTCCAACATTAGCTTGGATTGGACTTTCAATGATATCTACGTACCGGTACTAAATTTGTAATTTAATACCTCAGTTTTAGCGTACTGATTATGGTACGTTGACCTTTAAATTTTACATGCAAAGCAATAACAGGATTTTCCCGTTATTGTCTTACATTTCAAGTAATGACGGGATTTTCCCAATGGCTAGGACGGGAGATTCTCAACTTAAGAAATTTACTGAACGCACTTCTTTAAGCTTATGGGAGTTCTTCCGGCATAACCCCGCTGTTGCATAATAGCATCAAGGCGAAACAAACTTAGGCTATTTCTGTGAATATGTAATATAAATACATAAAGCAAAAAATCTAAGTCAAAAAAGCCTGGTTTAAACCAAAAAAGCCTGGTTTAAACATCCCCCAAAAAACGGGTTTTTGGCATTTTCAAAAACAACCACGGTTCTTGCCAACTCTGCTTACTTTTGTATATAGGAGGTTAAAAAATTCTTATTATATACATTGGTTAATCCTGTGGAATTCATAATGTAAATATGTTGAAGAAAAATTGTTTGAAATATTTTTTCGAAATTCATAGTTTATTTTTGATGTTTTATATTATTATCAGCATCAACCACTAATTAAATGATTTTTTGTGTTATAGAGAAGCGATACAAAGTCTGTTTTATCAATTTAAAGCAGTATTTTGAAAAAAGCCCAAAATTTCCGAAGCAAAAAAGCAAAGCAGAAAAAACCGAGTTTTTTTCCAAAAAAGCCGGTTTTTTTCCGAGCCCTTGCATCTCTACTTAGTAATAAGCAAAATTAGAAATTTGTGGAGAATAAAATTATAACTTGGTTCACAATTTCGTTTATATCCATTATAACTGGGTATGGGAGCATGCTAGAAAATATCATTTATTTCCACTCTTAAACCAAAAGTAAAAGAAATACGCAGATTAAGGGAACCTGGGTTTTCACTATTTCTGATATATGATAGAAAACGAACTATTCGTCGGGTCATGGTAGCACAATGGTAGAGCACCTCTAATGCAGTGGCCCTGGTTCGATCCCGGGTGATCTTCGGAGTTTTCCGTTCACAGTCATACATTGTTATGAATCATCTGCCTTCTATAGTTTCAAGGGCAAAATCGTATAATGTTATATTTCAATCTAATATAATGCTATATTTCTTTAATTTTAATTTCAATCTAAAAACTAACCAATAAAGCAGTTACTAAATTTATAGTTTGGTAATTTCCGGTTAATCAATAAGGTAGTCATTTCGACACATCAACAGCGCTTGAGAATGTGAAACTAAACGTTGTATGTGATTTTAAAAGGCAGTCTGTGAACAATTTTCCTAGTTTTCAGAGCATTTACTACAATTAGTAGAGCCGAAAATTTCTGTATGTGCTGATTGATTATGGAAATAAATTGGGCAGTTTGTATATAAATAAATAAATCAACTGAATATATATATATTCGGCTTACCAGATTTACGTAGCTTACGAAAACTGCATCATACCTGAAACAAACAAAAAGTACAGTAAGTGGAATTTTAATGTTAAAAAAGTACAGTACTAGGTGTTAAAACTCATAGTATACATAAAACAACCATTCAGAACAATCAATATTCCTATGTCATGAAATGATCATAGTTATGAAATAATATTCGAAGTTCAGTTTTTATTTCGCTTAATATCGAAACTAGGTTTCCTTAACTTTTATGATCATACATACCTATATTGGAGAAAGTAAATTAATTATAACTTTATTATATTCACCTACGCTACATACTTTTTTTTTTTTTTTTTTTTTTTTTTTTTTTTTTTTACAGTCACCTATTAGCAGCGATGTACCAACTGGCTTTTTACATATAGCAACATATTCTAATGTGTAAGTTATAGACTGTTTTTTGATTCTATTTCTTCGGTATAAGGATAAAATACGTAGTATTTATAGAGAGCCAAAATGATTACTTACTGTTGCAGTCTTCAGCAACTGTCTTAATGAAATACATTCTGAAATCTAATGAAGTATATAGGGAGTTACGAAACATTGTTACTTCAAGCCAAATCTAGACTGTAAGTCGTTTTTTTTTTCTAGACTGTAAGCCTTTTTTTTTTTTTTTTTTTTTTTTTTAAGGAGTCATGCTGCTATGGTCATCTGACTTATACTCTTGTACGGGAAAAGACCTCTGCACTATTGGAAAGAACAATGTAAATCTAAAACAAAGAGTGACTCCGTATGATTTTCAACAACTATCAACGCTCTACCAACAAATTATAGACCAAAGATAACCACAGTCCTCTTATAAACTTAATTATACAACTGAGTGGACGACACTGAAGTAAAAGGCCAAGTTAGGAAATAAAATACCTTATTTTCACGTAGAATCATCCTACTACCCCTACTTTCCATAAACTAAGAAAAAAAGCAAACCTCCCTACTCTATCACACACTGCTTCTCCACTTCCACTTCCATCACTATACTTTCCTGACTCACGCACACAAAATTCACTCAGTATAATTTCTAAACTAAATACACCATGCTGCTTCTGCATTTAGTCTTCCAAAAGCCCTAATATACTATGTGTAACTGACAAAATTGCACTCTGCTAGAAGTTCTACTCATCCTGTACGAGTACGTGAATTAATGAAAACTCCCTCTCCTAGTTCAGCTCAATAATTGAGCGCGAGCCCGTGTAGTCGCGAGTCAGAGGCCGTGTCCGAGAAACCACTAGCCCCAATGGGATTAGTAAGCGATAGCACAAGCGACTGTAAGAACCATTGAAAATAGTGAACCCGAGTCTTTACAAGCGCGAACACAAATAAGATTACTGAACGCAAACTTTATTGAGGGTACCAAGCTCGAGCTCAAGCGAGTGTGAGCTTCAGTTAGCGTGAGCCTAACTCAGGTTGTACTCTGTAACCCGAACTGGAGTATGGCGTCAGCCAATAAGCTTGCAGTGCGCTGTTACTAAACCTTCAGGGAGGAATCTAATCATTCATAATTGTCCACAAATACGAACAAAATCAGATTCGTCACTGAAGGTTTGGTAACAGCGCACTGCAAGCTTATTGGCTGACGCCATATGCCAATTCGGGTGACGCAGAGTATAATAATCGCACAACACATTGACGATAGAAAGCCTAAGCAAGTAACAATTGCAGTCTTGTCATCTATCCAAATTACAGTAGCGAAATCATACAAATTAATAACTTGTCCATTTACTGCGCCAATTATTTCTCTCCACTGCCTTGTGTTCCAAACGTTAGTCTGGCACCCATAGTTTTACAATCTTCATCCGGGACTAGAACAAAGGTCTGATGTTACTAATGTGTATCACTTGTATCTCGTGATGTCTTGTCTTAAAACATTTCACGCATATATATTAAGGTACCAAAATTCCTGATATAATTACACACAATACACATAAATATTCGAAACTACTCCCGTCTCATCGTCTTATATTTTGATAAAATTAATGACCAGGAAATTTTCTCGGAGGGGCAGAATATACAAATACTAATAAAGACTTGCAGAAACAACTGAGTCAAGTATTTCTTCAATGAAATCTTTCCTATTGACAACAATTTAAGACGTTGAGAAAAACCCAGACAGTTTCACTTGCGTTGTTGCTGCTGTTTGTTCGTGGAAGAAAAACTTCATGCTATAATGGTTTCGGGATCATGTTCTGGGAGCAAAACTTTCGATACTTAAGCCAAGTACTACATGCAGCCATGACCCTGAAGAATTCTAGTCACTCCCACGTTGTGAGGATGGAAAAAACTAAGGGGGTCACAGGAGTCACGGACGCTCGCACTCAAACCAAGCTATTACATGGTCGTTCACTGGTACAGTGAAAGTCATGCAGGCAGCGGGTGTCTCAAAGAATTAAAGACTTTCGCAAGAGCCTGCAAGACGAGGGAATTTATTCATGTAAGTTCAAGAAGAGACTTCCGTCAATTTAACACACACTATATAATAGTTGGTCACAACTTTCTTGAAAGAAATCTCTGAAAAATCACGTTTCTTCGGGTATACCTCCTCACTACTTCCTGCCGGACATCAAAGGTCTACATTCTAAAGAAGTAATTACATAATTTATGAAAAAGGCTGGTACCATAGTCAACACGCTCCAGAATTATAGAAAAATTAAGCACAACACCCACTCCCTCTCTATCAAAATCAAAGATCCACCAAAGATATTACGATAACCTACCACTTATGTGTTTCAAACTGTCGATTAATTTTCTCAAGTTAACTTTCCTTTTCATTATCTGAGACATTCACCTACATGTCAAAGAAATTTAAGGACGTTAATCAAATCATTTACCAAAGAAAAAGCAGAATTTTGTTCGTGTGCAGATGCATACGATAGGTCTAGAAATGTCACAAAATTGTTCGAGTTTCAAGTAGTAAACATTTCACAGAAAAACTGCAGTGTGTTATATGTACAACATGTTATTATAAAAATACTTACGAGCACTATACAATATTTCTTTTAGTGTGTAATTTCTGGCTGATAGGTGCTCACCGCATCATATTACTGGCAGCATATCGTGTACGTTGATTTCCACTATATCCACTAGCAATTGCATACAAGCGTTCAACACGCTGTACACTATAGGTTGTAATCGTGTTTAATTAAAAACTAATTGTTTATATTTATTTATTTATTTATTTACTAGAATACTGCTACCAGAAAACAGACAGTTAACACAAATTTTGATAAACAAATACAAATACAGTTATTTCAATTTAATTATTTCAAAATAAGACGAAGGTAGCAAAGTTTTTAAACTGCAACTATATCGTCACAATAGTTGTAAATTGGCCAACTCCATGTAAAACAAAAGTTTACTTTCTCTGTTTTCTTTCTTTCAAAGTTATTGCTATGCTAAAGGACAGCGTTTGAAGATTGCGCTCCGAGTTCCTTTAAACTGTTAGCAAGTACGAGAACTGCGGTGTTCAAATGTCTTGTCTATTTTGTTAAAGCAGACAATGTCGTCTATATGTCATTCACCTACCCGCTCTGTAGTATCTCTGCTTAGCCACACCCTTTTACTACACGCAGTGTTGGGTTAGAGGGTTTCATTCGTATAGCTCAAACACGCCATTGACTGTGCTCCACGGTTAAGATCTCAAAGCAGAATTCGAACCATTACTCGATTATTTACTAATGAATGTACCGAGGATTGAATTCAGTCACGCGTAAGGAAAGCATGTGAAGCTACACTAACCAGACATGTCCAACATTGCAAGCCCAACTCTCAAACTAAATCAGCCTAAGGGTTCAATATTTGAGCGCCGTCGACAGCAAACCAGAGCGCGAGCCCCACTGAGAATTCCACTTGCAAAATGAAAGACTGCACTTCCGATAATGTTTAAATCCAAATTCAGCCCCGCAACTTGGGCGAGGGTCAGGTAAATGATCGATGCCGTTTAAATCCAAATTCAGCCCCACTAGTAGTACTCCTACGGGGGAATGGTAACTAAAAATAATTGAAAATGACTTATCAGTGTCGAATTTGTGGCTTCTGGGGTCCCTAAGTTGATTGGTGACAATTTTTGTGCCTTTTTGTCCAAAATGAAACTTATTCTCCCCGTGTGAAGTAGGGCATTCTGCTAGTAATATATAAATAAATTCACCTTACGTGTCTTCCAAATAAAACTGCTGGAGGGCTTCGTCTCTGAAATATGATTTTATTTGTTTAGACAGCAAAAGACTAAAGAAGTTATTGGTTTTTCTGATGCATAAAATAGACCCAAACATGTCTAAGAATTTGCAGCCACAAAGTGGATACTAGCAAAACTTGCCAATATTTGCTGCCATAAAAACCAAGTGAGTGTCCAACACGAGTTACGAAAGTCATCTCAATAAAGAATCGAACCCACAATCATACCTGCAGGCAGCGAGGGTAGCCTCAATTCCAACCAGATGTGGAAATGTATGCCACAGAAATCTGTAGGGCGCCTTTTAAAAAATAATAAAGCAGCAACGCTTAAAAAACACCGAAGACTTTCCATCTGCTCGAGTTTATCCAGCTTCATTTCTTTTGCTTTGAAATGAGATCACTAAAACAAAAAAATGTAACATTCTAATAACTATGAGTAAGTAATTCTTTTTTTACTTTTTTTTATCCTAGTTACGACGCAGGATGTATTTTTCCTTTTACCACAGATATGACGAAGTAATAACACTTTCTAATTTATACATACAAAGCATTTCCAATCGATTGGCTAGAATTAATCGTACTAATCGTCGTAGGTATTAATGCATTCAAGTATGGTGTTACAGTAGAGCTGCCATCAAGGAAAAACAACGTCAAGGAATTTGTATTTTAATTTGTGCTTGAGTTCCAACACTTGCATAGCTATAATTTAGCAACGTTGATTTGTATTTAGGCAACTCAGTGTATCTATACCAGGTGTCCATAATAATGTGATACAATATAACACTAATGCAGCAGCAATTACAATTTCATGTGATAAATCTCAATGATTTTCAAAAATTGAGAAATACACTGTAAACTAACTTACAAATTCAGTAACAGTACTAAAACTTAGAACCTTTTGGTGCAACAATTCTTACAGGACCAGGAGTCAGCTTGAGGCACACACTGCTTTGGGGTGATGTTTGGTCAGCGCACATCAACTCTCCTAGCAGCTTCTAGACCGGAGTTCGCTACGTCTTTGTTTCAAATAGCTCTACAACTATCCTCATGACACTGAGTGGACGACGCAATGCCAACACTCTCTGTTGAGTACGACCGGCCACCCTACTTTCCTGTTGCCAAATGACGAAACTCAGCACTGCTTTACTTCACTAATCTCACGACAAGCGATATTACACGGCTAAAGCGTTTACTATTACTTAAAATAATAATTCTCTTACGCTAGAGCGTATGAACAGCTACGGCCTGGCTTATAGTGAACATTACACTAGGTAATGCATGGCCAGCACACAGGCTGCCAATGTCATTAACTTTTTTTCACACTGCAGTTTGCTGCCTGTTAATTGAAATTGCTCAACAAGTACTTAGTAACGCTGGTATAACAGAAAAAGAAACTAATCATATAGCTACCCGAGAACAATGCAGTGGCAAATAACAGCAAATTACATTGTAAATTCGAAAACATTACTTGTTCTTTCCTAGTTTTCTCAAAACTACTTAAGTTTTCGAAGCGAAATCTTAAATCCTACTGGACATTATTGAAAAGTATCGTAATACGAGATCTCGAGTTTCATTAAACTTCGAAGCTATTTTCTGCGTAAGTAGTAAGGGAAAACTATTGTTAGTTTGTCCAAATGGTAATGCCATGATACACCAAAATTATTATTATTATTATTATTATTATTATTCAGATTTTATTGAAACCAGTATGGTTTTTGCCAAACGCAGCATATGTTGTTTTCACTCTTGCCAACTCGTATATGCAAAATTCAGCTCCGAAAGTTGCTAAACAGGTATTTGTCCAATTTAAGCCCAAAAAAGATGTTTTTTATTATTATTTCTTAGTTTCTCTTCGATACGTTGTTAGAACTGGGATATACCAATGCTTAATTAAAAAGAAAAACACGAAACCATTTACGGGGAAATACAAAATGTACAGATTACACGTAGTGGTCACTTTACCAATTACACGACACTACGCACTACACAGTGCACACTGAAACTAGATATAGTCAAAAATGCAATAGAAATGTTCTAGTTCGTTCTTCTGTTTGGAAAACAAACGTGAAGGAATCATCCGCAAATAATTTTCTCATTGACCTGTACCGAACTGTCAAATGTTAACTGACCTGACGCATCACTACGGTAATAAGCAGCTGTGTTGCCAGTTGTCACGAACTACCAGGGAATTTTCGAAATTTTCACACATGGTGTATTCAGGTGGTGACATATGAAATACATGGGTTATTTCCGAACTATGCCCGGTGCCACTCAGATAATGATTCGCAATAGCAAACACACTATCATTCGCCAGTTTTCTGATCAAAACTCTTGTCACTGAAAAAGTAGTTAATCGCTTTTGCAACAACAACAAAAAAAAAAAAAATCCCACTCGCCTCACCAAATCTGGTAGATTTAACAACTTGTCAGTGAACTTGGCAACACTGGTTTTTGTTCGTAACTGAAGCTGATCTGATAGAAAACTGACCTGATTTCTTAAAACCGAAATCGGTTTCTTGATGGCAAATATTTGAGTTTTCAAAAACCGGTTCTTGTGCCCCCTGCTAATTTCAATACTGTTCGTTACAGCAAAAATTGAAAGTGAGCAAGAAATTGCTTTTTAGATGGGTATACAATGTTTATGTATGAATTCTACTAGAAAGAACTGAAATTGATAGCAGAACTACTGAGATTAGCCAATCCTGAAATCTGCGTATCACATAATTAAGCTACTGGAATACGCTAAGCTAGAACAATTAAGCTTCGTATAACGTAATTATGATTAATTTACATGATCACAATTGATCATTTGCAAACAAATGTCGTTGTCACATACAAGGACATTTGAAGCTGAAATGAAACAACTAGTGGCTGCCTTACAGTAGATCGTATACGAAACTGAATAATGAAAAACAGAACACGTCATTGTATTGACATACTTTCATTCCATGTTTTGGAAGGAAGCGTTGAAACTACAGCTGTATATACTAATTTCAGTATAAAATAATTCAACTTCATTGAACTTTTAGACAACATGACGTGTACGGCGATTTTTCCCTTATTTGTACATTTGATTTCACCTATTTCCCGAACGTTTCGAAGAAAAAAAAATCTAAAAATGTTCTTGCATAAGAAAGTGATTATGAACTTTGTCCCTTCGGATCTACTACAATGATATTTACTACTTTATTACTCAAATGACTCAAGAAATGTACTGTATATGTGGTAACCAACTGTGAACTTAGATTAGATTTTCCGAGGAGGCGTGAAATTTTCGGGGCTGATCAGCAACGGGAGACAAGAGTGCAGCTACTTTAAGCGTTATTAAACTGTAATCTAGAAATGCAGAGATAATGGAGTTGACAGCCAATGCACTGACCACACATCATTCTGTTGAATGCTTGCTATATGGCCCGTAAATTTCTTTGTGACCTAGACTTTCCAGGTAACATCCAGGTTTGCCAAAAGTTGAGGCCATCTCGTCTCAGAAAGGGAGAAAACTGAACTACTTCCTCCTTACGATTTTGCCGCTAATTTTTCTAAAATCTTCATGAGCTGGTGAAGATGTCCAGTTCTTAAATATTACGTGAATACAGGACTTGACCATTTTTTTTTAGTGTTTTAACAAAATAATTCATTTTAAGAGGTTTTGAACGATGATTAAGATATGCAAAGTATCAACATTTACAACTTCATTACTATACTACATGAGTTTATATGCTCAGTAATTGTGGTACTTATTACTCTTACATATATTAAGTGATAATTTCCTTAGATTATTTTCATATAGCTTTAGTTTATCTTAAATTACGTGTTACAAAGTATCTTGGAAAGATAGTTAGCTATTCTAACGAAGTAGCAAAACTAAAATTCGGACAGAACATAATAAACATTCAAAAATAGCTTGTTTTCTTTTTCTAATAGAATGCATCAAGTAACTAGGGTTGGTAGCACCTAATCTAAACCACCTCTCCTCGAGGAAAGACAGCGTGATGAAGTGGACTAGATTCACGGCCTGATCATGATTCGGAATCAATACATGAAGGTACCAGCAGCAATGAGTTGTGGGGTGGCTTCAAAACGCAATTCACCCCGGAAGAATAATATTTTCCCCATTGTCATATCTCCGACCGTTCTTAATAGGGATTTCCAGTATTGTTGCAGTCTCCCATTTATAAAGAAACTCTTTCCCCAGGAGAAACCTTCTGAAATCACCTCTGGGTCCCGGTATACATAACCTTTGTATTTCATAGGAACACAAATTCATCATACTAAGTACTTCTAGACAAATGGCTATACTGAAGGCTCATGGTAAGGTTAAGTATATTGTGTGTCCGTGTGTCCGCAAAATTTAAATTCTCTCAGTTGTTTATTATTATTAAATACAGCCCTTATTAAAAAAAAAATCTGCAGCAGTATTTCAAAGCAATCAGAACAACTGAAAATGCTAGTTAAATAACTGCAAACATTTTTGGTGATAGCTCCTAGGAAATAGTTATAAACATGTTTACCAGTTTGAGATTACAGGTCAAAGCCTTACTTGACTATACTGATAAAACAGGCACAAGACCAACAAATGTTTCCGGAGAACCATTATGAAGTATCTCCTAAATTTTTTTTTTTATTTTTAAATAAATAAGCATGATGTGGGTGGTTCTAACTGATAAGCTTTGAATTCTTTTGTAATATGGTGGTCAGCTGATTAAAAAAAAAATGCTTTGATACAATGCTGTGTACTAGGCCAAAACTGTGAAACCAGTAAATTATTTGATTTTCTTCTAAAATGTTTGCGAAAGAACTCCTTCGTTACACAGAAACAAATAATGGCGATTTTTTCAACAGTAAAGTTGCCTGATTGCTTGCTTCGGAGTTGAACGTCCGTTTCAGCACTGGGGCTATACGCATGAGACATGACTACAGTTTAACGCGGGATTTGAATCTTACAATCTGTACCATCATTTCTTTCAGAATCATCGGTCTCCTTTAGCTTATAGGGCATAACGTGAGACTTAAAACAACAACATTTCATTTCATTCAATTCATATAGCCACAAGGGAGCTTATAGCAGTACGATGTATAACCTAAGAGTAACGATGAGTTCTGTTTGGATAATCAGAATAAAAGTCCAATAAATTTGAAATACCTTTTACCAGGTAAAGAGGAATATATCGAAGGCATCAGAAAATGGTGCTTCCTGAACTTGTCAATGATCAAATTAACAAATGTAATTTAAGCCAATGACAAGAATATTAATATAAACATTCTTACTACCAGACAGTTCTGGATTAGTTTACCCTTAGCACTGTTAGAAGTGTAGTATACGATACTTGCCAAGTAACTCCCTTTCAGCCAGAGTTTTAAAAAATTACATTTTTTAATATGATTTTTTTAAAAATTTTAAATCTGCAGTGGCACTATAAACCCATAACACACAAAGTCTTGAAAGGAGACAATGATACTCTTGCAGGTCTAGATCTTTAACACACCATCCCTTCAACCGTTAGTGTGGCATATGCGGTAACATGAAAGTAAGAGAGATGGTAGCAAAGTCTAGAAATATTTAATAAAGAAATGCTCATGCATTTAGACTTGATTTTCTGTGAACTTCTCTTGTGTGGGTTATGAGTTTCCGAGGCCACAGACTTGTACTTGAATATTTAATAAGGCAGAATAAAATTTAAATGCTGTTAATTTTCTTAGTGGTAAACTACAGAGCTTTCAGGTTTCTCTATTACGTTTTATCAAAATAAAAGCGAAATCAGGAACTTCCCAATATTTGTGTTTTCGGCAAGGTGTTTCTCATACGTGACGGTTAGTAGCAGTACAATATTACTTACCCAACATATAAGAACAGATGCAGTCACCGCGATATTGCGAATTCCATTCACAATGACTGAACGAACAAAAGATAATATATGATAATACTGATTTTTATTTTTAAGCACGTTATTCAGTAACCCAAAGTAACATGTGCAGTGTAGAATATGTTACCATTTTGCAAAATGCAAAAACTGCAATGCGCTGCACAGCAACTATATAGCCTTCTTGAAGTGTCTTGTTTACAAATTTAATACAATTCTTTACACTCTTTCATGTAACTTTCTAATCATGAATGTCACTATCTTTTGCTTTAAAATTGTAAAATTATTCAAGATAAAGTTTCATATTAGCATGAATCGTACATGAATATATAAATATTTCAAGTTATCTGTACTCAGTATCACAAAAGGTAATAGCACAATATGTAAGACATTTTAGTAACAAGGCATTTCTAATAACGAATTACTTTGTTTTTACTTGCCATTTTCTTTTATACTTATTAACTACTAACTGAAATGTCCGTTGTTAGCACGGGAAGAGTAGATTTATGACAAATAGTTGAAAGGATATTTGAATTCTCTTTCCCACCCCTCTTGGCATGAATGTTTGAATCCAAGTGAAATAATAAAAACTCAACGTCCCAAATCTTCATAACTTCATTTCAAATGGTGCACCCGTTATTGTTGTTTGCGAAAAATTTACCGGGCCCCTTCTACCCTTAGGAAACGCATTTCAATCAAAGTATAGTTCCATTGATAAATACCCAGGTTAACCCAAATGTTAACTATTTAAATGTCATTCTAAACGGTTCAATTGTATTTAGTGACAACTTCTTTTCAATGAAGAGTTTATATACAATGTTCTATCTCCCTAACATGAGAGAACTGTGAGATGCTCAATTTTCGGCATACTTGTTTAACTCTCCTTCCTTCCTTAGGAAACGAACTTTAATGAAAATTACAGTACAAAAACTCGACTTAAGTCAGATGCTATGCTACAATATTCATTTCAAAGAATTCAACTGTTTTCACGTGATGAGAACAGAAATGTTAACTCGGTGTATTAAAAAAAAATGCTCCTCCCCTCAAGCGAAATTTTCTGAAACGCTGGGCTACGTATCTACTTATTTCTAGTAAAGGGTTTATATGCGAAGTTTTAACATCCAAACGTGAGGAACTCAAGAGGCACTATATTTCTGGCGCATACACTTTGGATACTTCTACTCCTCTGGATAAGCATTTATGAGTTACATGATAAAATCTCGAATGTATCCAAGCGCGACGTTCAAAAATTAATTTAAAACCAATTCGCAGTTTTCCCATGGACAGAGAACGATTGGAATGTGGAAGGAAGAAACATACAAACTTCCCCCTTTTCTCGTTACAGCTGGATTTTTCGAAAGCGATGGACAACGTGTGAAATTACCATTAATGTTGAGTTTATATACTAAGTTTCACCGTCCTAACTTGATAGGCTCGTGAAAATCTATTTTCGGCATAAGTTTTAAATCCCCTTTCTCCCTTACAATAAGCATTTGATGAAAGCCCGGGTTGAGGTAGATAGTATGTTCAAAAATTCATTTCATATTGCTCACCCCGTAGTATGACAGAAACGTTTCAATTGCGATAAAAAGCTATGACAGTTAATCCAAAATGTAAAATTCCGAACTAAAAATTATAAGTACTGAATGTTAAACGAATTCAAGCTTTCTTCAAGTTTCTTCTGCAATACAAAATAATGAAATTAAGAACATTGTCGAAAATTCACGAGCCATTCATTTTTTTCTTTTTTAAATAGGTATTTTGATTGAATTTCCATTATTAAGATCCTACTATCACATAGTACGAATTGAGATGTTACTTTCAGACTGGCATTCGGTTAGTGTCCAAGAATGGTCAGAGATACTGCCTTTTATTTTATTTTTTAATAAGTTTAATCTAAATCATTGATTTAAAAACATCATCCGATTTAAATCAACTTGCTTCGAATACTTTGAAGAAAAATGCCACACAGACTTAATGCTTTGAACTTTACATGTGTTTTAGGCTACGGTTGCCAAGCTTATGGTTGTTCGATATGCTTAAGTTATTAACTACAGTCCGACAAAATCTAACACGTTAACAGTCACGGGCTACGGAGAAAAACATAGACAAGTCAGAAAAAGCAATTTTCCAAGAGAGAGTGTATGGCAATAACTATCAAGAGGTTATTATAGTATTTACAGCAAACGTTCAAATCTGTGACCATGCTCCAAAGTTTCCTAAAATTCAAACCATTACCATTCAAATATTTGACCTACGTATGCAATTTTTATCAGTGGGAATTAAACTGAAATTTTGAAATTTTTTCGCAAATTTGTAAAAATCAACCAATTTACATTAACGTTAAAAATGTTCCTTTTAGAAATTACTACGTACTTGCTGCTTTGTCCGGATGCTCTACTATTGCTAAAACCAAACCCATTAACATGAAACTTAAAATGCATTAATCCATAACAAGTTAGGTGGTTTTAAAATGTATTATTCAAGGAACAAACAGCGTACTTTAAGCTCTACTTACATGTTAGATGTATATTAAATTATATCAGTTTTCTGCAGTAGTGGATGTCATTCTCACTGGAATCCTACACAATGTTGTCTTATAGATCGATCATGCATCAGTAAGATCATATTCGATTCATGCGTTTCCAAATTCTAATCCTACTAGGAGTAAAAGAGTCTGAATAAAACTCCAAGGTCCGTTACACAACACCAACACAAAAGTTACGAAGTTGTTTTCAGCGTTATCCCTTCATTCCTTGAAGTTTGCTTCGGTCGTCTTCTACAATGTGACCCAAACAATCACACCGTTCCGTCGCTAATCACTGACCGTAGCTTTTAATTATAATGTACCGTTGCACAAATAATGTGGTCTAACTAACGCCACCAAAGATCCAGAATTCCCAACCAAGCATATTCAACTTGAATCCTATTACTTCGATTTTGGTGTTACCAATGTATGAAGCATTTAACCCACATTAACTTAAGAAAACAGTTATGATTTTATCCTGTCCGGCTATAATATCAGAGATTCTAACAAGTTTACTTGGACCTTAACGTCCCTTAGTGCAACGAGGTTATGAGAGACATGAACAGTTACACATAAATCTGAACCACATGTTGATTGATCGAGATTTGACTCTCATGGGTGTGTGAATGTAAGAAAACCATTGTGGTATTCGCTAATAAACATGGTTTTTGATTTTCTATTGTTACACACCACACCAATGTCACAATTACCTCTGGTATCAGTGTTATCTGAAGTTAGGTCAGTTTTGGTCATCTATTTACTCATGAGTGTAATGGAAAAAACTTATCTGTAAGTAATCTTTATAATTTTTTATTTCTAAAATTGGCTGCTCAGCGTAAATGATTCTGTTAGCACTAAATTAGAACAGTGACAACCAAGGATCACAGTTTTTTTATTACTATTATTTCTCTAACGATATTTTCCCACTCGATCGTGTACTCCAAGATTTAAGCTATTCTTAATTGATTTGTTAACTTGAAATTCAGAATCCCGTTCAACACCTAAGGTATATGAGGCATGGGCATACAGCTTGATGCTGTATCTGAACCAAATAATCTGCCACCGGACGCTAACTATACAACCACGAGGAACTTAAACTATTCCTCATTCAAATTATAGGTAACTGTATCAAAAATAAATTATCGATCACTTGTTAACTCAAATTTCTGCAGCTGCTATTAAGTAAACAAGTGCAAATGTGAGAGTTAATTATTGGAGGTAGATGATACAGTCACAAGTAACAGGTGCTCTTGGAAATAAATGAAAATATAAATTATTTCTTTTAGATATGTTTATCATCATTCACGAAATTGTATATACACACATTAATGCTAGTTTAAAATTCTACATACTCCCTAGAAAGTATCAAGCACCCCAGCTTGAGTATCACTGGTCTAGAAAATTGTGTGTGTTTTAGAGTTGTGTAAATTGATGGATATTTTGTACAGCAATGGTAAAAAATCGAAATGAGTGTTGTATGGCTTTGAGATGAAATGAGAAGTGTGCAATTAGGTAAAGTTTTGTTCTTCCTTTTGTTACGTAGAGCGCTAGAAGTTGTTCCTACTAAAATGCCCAACTGTGACACATCCTGTAAGAAGATTAGCATCTGTCATGTGTACCTTTACCTGCGATGTTTTTTATACATAGCTGTCCTGCTCGCCCTTAGGACCATTTTCAATATCATATCAGAATATGGGTCATTTAAGTTGAGTTACTTTTCTACTACAGAAACAGTACACGGAATACATGTATATATCAGGTGTAAGTATTTTTGTTTCATCGTTAATCTTATTGCTGTTAGGAAAACTGTTACGTTATCTCTCAGTCCTCATCCCACGAGAAATACTATGGCTGAGCATTATTAGGGGTGAGGTTTAAATGTTCATAAATTCGAAAAAACTGTGAACGCCGTCTAATTGGCTCTTGCCTTGAGCGTAGATCTGTTTCCAGTGATTGAAAATAATTGCCTACATTAAATTGATGATGAGAAAAACATCGGAGCACTTGATTACACGTTGAAATTGCCTTAACCACATCATTTACGCTTCAAAGTCTTTCCACCACTAATAAAAGGGAAAACACACACGCATAAATACAGAAAGTATTCGTGAAATTGTGTTTACTATATTATTAGATTCTGAGATTAGTTTTACATTTCAGTAAACATTTCCTCGGCAGGCGTGCCACTTGATTTTCGACGCTAAGCTAGTGGGGAAAAAAGTCACAAGTCGCGATTTAGAATCTTGGTCTCGATATTTCATTACTATACTATAGTTCCCATCATCTTTGACCTACAACTTGAGTATAAAATAAAACCAGTTGAGAATGCTCCAAGAGCATTGCCAGAACCAACTTAAAAAGAATAGAGAGATGGAGCGGGAAAGATTACTTGTGATTGTTCCTAGATGTAATTAAGCAATATCACGGGAACTGTAAGTCAGAGAGATGACATTGGTGTTAATACCTAACAGGATGGTAAACATTTTGGTACCGATATTAATTGATGGCCACCGGCCAACTGGCCGAAACAGTGGCTATTTGGTACGAAAATATTTACCATGCTCTTAGGTATTGATCAACACCAATATGATCTCTCTAAGACTTATGGTTCCAGAGGTATGGCTCCTTTAAATCTCCTGAAATCGGAACTTTTTTTTTGGCCAATATCACGGGAACATATGACTGACGCTAAAAATTTATTCAATTTCTCAGATAGTTTTTGATGCTCTGTCACATGCAGGGTTCAAAATTGAAAAAAAAAAAAATCGCAAATAACAGACAGACGGACAGTCGCACAGAATATTCAGTAACGAACTTTTTAAGTTTGTTGATCAAACTGATATATTTCGCCTTTAGTATGTATCAGATTGATTTACGACTGTTTCCTCAAACTCTCTTGTTGTTTCTGTTTGTTGAAGATTAGAATTTGTTTTCAGCATCAAGGCCATATGGGACTTGGACGTACAGTTTAAAGTGGAATCCCAAGCACTAATGTGTTCAAATTTCAATGCCCTCCTAAGAATCGAGCCAGAGACCCTGAAGAACAAAGGTGGCCGCGCCAATCACTATACTAGCGGAGAAGACGAACCTAGTTACAGGTATCTATACCAATACGATGACACAACAAAGCACCGTCCATTTTGGTCATTCCGTAATTTTCCAATGGAACTACACGATTTCACTATTTTGATAGGCACGACAAATGGACATGTCCGCGTTACCTTAAAAGAACCATGACTTGGCATTATTATTTGCAATTACTGCAAAAACATTAGACAAAAACTTTAAAAAGAAAAAAAAAATATTTTAGCTCTAACATCTGTTCCATACTACAGCGAACAAGAAAATATCTCGTAGCATGGTCCAAGGACATTGATCTGCACAATAAGTACCGTATGTTACTTGGTCCACTTCATAACTAATATTATCAATGACCGCACAGTGCAGTTTTTGGAAGCAATACGAAACCAGCTGCCCTCAAAAACACGGATCCATCAAGGACAGAAGGGCAAGACGAAGCTGGAATGGAATACTTCCTGCTCTTTTTTTTCCTACCTTACTCGAGCACCAGCTGTTAAGCCACCTGTCCTTATTAATCGCTCATTATATAGAAATCTTGCCTCAAGCTCTCACAAATGAATATCCAACAAGTTTTTTCATAATAATTGAAGAAGCTTGAACTAGTTCAACACAAAAATCATCTTCATTTTTATCTCCTTTCCTGCGAGGTACAAATTACTAGTGATTTCAATGCAATGTAAGTCAGTTTATGAAACCAAGACACTAAAAGTAATTGTAAAAGCGACAACTTTCTACCACGAAGAGATGAAATAAAAAAAGCGAAGGCTGGAACCAAGATAGTCAATTCTATTTCATTTGTGTCTACATACATACATACATACATGCAGCTTTATTTTTCTCAAGTGGTATCGTATCTCACCCAAGTGGTTTTCTACACAGAATCAGAAATGTCATGTATAAGGAAAGTTTGATAGCAAAATGCGATGCACCCACGATCACTACACCAATCTACTTTATGCTTTCTCTTTGATAATGTTTCCCACTATACAAACTTTGCTTTCAACAGATTTAGATCTGATTTAAACTACTGTACATTTAATATTTACTAGCAACAATTACCCGCTTCGCTGGGTTAAATTATGAAGAAATAGTAATATGTTGCGTTAGTAACTTCTTACTATTACTAAAGCGCTCTCTGATATCGGTCACTTTCGATCATTTTGATATATTTCCCTCTCTTCCTCCCCCAAGTTACGAGGCTGAATTGAGATTTAAACGACATCTGAAGTGTCACTGTTCATCACAGCTGCTCCTAAAAGTATGGATTAGGCACTAATATCGGTCATTCTCGATTTTATATATCACTCTTCCCCATACTGCGGGGCACGGCACCGAATGTGTGACTGCTCATCTCAGCAACCCAGAGAACTATGGATTTGACACTGATATTGGTCATTTTAGATCATCTTTATATCATGTTCCCCTTCACCTCCAAGTTGCGGGGCTGAATTTAGATTTGCACGGGACCGAAATTGTCAGTGTGCATCTAAGAAACTCCGAAAACTATGGATCTGACACTAATATCGGTCATTTTCGATCTTTTCTAATGTTTCTCCCCCTTCCTTAAGTTGCACCGTCAGAGTGAAATGATAAAAACCACCCGAGGCCCAAACCTCACTTATGTTGAAAATTTGATCGAAATCAGTCGGGTGGTTCAAAGGATTAAGAGTCACAAACATAGTCACTTTCAATTTTATAATATAGATTTATTTAGTATTGGTGTGTAGTATTTATGTAGTACTATTTATTTATTTAGTATTCATAATTAAGAGTTATTTGTAAGGGTTATTTTGTAAATTAGATTAGGCCCAGTTATAAGATATGAACGTATATCGTATCAACCGGGGGAAAAAGGGAATTAACGATCTTTCTTTCTGTTTTATATTTTGGTTTGTGATAAATGGGGATTGGCTGCAGTTAGCTTATGGTAATCAATTAGAAATCTTTTTTTTCGCTCTTATATTAAATATGTCACTACCTTTGTATTCAGCGTGTCTGATGAAGACAGAGTAGATAGTTGGGAACTGTTACACTTAATCCTTATACAATAGAAATATTGTTTTGCTCGGTGAGTAGTTTTAAATCAGATAAATTATTTTTTGGAATTTGTTTTTTTCTAACAAATAATGGAACAATTGTTATTCCAGATATATTACTTTCTGCCTATTTATGAAATTTTTATTCAGCACAGCATGGCTAAGAAAAAAAAGCAGGTGCCATTTCTACTGGAAACACGAGCCTAACGCCTAGTTAATGTAAAGCTAGAACATGTAGGTCTATGTATCAAATTGGATTTGAACTATTATGACGTATAATATTCAAAACTGGTGCCTAACTAATAAGGAAATTGTTTAAGTACTACATCTCAGTTTCCTTCGTACCAATAAACTGATATTAAAAAATGTTGTTTATGAATATAATAAATTCACTTTCGGAAGATAGTAAAGTAAGTTTGTAAGGTAGTATAAAGCTATACAAGTACCCACTCCCATCATAAGCGAATGCTTTAGGACAACCTTGTCATCTATGTCACTCTCTTCTCTTCATCTGCAACACCTTGAAGAGATTGGATGGTTTCAATTTTTAAGTCAGTCAGGATTTTCTTCTGCCAGATCTCATCCTTTTAAAATTCAAAATCTTCCATCAATTAGGGTTGATAAAGACCTCTTATTCAAAGCGATTACTTCATTATACTTTAATAGTATTTCTTCCCATTCAGATGCAGTTATATATATATATATATATAATAAAGATGATAACTTCAGTATAGGTATGTAAGAAATTTAAGAAGATTTTTACTCTTCAAAATTCCATTCTTGAAACTCTTGTTACTGGATTTTTTTAAAAAAGATATCATAAATTTAATTCTTGGATACTATTATTCCAATAGCAATTAAACACGCTGTTAGTTTTCAAAAAAAAAAAAAAAATCAGGTTTTACATTACATAAATGCTTCTTCATTTTAAAAATTATTCTTTAATTAGTTTTATCTGGACCTTATAGACAAACAATTCTTCATAAAAGTTTCTCTTTCTTTTCTTTTTCTTTTCCTTTCTTTTTTAATTTCACATATACAAGTCAATCATAAAATCGAAAACATGACGTTCCACAGTTTAGGTTCTCAAACACAATCCATTCCGGACCATGTGTCATATTATTGGAGATTCGCCGCAGAACTGATGACAAAAAGCCCATGTAGAGGTTTTAATATATGCTAAGGAATAACATTATTTCACAGCATTGACAGGGAAACATTCTTTCCTTTTGTCCACTTTGTTTTTCAGTGAAACGACAAATGAGCATTAGTGATGGGCTTAGAATGTTTTTAAAAACTGGTAAAACTGAGTCCGAATAGCACTTTGGCAAGGTTACGAAACACATAAGTGTAAAACTAAGTTGTGTTTTATCATAGACATGAAACTCCACTTTGTGAACTGTATAAGTAGTTTAAGTTTCTTAACGTCCTTACGAACTCAGCACTTAACAAAAAATATCTATGTGAGCACATTGAGATCTAGTACCAAATAAAAATCTAGAATTACAAGGTATCTTTTTTTAGTGTTGTTATATTCCATTATCTATGCTTTTCGTGATCACTGCTACTTGTGATATACAAACATTTTTATTATTTCATGTTAACGTAAATTTTGAAATGAATATATTGTTCTTATATTATCGTTATGCCTCTCTGTCAGAACTGCTACACAGAACTTACTAATTGTTAAGCAAATTTGAAAGTGTTTAGCAACTTGCTACTGAAGAAAAACTTTAAAGAAGATAAACAAACACATACATAACGTATATAAGTGTGTGTGTGTGTTTGCACACAGAACTTCGAATCTGATACAAAGGCTTGACTTGAGGAGCAAGGAACTCAGGTTGTCACAAAACACGGAAAAGATTAAAGTAATGTTCAACAACTCACCACGTCAGAAACGCACACTGAAAACAGGAAATTAAGAGCGAGTGAATATCTACATATACCTTGGTTTCTATGGATGGTAACATCAAAGAAGAAATTAACAGACATATTAAGCTATGGTGTATTGCGCTCGGGAAGGAAAAAAAAATACATTAAAATTTTTGTGTGTCTAAAGCGGAGAATTTATAATGAAAGCATTCTACTAGTTTTGACATACGAATTAGAGATGTCAACACTACCAAAATCAGACATTCTCCGCCTGAATAATGCACAACCTATCATGAATAAATTTGTTAAAGATCACCAGCAAAGGTTAAAAAAAAAATACAACGAAGGCACCAGGAAGGATGGATACCATCCTTAAAACTTATGACAGAATCAACATACAATGTGGTGGATGTGTGCGTGTAGTCCCTTAATTTAAATTTGAAAATCGTTGTAAATTACCCAATCACAGTCCCTACGTAAGAGTTCTTATATTTTCAATTAACTGGGGGGCAAGTGGCTCAGTGGTAGAGCGCTTACCTCTTGTGAGTAGAGTCTCTGATTCGATCCTCGGCCAAGTAAGTTTGTGGTGGACAACCTGTCCGTGAGTTTTCTCGGGGTACTCGTTTTTCCTTCCACATTCCCATTTCACTAATTTATCCATTATTCACTTGCTTTAATTACTGTCTCTCTTTACCCATAAGACATAACCGTGGGACCTTAAACACAAAGAAATTAACTAAAAAACTGAGTAATATAATTCCTTGGTTCTATTTTGTGTATTACGCTCTTCGTCGACATTTTTTTTTTAACACAAATACGTTCGTCCCTCATTGCTTTTAATCATAAGGATAGTAAATATACCATATGTGATTAATGAAACTCACCCGATTCTGATGAATCTTAGCATGGTGGTAGATGTCGACCTGAACTTACTACATGAAATTATGATATGGAGGCCTTTAGTTTCGCGTTACGAAAGATCAAACTGGAAATTGGGTATGTAGTGGTATTTAGAACAGAATTACATGTAACAAACTTGTTATTAAACATTAATCTGAAGCATAAGAAAGTGAATCACGAGACGGTTGATTAAATGCAATGTACACTCATGTCCAAAGTGATTGTCGCATATCTATAACTGTCTTCTTGTACGAATATAATTTGATAATGATTTTGCAGGGTACTTTTAATACAAGATACTATGTGTATAGTCGGGAAATATATATATTTGTGATAAATTTCATAGGAAAAAAAATTATAAATACAGAAATTAGAATGAGTAAAACAAAATGTTGATAAATGGACAAGAAAGTTTCATTTTCGTTTTATTGTTCTTATTTATTGCTTTTTTGACATGAAATTTGCCACATACATACCTTTGCCGATTATACACATAATAACATTATAAGAAATACCGGGCCAATTCGGTACCAAATTATATTCCTACAACAACATATTTATAGGAATGCGACAATATTTTTGGACATGAGTGTACATATGAACAAGGATTTGCTTTACCCACTACTACTACTACTACTACTACTACTAATAATAATAATAATAATAATAATAATAATAATAATAATAATAATGCTTATAATAGTAGTAATAGTAATAATGATCACAGCGTACAGGACGTGAAGGGGTTGTCATCCCACAAGCTATACAACCCATTAAACATTACATTAAAATGGGTTGCATATTTCTCAGGGGTTCCTACAAACTTCTTCCCCACAGGAATACATGGAAACATTTTTTTATTGTCTATATCCTGACAAGCAAGGGGCGCGATATCGAGACTCGAATTGCGCAATAAGAGTTACATATACTGAAAGAGCATCAGGTAGTTAGTAAATTACCAAATTATTAGCTGCAGTCCGCCAGTAGGGAAAAAGTTATGGGACTGTAAAGTTCAGGGCCTGGCGTACGAAAACCACACAAAACTTAGCATTTGGCTTGTTCCTCTTTGTATTGACAAGAGATAATGAACTCTAACGTATTCCCATCACAAAACATGATGTTTGACATAAGAAAATCTATATGAGAAAAATTGTCAGCGTTGCCATCCATAGAAATTACAGTGTTGCCCCAATAAGAATACAGCGAAAAGCTTGGTTTGCAGCGAATGAAAGAGTGAACACAACGGTGTTTTGTGACATCATGTTTTCGTGGTTCGCACGGAATTACATTTTACATAATACGTTATTTAGTTTGTAAGAATGAAAGTAGTTATAATATACTTGTATTAACATTACAGAATATTACTTAAACATAAGTACAAAAGCTACCAAGAGAACACTAGTATGAAGATGCTTCGCAAAGTAGACCTCACGATAAGCCTGTGAAAATGTCATTCGGGTTCGAATCGGTTTGTTCGTTGGGCATTTATCGTGAGGCATACCGACAGACAGACAACACAAATGCCGAGCATCGCGAATCGTAAAACTCGGTTCGTGTTGTTAGTGATATATCGCCGCTGAATAACGCCGTTGAATTCATTCTTGTAGTCCGTGTCTTAACGAAGAGCGTAGGGTATTCTAGCAACACTGTAATGTCTATAGATGACACCAATGGCAAGTCTCCAGGAGCGCTGTTTTGACTCCCTTACCACAGAAATGTGTTATTACTGCGCGTCGCTGGCTATCGTCCGATGCGCATATTATACTAACTGTTTTTGTTTGGATCACTCGATACTTTCTGCTCTTCATATCAATTGTGTGGCTTAAAACTGTCATTTACATAGCTATCTCCCCTTCCCAAACAAATATCATTTGGTTTTGCACACACAAACAGGTTATTCCTTCTGTTTGCCATAGTCTCTCATGTTTACTTTGCAGCCCCATAATTTTGCCCTACTGGCGGACTGCAGCTAACAACGTGGTCATTTCATGATTGATGCTCTTTCAGAATATATAACCCTTATTGTGCAACGTAAGTCCCGATCACGTACTATTTGCTTGCAAGCTTTTCGAGGTATTCTTATTCTGGCAACACTGTAATTTCTATGGATGGCAACACTGGCAATTCTTATACAGATTTTCTTATGTCAAACATCATGTTCTGTGATGGGAATGCGTTAGAGTTTATTATTTCTTGTCAATACAAAGAGGAACAAGCCAAATGCTAAGTTTTGTGTAGTTTTCGTACGACAGGCTCTGAACTTTACAGTCCCATAACTTTTTCCCTACTGGCGGACTGCAGCTAATAATTTGGTAACTTACTAACTACCTGATGCCCTTTCAGTATGTGTAACTCTTATTGCGCAATTCGAGTCTCGATATCGCGCCCCTTGCTTGTGAGATCTAATCAACGGATCATCTGCATCAATGAAATCTGTTTCTAACTCTCGACCCTTTACATTCTGACCAAACCTGATGGTGATCTATCAAACAGTTCCGGACATACTGCCTTCCACACGGACTGAAACACGGATAAAGTAAATATATAAAGAAGTCAAAGTAAACCAAACTTCCTTTAAAAGTCAATAAAGATAATTTTTTGTCTACAATAAAGAAATTTAATAGCTATCACTGGTCATAATTTATTCGGAATTTAATTCGGACAATTATCCTGGTAGTGGAAATCTGTATATGAGCAAGCTTCAAAATCTGCGCCAATCGAGAATAAGGCTAAACTGATTTTCAAGAATATTAAGATTCATTAAGGAAATTCCTCGCTTAATGAACCTTAATATTGTTAACCTGGAAATTGAACACAGAACTGGTTAAAGGGGAAACTGGGAAGAAACTACGAAGAGGCAAAAGCAGCTGATCACAAAATCACTTGATCTAGGAGCGAACCACAGTCTTTCAGTACAAGAAATGACCTCTGTACCACCAAGTCACCCCTCCTACTATTGTTGATAGTGAAGCTGAAGCGAAAGATTTTGGGGACGAGATTGAAAACTGAAGCGGTTGGCGTACGCGATTTCGGCGTGGGAGACCCGGGTTCGATTCCCGGTGGAAGCTCATGTGATTCGGATTGCACGTTAAAATGTACATCCACGTCTCATATAGCCTCGTTGCTTAAAGGTACGCTAAACTGAAAAATCAAATCAGAACTGAAGTTGAGTGAGGTTTGAAGGAAGTGGACACAGACTATGTACGATAGCAACATCGTTGAATAAGTGTAGCGAATCACAGTTTGTATCATGGTGTATGGTGCTATTGTGATGTGAAGAGAGAAATATGCCGGCGTCCATGATACATAAATTGCAATTTAGCCACATGCTAAAGGTTAACTTCCTCTCTGTTCTGTAGTAGTAGTTTGTCGCAGAGAACACAGCTATCCATGACGTCACTAGTTTGGCTTTTGAGGGTGGGGTAGTGTGCGGTGATGGGTATCATTAGGAAATGATTGGGTGAGTCATTCGTCTCAAGGATGCTAGCCACTAAGAAGTTTCAGTGCAACTAAAACAAAACACATACGGCTATAATAGACTTAGTTATCAACTCTTCCCGCAAGACCAGGAAAGTTTCCTACAGGATTTGGAGTTAGGTCGGAATTCACAGCTAAGAAGCATTAAGAAAAGAAAAGAAAAAGAAAAAACTACTTCTGTTTCCGGATATAGGCTATTGCTTCCTTATTACAACCCATACTGCACGATAAATTTCCTTGTCCATGTGGTAAAAAAGGGTGAGAGACTCAAGTAAGTTCATATGAGAAGTTTTTGCTCTGCACGAGTTCCATAACTACAAGAAACTACTACTAAAATGTTTTTTGATTGTAATGGTATAATACATTGAGAACAAATGTGCATATATTGTATAAATCTTTCAGCAGTGGTCTATATTCTGTAGCATCTCTTTTGTATAATAAAATAAAAATTAATAATAAAAACGTTAGTTGTATGGACAATAATATACGCCAGAGTCTCTTATGCAAAACATACCAAAGAGTCTTGAACGTGTGAGATTCGCAAAGTTTAAAGAAACAAATGAAAAATGAAAATTGTGTTTACAAGAACACGAAACAAAGGAACATTTCATTCTGGAATGTAAGTATGCATCAAAGCTAAGGAAGACCTGCATCTAGCAAGAAAATATAGAAGAGGAAATAGACAAAACTAACACGAAAGCTGGAATTTTTTAAGTAAAAAGTTAAAATGTACATTAAGTATAGTAAACTAAGGATGTGGAGAAATAAATCACATTTTAACAACTTCACAATACATAACATTTCTGAAGAGAAAGAAATTAACACCTTTATCAGGCCAGAAACCAGCCAGAGATATTTGGGGGATTAGTATCTTAGGGGGGGGGGGGCAAGCATTAAAAATTCTCTTACAAAGATCTAAATTTTGTTTTTTGTATTAATAATAGAATTTTGTATTGAGGTCTGGAGGGGCCATGGAAAGTTTAGGAGGGCCAGGTCCCCTAGCCCCCTTTTGGTTGCGAGCCTGATCTTGATTCTTGATTACAATGGTTTCGTAAGTGGTTGCCATACTTTGTTGCTACGGTTCACGGAACCATCAATATTTTGTTACAAGCTGATGTGAAATACAACTTCTTGAATCAACAGATGAGGAGCACGATTGCTTGAATTGCTTTTTAATGTAACAAGTAATAGAACACGAGTGTGTTTTTCAATAATGCTGCATAACAATTTAATCTACATTATAATTGTACTCGAAGAGATCTCAAAACTGTAGGCCTACCCACTGTGAGGCTACCAAAATGTCTTGAGCTGGGGCAAAAATGGGAACTAAAGCTCACACCCACGCGTTGAGCCAATAAGGGTTCAGCAGTTGCTAAGCGAAAGATCCTTACCGAAAGGGAGATTAGGTGTCAAATCAACGTGGTATATCTATAGTTGCATCACCAAATGACATTCACGATCTCTTGGTGCAGCCCCAACGTCGTAATGATTACTTGAAGAAATAAGTCGGGGATTGAGGTGTCAAAATTCTGACAATACCAAAAATTAATTAATTAATTAATAAGAAACGGCACAACAGAGAGAGCATAATAGCCATACTGGAGTAGATTTCTACTTATATAGTACACTGTATGTTCTATTGTTGAACTATCTTTGAATACCATGATTGGTCCATTTAGTCAACGCAAACTTCCTGATTCAGTTTCAACCAATTATAATCTCATAACGGAAAATGAACTGTTATTACTTGCTTAACTGATTTCACTTTCGTCCTTTGGACAATGGTGTGGCTACATACGACAAAGCCTACAGTTGAAGGTGGAATCTGAACCACTGTAGTCCGCCTGGTGCTCCTTCAAAAGACTAAAGTCCGGGACTTGTGCAACAAAGACACGAACTCTAACCACTATACTAGGAAGAAGGCTGTCATTAGTTGTGATATAACTACTTACGTTATCATTCAGATTAATTCGCGCTCTGGCTGACCAAAGCTCTTCATAGCTGCATCACCACATTTTGTAAATCCTGAACGATTATGGATTAGGATTACTACAGGATAAGTCGAAAGCCTATTCATTATCTCCTAAGTTTGCGAGATGTAAGCGCTCAACTTGTACGTGTTACACTGTAAATAGTGATACAATTGTTTTAGGCTTCAGCGGAGGTCCTCTCACTAACGTACTGTTTGTATTTAGTGTTTTTGTTTCTTTGCATGAGTTGCGATCTCCCACATTGCAAAAAAGAACATTACCTGTAGACAAAAGAAAACAGCCACTTCTACTGAAGAGTTCAAATACTGCCTGGTTGAGCACCGAGACCATATTAGACATGAACCTACAGCTTAACATGGAAATCCGAATCACATGACTCCTGAGAAAATTTTCAATTGCTGTGAGAGAATATCTCAATGAAGTGTTTCCGAACAGATGCATTGATCGCCGTCACTAGCTGTGGTGGACAACATCGTGTCCGTGGGTTTTCTCAGTGTACTCCCGTTTCCTCCCACTTTCTCATTCCATCAATTCTTCTGCAATCACTCTTTTGCTTTAATCATCGTCTCCCTTAGCCAAAGGACATCGTGGGACGTTAAACTGAAAGATTTCATTTCGCACGTTACTACAAGCTCTGGAGAGTTGAGTTCACTGAGCTTAACGTCCCATCCAGCAGCGAGGCTATATCAGACGTGGACCTACTGATTAACGTGGAATCCGAACCACATGAGCTTCCACCGGGAATCGAACCCGGGTCTCTCAGGCCAAAGGCGCGTACGCTAACCGCTTAGCCACGAAGAAGCTCTAAGCTCTGGAGAGACCTCTCTAAAGTTTCAATTTGTCTGCCTAATAACGTACTATGGAAGTATATCGAACATAGTTGCCAGCACTCATTACCATACTCAAAGAAGCTGTTCGAAATGCATTTGGTACGACCACTTCAGCAATGCTGCGGAGAATATCACATCGAATCTAGAGGCGAATAATTTCCTATTATGAAAATTATGGTAGGAACACACAAACATTGAGAAAGCGTTTCTATAGCCTTCCCAGATAAGATCTAATTTCTCATATTTTTCCCTTTCATTTCAGATACATCAACATCCATATCTGAAAACATACACAGAAGGGAGAACGGTAATTTTCAATCACCCTATACAATAAACTTCCGCAGCAACGGAGACTCTGTGGTTCTTCAGATGCCTTAGCTTTTTCAAAGCCATCGCAGTTAGCACCTGTTGACAATTCAAAAACTAACAAAAGTAAGGAAAAAAGCGTGACGTTTTAGACGCTAACTTAAAACAAATCTAACTTGAAATTTGCAAACACTTCTAAGGATCGAACCTTGGACCACACGTACAAGGTACGGTGGCTCAGCGGTAGAGCATTCATCTCTGGTGAAAGAGTCTACTGGTTCTATCCCAGACTATGTGAGTGTTGTGGATAACATCGCGTTCGAGGTTCTCGGAGTTATCCCATCTCGTTCCACATTCTCATTCCACCAAATCATTTGACAATATTCATTTATTTTCATTAATGCACCTCCTTTTAAGCGTAAAGGGCATAGTGGTGGACGTTAAAATTAAGGTTTGTATTTAATTTCATTCTTCAATGACACACATGATCATGGCAGAAATTCTAAACTTTAGAGTCAAACAATTCGTTGGCAAAGACGATCTGAAAGCTGTATACGCAAGGCAAATCGTATCACCAACTGGGTCGGATAAGATAAATGTACGAAGAACAAATATTTGTTCAACGAAACCACAGTATTTTCTATTATTGAGAAACCTGACAGAACCTCTTGAATGCTACTTTCATCTTTCAGCACATTCTGTTTTCTTTGTGAAGTCGCTTGAACATAGTTAGCATCCATCTGCTTTGTTTTCACTCACTTGCACCGGCGTTTGTCACAAATCATTCATTACAGTACTTTCTATGTTTGTTACTCTACTTTCTTGGTGCCAATTAGTTTTGTAGATTCAGTTACCTTGACAACAACGAACGAACGAAGATAGCAAATACATCCCACGTTAACAAGCAATTAAAATCATCTTAAATTCGGCTTACAGTTCGTTCCTCACAATCATAACGCTTTCAGTCACAAATTGCAGTTTGTTGAAAATTATTAACAATCAAAACAGATGAACGATTTGGAGTTGCTTCTCAATCAGGATACAAAGGGTTCAAATTTTGAGATAGACACCTGAACAGGGAGATTTTAAGGGTTTACGCTTCATTCCACTACACGAATAATTGGTATCTTTAAATAAAACCTTTGACAGACTAATCCCTAGCATATTTCATTAACTTATTTTAGAAATTGGCGTTAACTGTATCAGAAATTGTTACAAAAATATTATCACACATAAAAAGTAAAAGTTACGGGCCACTGCACTAAACTTTCTCGAGCCAATATCTTACACTAAGTCATGTTATGCTGTGCGTATTACTGAAGGAGACCTCGGTTGTAGAAGGTAATAACCCATATATCGCAAAAATTTTAGTTCTCTGAATGAACTACAGGTGTGAATTATCACAAAAAGAAATAGCATGTAAGATGAATATTAAGCAAAGAAATACCAAACTTAATTAACGTTTAAGAAAAACGAACAGCCCGGACGCCAAGACGAAGTGTATTTAAGAAATGAAATAAAATTTAACGTCCCACAATTATGCCCTTTAAGCTAACGAGACGAATGACAAAAAAGTGAACGATTGTGAAGTAAGTTATTTTTGCTCTCCAACCGTGAATCGAACTCAAGACCACGTTCATTCAAAGCGAATGTGCCAACCACTAGAGCAACGGGGAGAGCAAAATGCACTTAAACTTTGATTTGTGGAAAGTATCCTGAGAACGATAATAATATTCATGAAGATGAAGCAAAAATAAAGAAAACCACTGCAATATCTGATGTCTTGTTTGCAGCCAAGCGTGTGCTTTGAAAGCAAGACACTGTTAGATATCGATCTAATGCGTGATTCGAACCATGTGCACCCCAACCGGAAACAACTCCAGTCATCTGCTTAAAGATCATCCAACGCAGTCGTCTCCAACTGGACGAAGTATGAGGTATGGGGACGGTTTTGAGGTCGGAGAAACGACAGAGAGAAATAAGTCGAGCAACGAAAGGGAATAGATTAAAAACAAGAACAAGTGGTAGGAACTAGGGATGGGTAAAGCCTGTTTGTAGAAAAAACGAAAACCGGTTTGTAGAAATACCGAATTCCAAACAACCAGACATTTTGGTTTTCTCCAAAAATAGGATCGGTCTTCAAAACCGGTTCGGTGTAAACTTTTGAAGAACAAAAGTATTTATGTGGAAACGGAATCGGTTTCTGGAGAACGGAACACTATTCTGCTCAGAAATAGAACCAATTTTAAAGAAACGGAAACTGTTTTGAAGAAAACCGAAACCGGATCCGGTGAAAAAACTAACCAGTTTTGGAGAAAACCGATAACAGGTTTCGGTGGAAAAATCGAAACTGTTTCAGTGAAAAACCTAAACTTTCAAAAATCGGTTTCGTTTTCCTAAAACCGGTTTTTGTGCCCACCACTAGTAGGAACGTATGGATAGTCATGGATCAACGAGTAAGGTACCTCCAAAAGCATAGATACTTTCTCTGCCTGCCAACAGTACAGAAATACTGTTTTTGCTCCTTCTCCCCATGTGGTTCACCAGGAATGCGAGAACAAAATTGTGATATCACAGAACATCCACTTGGAAATGATAGATTGAATCATTCAGCCACGAAGGAGTATATAAACACTTAACGGGGGTTCAGAAGTAGAGCGCTCGCCTCCGGTGCAAGAGTTTTTTGATCTCAGATCACATAGGCTTGTAGTGGACACCATGGTCACTTGTTTGTTCTGACATTCTCATTCCGTCAATCCACGCCATTAATCACCCGTCTCCCTTAACCTAAAAGGTACAATCGTAGATGTTTGAACTAAAATTTCCAATTCACTTCAGTACACATTTCACGAAATAAGTAAAACAAGAAATACTGAGGTATGAGAAATAACAACTTTTCATTCTTCACGTCTCAGGTAAGCATATATCCAATGACCTGGTTTCTTCTATGCATAAATGGAATTAAACCAAGATCCCAGATGCCGTCACATCACATTTAAGGTGGACACACGTCACTATTTCATGAACACTCGCACATAGTTTTCATAATTCTCATCAGCCCGCAGGACATAACAGTTCATTAAACTCGAAACTAATTTCCTTTCAAAATGAAACATTTACACTGCCTAAAAATAGTAAACACTTTTAAGTAAATACTAACACACTATTCCCCTGATACAGGATAAAGGACGTTCCATTCTCACACGCAACCATGGTTATTGTTATTATAATTATGGTTATTTTGCCACATAAGTAAAGGTATTGCTACCAGATGAACAAGTTATCTACTTCACGTCAATTGCGTGAATTTTACAATATTATTTGAATTTAAATACCTAAATAAATAAATAAATAAACCAGTTGAGGATGCTCCAAGAACAATGCCAGAACGAACTTAAAAAGAATGGAGAGATGAAGAGAGAAGGATAACTGATTGTTCTCTTACATATAAAACTAAATATTTATATCTTCTTGCTCTATTTCTCGCAAAATATAATCTCTCTATGACTTACAGTTCCCGAGATATGGCTCTTAAGTCTCCCGAAATTCGAACTTTCTTGGCCAATATCCGGGCAACGGTGACCAGTTGGCCAGTAGCCAGTTGACCAGTGACCACCGGTAACTATTTGGTCCAAAATGTTCTTCATCCTCTTAGGTATTGATTAACATTAATATGATATCTCTAAATTATGGTCCCTGAGATATGGCTCCTTAAATCTCTAAAAATCGGCCATTTTGGGCCAATATCTCGGAAACGGTAAGAGTGACGCGAGATATTCCATCACTTTCTCAGTTTTTAATGCTCTATCGAATGGAAGGCTCAAAATTAAAAAAATGAAATCTTTGCGTTTTACGTCCCACGATTATGCCGGCTAGGCTAAAGGAGACGGTGATGAGTAATGAATGAAATGGCGGAATGAAGAAAGTGGGAGGAAACGGGAGAACACCGACAAAACAGGATTACTCAAGCCAAATTTATTTTTACTTGAAAGAATACACCTTGAACTATTTTTTGGACGTTTTGACCAATGTTCAACATTTGTCAGAGCTGGTGACCAAATTGTCCAAACCTTCCTGAAAAACATCACACTAGTGTCGGCCACATGCGCACTGGTTTCACGGGTTCACTGTCTCTACTGACGCCAGTCCGCCTGAATTGTTGCGGGTGTCGCGTTGTTGAACCTTCTGTCTCTGCGATTTGCTGTTATCCGGTCTTTGAATGTAAGGAACTTTACGCCGGCCGAAATTCATCGTCAAATTGTAGACTTACGGTAAAACTGAGTGATGGAATGGTGTGAAAATGGGTGAAGCAGCTCAATGAAGAACGGACAAATGTCCATGAGGGCAAAACACGTTGTGGAGTTGTCTTCACGGGCGGGATCTTTCTTTGAGGAAGGTTCGGACAAGTTGGTCACTTGCTATGACAAGTGGTTCAACATTATTGAAAGTTATGTCAAAAAAAAAAAAAAAAAAAAAAAATAGTTTAAGGTGTGCTCCTTTATTTAAAAATAAATTTGGCTTGAACAAATTGTTTTACTATTTTTTTCAAAATTATACTTACTTTCCGCACACGCCTAGTATAAAGTACGCATTCTCTTGTATTAAAATCAATATAACATTAAAGTACTTTAATCAATACTATTTTAAGGTATAACTACACCGTTATATGCTGAAATATTTAAAGATATACCAAAGGAGAGAATAGAGGATAACCCGTAACCGGTTGACTAATAAAAGTGGCCCCCAACTATATATATATATATACATGCAGCTCTAAAAACGATTCTAATAGGATTAATTCGTTAATCACCTTGAACATTTATACAGAGGAACTAGAAGTTATTTACTGCCCGCATGTCGTGACAGTACAATTTACTTCAAGCCATGAACATATCTGTTTCATGCAATACTAGAAATAGCATATTGAACAGGAAGAACAAAAAAACTTGCCTTGCCAAGCACGTCACGCAACGTTAAAATGTTAGCAACTACAAGTTCCACTGTTCAAAACTATTTTTTTACAGTGGCTGAAGTAAAACTATCCGTGCAATGCCTATTTTTACCTTAAAAACAAAAGCCAACACTCGTACAGGGCTCCGCCAAGTGATTTTAAGAGCCCACTATGATTTTCATCAATCAAAATATCCCGAATTCTATCACCATGTAAACGCTGGAATGGTGCACTGAAATAAAACAAGCATATCCCAAAATACACAAAGACCTCATCCTCATACGTAAAATAAGAAAGCAAGTGCATTAAGCTTCCGATAGCTCACCTATTAAACAAAAAAAAAAGAAAAAAGAAAAAGAAAAGAAAAAAGAAAAAGAAAATAAATGAAAGAAATGAGATGCTCCCACGGTTATGCCTTTGAGGCTAAGGGAAGACAAATGATAAAGGCAAGTGAAGGACTGAAGTGTTGGTAGGATGATAATGTGGAGGAAACCAGAGTACCTAGAGAAAACCCACAGACACGATGTTGTCCACCACGAACTTACTAGGTCAGGGATCGAATCAGGAACCCCACATACAAGGGTAAACGCTCTAACTCAGACACCGCGCCACTCTTAAAATTCAAGCGAATAATTTAGGGAATGAAAAATAAGAATTAAAAAAAAAGTGTGAAAAGCAAGCCTATCCTCGCTCGAAAGTAAAAATGCTAAAGAAATCGCATCTTTCTAAAATGACAAAGAGAAAAATTCAAGCAGTAGAGGAGGGTTCCCAAAGAGTATGCACGCCCTATGAGCGCGCAGCGCCAATTACGCTGAAGTGGTAACACAGAGAATTATTATTGCTACGCTGTTTGATACGTCTGTGTGTGTGTGTTGATACGAAAAAAACAGAAGTTAGGGTATAGCTCCAAACAGAAAATACACATAAAAATTACTTTTTTTTTGAATTCTTGATGTAATATTTTAGTACTCTTAGTTAAGAAACTTTTCTTATATAATAGGTAATTATAGTACCTTTGTTGCATGGTAGAAAATATGAATGTAGATATAATTGTTTACCATGGCTTAGTTTCGGAAGTCTTGCATGTGCAGCCACCTGGATGAATTTCAGTAGAATTGACTGCTGTATTCCAAAGAGTGCGCGTTAGTGAGTTACCGAAGAGTGCGCGCGTACTCCTTGAGAATTTCGTTAAGAGTGTGTGGGTAGCGGCATTCATCATACAGACTATATGGTTATTCTCTGTAGCTAGTTAGTTTAAGAAAGCGGAGTGTAACAAAATGTTTTAATGGATTGTAGAATTATTTGCAACTGTTTGTCCTCGATTCAAGCACCAACTGTAAATCTTCTATAGGAAGTATTTTCAATTTACAGAATTTCTTAAATTACAATGATAATGATGATCTTCTGTTCTGCCCGAAGGTCCCCAGGCATTGTGAATCCATGATAGTTTGCCATTGCCTTTCATGGTATGGCGACGACGTCCTAAGTAGTGAGGAAATGAACGAAAGAAATGATCAAAATGAAAATACTGAAAGTGTTCCGAAGGAAGATGTTGAGCGAAACATGGCTCCGATTACCATAGAGAAAGGGAAACGTTTTACACGTACAGAAGCCGCAACTTCAAACACGTCTGTTCATCTGAGCTACATTATTCCTCTTCCGAAATAAGAGAAATACGACAAACTGCACGTACCGAACGTCGATCTGAAATTTTTACTAGGTCTCCATTTCACAAGGTCCTTCAGAGCAAACGAATTAAAGGAAATGTTAAGTCAAAGAAAAAAACTTTTTCATTATCTCAACGAACCATTCACTTCAACAGAGAAAACTGCAGCTGAGATCAACCAAATTCCAAGCCCAATGTGTCACGAATTGCATGAAGAACCAATTGACGAGGACTGGATTCAGTGCATTAATTGTGAACGATGGTGACATGATCAGTGTTCGTCTTACGAACGGGATTTGGGTTTCAAGTATGATAAGTGTTGAGTGCACACTCTTAGGGACCACGAAACGCACTCTTTGGGACAGTGGTTCTTAAGAGTACGATTTTTTTCACTTTTTAACGTATATCTCCATATCTACATTTAGTAGTAAAGTTTTCCATTTCTTACTATGTAGCCTAACCTTCAATTAAAATAACATTCAATTTATATAATTTTTGCTTCATTATTTTGGAGCTTTTTCAAAATGAATATTAAGTGCGTGCTCTTTGGTAACCTTCCTCTACTGCTCATCGTTGCGTACCACCATAATAAAGCACTTGTAATATCACCAATCTAAGACATCCCAGCTGGTCTAGCGGCAAGCGCACGCCGCTTTGGTGTACGTGCTCCCGAGATCCATTCCCGATAGGAGGACATTCAAAATGTTTGAATGTATTTAATCTTAAACTGCTCATCAAAGCCTCTCATAACATCAGAGCTGAGAGAAAGACTAAATTGAACAAAGTTTACCAGAAAACAAAAAAAAAGAGGAATACGAGCGAAGAATTCGTGCGCTATACTCCACAGGTTTTTGTGTACTTATCAATGCGTAGAATTCAGTACCAAGTCTGCCAAGATAGACAATGCAAGCTAGAAAACATGCGAACTGACAAAAGCACTATAGTGAATTTACTTACAGACTGGAATATCAATCTTTTGCCAGGACTACACGGCAAGGCAATATGAGGTAGAGGTAAACAAAAGGCCCAAGGTAGTATGAAAGATAAAGAGTCAAATACACGTTGGAATTTTTCAACTTTAACTGGAAACTAAAAATGCTTTTAGTGACAGTAGACAAGAGGGCAAACACCACTACCACCATCAGTATCCTGTCATTACTGGCAGGTCACTTGCCGCAACTGAAAAGCTTCCATGCTCCACGGTCTTCTTCTAACCTATTTGTCTATGCATTTTTCTGTTGGGATATCGTCCATCAACAGTAATCTCCTTCGTCCCCTTTCTCTCTTTCCTGCCACCATATCCTTTAGCACGTCCCTCATGATACAGTTTCGTCTTAGCCAATGTACCAACCAGTTTCTCTTCCTCTTTTCAACAATATATGAAATTGTTCTTCCCTCTCGTTCGTTTTCCGTTCGAACTAACACCTAATAGGAGCAATTGTTTCTAAACAAATACAAAAATGAAAGAAACTTGATCTGTGGTAATTAGAGTCATTAGATACAACCTAAAACCACACTTTTAAAAACTCATTTCCCCTTAAAGTCACAGCATAGGAACAATATTTAAACCAATTGAGAACGTTCCAAAAGCATTGCTAGAACGAACTTAAAAAGAATGGAGCGGGAAGAATAACTGATTGCTGCTACATGTAAAAGTGAATCTTTCTACCCACGCCTATTTCTGGCAAAAATTCGCAATATATCATATCTGTATGACTTACGGTTCCCAAGATATGGCTCCTGAAATCTCCCAAAATCGGAACTATTTTTTGGCCAATACCTTGGGAACGGTAAGTCATATACTGATGATATTGGTGCTAATCAATACCTAAGAGGATGGTAAACATTTGGTACCAATATTAACTGGTGGACATTGGCCAACTGAATAGTGGCCAAACCAGTGGACACCGATTACTATTTGGTACCAAAATGTTAACCATCCTCTAAGGTATTCATCAAGACCAATATCATCTCTCTGTAACTTATGGTTCCCGAGATATGCCTCCTTAAATCTCTGGAAATCGGCCATTTATTGGCCAATATCTCGGGAATGGTAAGAGTGACGCGAGATATTCCATCTGTTTCTCAGATAGTTTTTGATGCTCTATCGAATGGATGACTCAAAATTGAAAAAAAAAAAAAATAAAAAAATTGAACAAGATCCGGCGAACAGGTTAACTACTGGCACACAAAAGGGTTATAAATACATATGTTATCCGAAACATTACCCTGATGCAAGATGCTGCTATCCCTATCGAGCAAAAAAAAAAAGCATTTGTGTCAACCACCTGACAAAAGGAGCATGGTTCTAAAATTACATGAAAGTATTAGTTTTGCATCGCACGGCCACGCCTTCTAGGCTACAAGAAGGTGATGAATAATGAATGTGAAAGATGAAATATTTGGTGGAACGATAAAGTGGAAAGAAAGGGACAACGCCGAGAAAACCCACAAACATGATGTTACCCATCACAAAGTCTCATGGCCTGAGGTCGAATCAGGGACCTTTCACACCAGGATGAAGAACTAGCATTAAACCGTTATGCTTCCCAGCACGATTTTGAATTTGGCTCTCCGTAAAGAAGATAATTTACATCTTACTAAAAATATGAGAAAAGGAGTCAAACAAAAAAATAAATAAAATAAAGGACAATTAAACATAAGATCTACGTCTCACAATTATGACCCGAATGGAAAAGGGGACGAATGATAAGTACAACACATTCTAGTGATGAATATTTCCAAACTCTGAAAAGGGGAAAAAACATCATGGGAACCCAAGAACATACTATTCACCCAAATCTATGAGACCTCTGAAGCAACATGTGACTCACAATCCTCTTCAACCTCCAAGAAAAGCTGCTTGTTTGCGAGACAGAAAATCTGTATAAGTATGAATGACCGAGAAAACATGATAAACACTAAGCCAACAAGAAGCTTATCAAGATTCTCACAATAAACGCATAGTAAACAAACAAACAAAAAGTCTTAGACAATCCAAATCAACTACTATAAACGGCTACCCTTTTACTGAATAATAAATACGAAGCCCTACTGCTCTGATGGAATCTTAAGATCCTTTCGAAATATCACGTACTTCGAAATACAAACACGTAAAATACAGCATAATACGTAGTTCTCGTAAATTGTACACCGTCTCAGATACTCCACGTTCTTGTCCTGTTCGTCAACCAAGCCCAATGACAACACGTATTTTAACGCTGCCTGGTGTCAATATGCTTATTATACACTTCTTCATCGTGGAACCCGGGTCAATCCCCAGCAGAAGTTCATGTTGCGATCCCACGTTTAGTTGCAGGTACATGTCTCGCATAGCCAATTCGCTGAAGATGACGTTAAACCTCGAACTAATTAAACAAAGTAGTATGGGTGATTAAAGCAAGTGAATGATGGAAGAAGTCATGGAATAAAAATGTGAAAGGAAACTAGAGTGCCCCGAGAAAACCCATGGACACGATGTTGTATACCACACAATTACTTGGCCAGAGATTGAACCAGGGACCCCACACACCAGAGGTACGCACTCTAGCACCGTGCTCCCTAGAAGACGAGCTCATTGATTTTGTACAGGAATGCGAAAGTGGGAGGAAACGGCAGGTTCCCGAAAAGATATGCACCTCAAGCGTTTCCTCCCGGTCCATCACAAAGCTCATCTGGCGAAAGTTGTAAATATAACTTTTTGAGCATCTATTGGTTAAGCAAAGAACACATTGTTTTCAAGAAAAAAAAATTAATACCTAGTTACGAATATTTTAAATATTATCAAAATTCCTGATTAATTTAATCGATATTTTATTAATGGATTAATTACAAACCTGAAAATATTACCAATATTTTGCAAGTGAGAACTTTTATTCTAATCTTACGAAAAACCGTACTCCTGTCCCCTTCATTAGCAGCTTATATAAACAATGGTACACAATTACAGTAAATGCAATTGCATATTTTCGTGTCATTCGAGATGCTAACTGCATCTAGTAAGGAAAATATATTACGCAGAAAGAAGTAAATAAGTTTAAATTAATTTGATACACAAAATTGTAAAGATTTCATACCTAACAAATAAAACACAGTTCTGACCAGAGCAGAATGAAATATATTAAAAACTATACTTACAATGTGTTACAGTTTCAAGGACCTAACGTCCTCTTCATCAGAGTGTTTGTGTCTGATGAAGAGGACGTTAGATCCTTGAAACTGTAACACATTGTAAGTATAATTTTTAATATATTTCATTCTGCTCCGGTCAGAACTGTTTTATTTGTTACTCTACTTATCCAGAGCCATGGAGTTTGTTCATTTCATACCTAACTTTCAGTCAATTTTAAAAATAACCTAAATTTTCTGTATTAGAATAAATAAATAAATAAAAAAGCGGCAATACCTGCTCTGGGCCTCCTTGGCTGCAGGTATCATATAAGCCATTGGAAAAATGAAATGTTTGAGTTTTGCGTCCCACATTTATGCCGGCTAGGCTAAAGGAGACGATGGTGATGAGAAATGAATTAAATGGTGGAATGACAAAAGTGGGAGGAAATGGGAGAACCTCCTGAAAACACACGCGCACTGTTTTCGTCCACCACAAAGCTCATTTTTCGCGGGCTGGGATCGAACCAAGGACCTCATGCACCAGAGGTGAACGCTCTACACTGAGCCACCGCAGCCCCTTATAAGCTGTTGGAATTTATATAATAAATTGTAAGTTCTATTTCTACAACCTGTTTCAGTCAACTAGTGTGTGATACGCAATTCACCTGAAATTTACTTTTTCTGTCTTTTGGGGTCAATGTTCAATCTAAGAGGATTACAAGTACGTAACACGAGAACCACTTCTGGTTCGCGGACCACAGTTAAAAAAATGCTGGTTATAATATGCTCTCGTCCATCTCCCTAAGACATTTTATTACACAAATATATGATGAAGTGCTGTAATATTACGTTTACTTATTTTGTATGAATTATACAATGAGTGAATTAATAATAATAAACTGCTTTGGAAATGAATTGGCTCAAGTATATTCTTGCCATTTCGTTATTTTAATCTTGGGTACTGAATAAATAGAGGCATTATCGGTCGTTACTTCTAAACTGCCCTTGCACTAGGAAAGAATACAAAATGAAAAACCTACCTGGTCAACAGTTTGTGTCCGCTACCACCTGTCACTGTTTACCAACGGAACAAGTACTAACACAATTCAACCCACCACAACAGACACCTTGCAAATTTGTTCAAACAAGCAACTGATTCCCCCGGCAGCAAAGCAAAAACCGCGCACTGTAACAACCACCTCGTCCACTGAAAACCACAACTCCTAGCGAGCTGCAAGTGAGAAACCAACTGAACACGAACAGTATAGGAGAACACAGCCAGGCAAGTTCCAGGTTCAGTCAGCTGCCGCGAGAGCGCTGTTGCCACGTCTCCCAGTAATACACTTTCCGCTGGGCAGTTTCTGCACTTCGTTTCATTATTTTTGCCTTCAACAGCTGGAGTTTGTCTGTCTACGTAATTTATTAAATGTAGGTCAGTTAGTTATACGTTTATTATATAAAATACACGAGTAGAAGACCCTCAAAATACAATTCAAGGCAACACCACGCGAACTGCGTCCACCTCCCACACGGTTGGCGACGATATTAATTACATAATTTGTCTCTGCAATAATTCTAGTGCATTAACCCCCGAAAATCTCCAGTGGCTTGTCCTTTAAATAAATCACTATTTTCAATTTTCGCATCTGCGCTATCCTCATCTTCTATTCTATACTAACAGTGGTGTAGTAATAAGAGATTACGAACATATGTTGTTAAAATTATTTCCCCGACTTTCCTCATCTACGAGATTTTTTTTAAAATTCATTTCGCATCGTAAATAACAGTATATATGTAGGGCCTATATTATGTTCTCATGTTTTACACAATACTTTCTTTCCTTAGACCAGGCTTTCAAATCTTCAATCTATTTTATCACTGAAAGATTTTATTTCTATTATACACGATCACCCTTATCACATCCCCTCGTCAACGACCCCATCGCTTACCAGTAGTACACAGGGTGTCTCAAAAGTCCCCTGACATATGGTAACTGTTATTATCAGAGTTACAACAAAATGTTAGAGGGAAAAATGTCTCCAAATATGTTGTTTTCAATCTGAAGTGAAGGAATTTTTTTTTAATCGGACGAGGTGTTTGGGTTGTACACTCTCAATACTTTCAATGTTAAATGCAAATACTGCGTTGCCATTTACCGGGACCCACAACATAAGTGAATGAAGATACTGTCTTTTACACTAACGTGTCGATGCCCAGCCCCCATTCACCATACCCTTACAAAATTTATCCACCTCCAGCCTCGCCCTCGCCATCTCCAACCTCTATTAATGACAACGTTGCATTTTAACATTCGGCGCATAGAGTGTACAGCTCAAACGGCTCGTCCATTAAAAAAGGAAAAAAAAATCATTCACTTTAGATTGAAAACATCATATTTGGAGACGATTTCCCCTCGTACATTTTGTTGTAACTCTGACAATAACAGAGCTATCCTATGTCAGAGGACTTTTGAGACACTCTGTATATATGTGTGTAGTTTTATTTTAAATTGTATTTTAACATGCAAATTTGTTGTTTTTCTTGTATTATATAGCATGTAGTTTTTAATCAATTTCACTCTTCTTTTTCATCAATTTCACTCAACTGCTTTTTACAACGATTCTTCAATATGAGGGATGATCGAAAAATTTACGAGTTGAGTTGAGTTGATTTTAGTTTAGCGTCCCTTTCAGCAGCGAGGCTATATCAGACGTGGACCTACTGATTAACGTGGAATCCGAACCACATGAACTCCCGCCGGGAATAGAATCCGGGTCTCCCACGCTAAAGAAAAATTTACGAAACATGGCTTGTGTGTGAAATATAGCTGGATGATCAACACACCCGATAACAGAAGGCATTCAACAACAGTCCTCGATGTAATCACAGTTTTTGTCCAACAGTTCGTTACAACGGCAGATAAAGTTTTCTATACCATCTGGATAGAAATCCGTGTGAAGTTCTCGTAACCACCGCGAGAGAGCGGTTTTGACATCATCGCATGCCAGATAATGGTGACCAGCCGGGTGCACCGACATTGCGCAAATTTTCCCACGCTTATCTGTTGACACAGATAAAGCCTTAATGAGCAGGCAACAAAATTGGAAATTGCGAAAAAAATCTTGTGCAACGTTGCCATCATTACCATAAGTATATCGACTAATAAAAACAGTCACCAAAATGCAAGTCGTTTTAACAAAAAAAAAAAAAATACAAAGTAATGGATAACAATAGCATTTTCAGTCATCTATATTATATGTGTGCAATGGCGTCGTTAGAGAGGGTGACTGGGGAATGTGTCCCAGTCATTCATTTTCCGTATCATATCTAACTGTAAGATTAAAACTGTAAGAATATAGTTATTGAAAGCAAATAGTTTTGAAATACTGTAAGGAAAACAAACATATATAAAATAAACAATATATATAAATATTTCTAGAAGTTCTCTTGAAATATCGTGAACAGACGTTCGACCAATCAGAAATAAAGATTTGTCTATATCTTCCAGTTTTGGCCAATCAGAAACAAGCACTTGTATACATATTTCAGGTGTGTCTACCACATATCTTAATAACTATCCTTTCACCTTTCTATAAATGATACTTAGATTTGCATTTGCGTCTTAGTTGTTCTTAGGTGCTGTGAGAAACATTTGTTATATATTACCTAGGTATTATCGTATAAATTGTTACAAGAATGAGTGGTCAGTGTATTAGAGATAAATAGGGCCCCTTGGCAAGAAAGCTCGCCCCCTTGAGTGATGCAGCAACTTATATCTACGTGTACCTCCTACATGCAGTTAGAATTCTAAAGCAGCATGTCGAATGTTGTGTCTCGCCGCGGTTTTCAACGAACTTAAAGAGTTCTGGTTTGGCCAATGGCCACCAATTAATATTGCTACCAAAGTGTTTACCATCCTCTTAGGTATTGATTAAGACCAATATCGTCTCTCTATGAATTACCGTTCCCATGATATTGGCCAAAAATGGCCGATTTCCAGAGATTTAAGGAGCATTATTTGAGGAACCGTAAGTCATAGAGAGGTCATATTGGTGTTGGTCAATATCTAAAAGGGTGGTAAATATTTTGGTAGCAAATAGTAACCGGTGGCCACTGTGCAACTGGCCATCAATTAATATCAGTACGAAAATGTTTAATGTTCTATTAGGGATTAACACTGATATCATCTCTCTATGACTTACCGTTCCCGTGATACTGACTAAAAAAGTTCGAATTTCTAGATATTTAAGCAGTCATATCTCGAGAACTATAAGTCATAAAGAGATGATATTTTGTTAATTTTTGCGAGAAAGAGAAGAGGGTGCGGATAAAAAGATTTACCTTTACATCTAGGAACAATTACAGCTATCCTTCCCGCTAGATCTCTCCATTCTTTTAAAGTTCGTTCTGGCAATGCTCTTAGAGCATTCTCAACTGTTTTATCCTGAAGATATTTACCGGACAGTGTACATTAGAAAGGTTTTGGACCTGAAATTGGTTTGTGGGCCTGAAAAGGGCCTCAGTTCTTTAATTACTGTGTATTTGCTTCACTCCCAGAGAGATAACAAAGCGTTTCCGAGATTTAATTAATCGCAAGTTTTAGTGAGGAGGGTAATATAAACAGGAAGCAATAAACTGGAGAAACATAAGTGAAACTTTCAGAATGGAGTTTACATTGACGAAAACAGAAAAAGGTGTACCTTGTGTATTAATGGGAGGCTTTAAGTATCGTTTCTTTCGCCAAGGAAAAAAAGGCTCAAATTGGAGGTAAGTTAATGTAGTACATAATTTTTGCATGTATATAAGCCTATAGCTTGCTAAGTTATGCAAAGCCTACATTAGTATTTTCAGTAGTCAGCTTGACCTATATTTTAGTAAGTTCTGTAAGCCTATATTAGTATTTATGCTAGTCAATAGGATCCATATATACTTTGTTAAAAGATGTAACACACTATTAGTATTAATGTCGGGAAGTTGGACCTATATTTTGTTAAGTGATGTAACCTATATTAATATTTATGCCATTCAGTTGCTTCTATACTTTGTTAAGTAATGGAAAGTTACATTAATATCCATGTCAGTCAGTTGGGTCTATATTTTGTTAAAATATGTGTCTAGTCCCTATTTTAATATTTATGCCAGGCAATTTGTCCTATACTTTCGTAAGTGAATAAGTAAGCCTGCATTAGTATTTATGTCAGTCAATTGGACCTATACTTTGTTAAAAGGTGATGGAAGATATAACATTTTTGCCAGTGAAATAGTGAATACATTTTTCTTTAAATAGTAAGTTTAGAACACGTGATACGATTTAATTATTATTTCCTTTCTTTCAGATGTACTAAGAAAAGCTGTAATGCTAGTATAACAATGGATGAAAATACAAGTGAAGTTTTAGAAAGGAAAGATATTCATAATCATTGTGAAGATGAAGATGGTGTTCAACGGCATTTTCTTAGAGAGAATTGTAAGCGACGAGCCACTGAACAATTGAACGAGAAGCCAAATAAAATTATAAGGCAGGAAGTTTCAAAATTGGAACATCATGACACACTTGATCATAAAGAAATTAAAAGATGCCGAGACGTTATTTATAAAAATCGAAGAAAGGTGACTCCTCGTCTACCCAGAAACACCGTAGAGGCTATACAGCAAATGGTTCAGAAGCAGGATGATATAGCAATTGACGGAGAAAGATTCATCTTTGTTGATGATGAAGCTAATATAATTCTTTTCACGTGTAAGAAAAATATCGAGTAAGTATAATTTCATTTATAACCATTAACTTTGAAATGAGTTTCATTTACAGCATCAAGAAGTAGAATAGGAAGTAGTTGCTTGAACAGAAAAGTTCCTTTTTCCGTCTTATTTCCAAATTATAGTAAAATAGTTTTTTTTTTTTTTTTTTGATTCTCACAAAATATATCGTAACATAGCATTTCACCTAACGATATGACACTACAGTCTTGTTTACTATTTTCTTTTCTGACACTAATCTTATTTTCTTTTCAGTTTTCTGTGTGAGTTCAGCGGGTTAGAAGTATTTGCAGATGGAACTTTCACTTATGCTCCTAAGCATTTCACACAGTTATATACAATACATGCATATAAAAATGGATATTATCTACCTCTATGTTTTGCATTTTTGCCGAAGAAAGACAAGAATACGTATGTGGCCATGTGGAAGATGATAAGAAACTTAGACAGTAGATTCGACTTGAAAATCATTTACGTTGATTTTGAAACAGCTGCTCACGAAGCCATCAAGAATGTGTTTCCAAATTGTGACATTCGTGGCTGCAGATTCCATTTGGGACAAACATGGTGGCGGAGGATTCAAGCCGACAATGATCTGCGACAAGCATATATGGATCCAAAATCTGAACTAGGTATTATTGATATTATTATGGTCTATTATTCTTTATTATTAATTTAATAATACCATGTGGACTTTGTTTTGTTATATATTAATACAGAATACAGTTGAAAATAGAATCTTATTCTGTTTGACTGAAGAATCTTAATTCAGTCACCATTCTTAAAAGCAAATAAACTGCTGTACTAATAATGTACGAAATGAAGAAATTATAAAGCCAACAGTAAGATCCATCAATTTCACTACTTTCCCAATGCTTGCTTATTCTAACAAATTATTATTATTATTATTATTATTATTATTATTATTATTATTATTATTATTATTATTATTATTATTATTATTGCTTTTCTTACAGGTTCATGGATAAAGGCATTTTTTGGGTTGCCATATTTACATCCAACAGAAGTATCAGATGCCTTTACTCAACTAATATCAATGACGCCGGATGATACAGGGCATAAATTTTCCGATTACGTCCTAGAAAACTACATAGAAGACGGTTGCAAGTAAGTAGCTTCCTTTTGAATTTCATCTATAGTAGCACATGCTTCAATAACTCTTAATACTGCAAAAACTGTTGTCCTAGTTTGAACACAACATTAATGGTTGTGCTGATATGGTATTTTCTCTCAATGCAACTTAATTATAGTGAAATTTTCTTCTGTCTTCATGTAAGACGTAGATTAAAATGCAGGTTTTGATAGTTGTAAACAAATTACGGACCAAGACTATAAATATTTCTTGAATCTAGTGTTATAAATGTTTTAGTGTTTTATATAAATTGTCAATAATTGTGTGCATGAACTAAGGATCTTTTTATTTTATTAATTTTAGGTATCCACCTGTCATGTGGGCGTCTATACCATCCACGATGCGTCGGACGACAAATGGACCAGAAGCTTTTCACAGACATTATAATAGTCAATTTTACTTCCCTGCTCCTGATATTCATACGGTGATTTCTGCTTTGTTAGAGATCCAAACGGAAACTGCCATGAAAATAACGTCCATATTAAAAGGAATTTCAAAGGCCCAAAGACCAGCAGAAGTCAAAAGGAGCGAGTTTGTCATGAGGAAGTATGCTGAGTTCAGGAATTCGCAGAGAAACTATGAGAAGGCACGTATGACATTTTTAAAAGCTGTAGGATTTAAATTTCAAGCATTCAAACTGTAAAATGAAATTTTCTGTAAATAAGTATGTTGCTTTGTAAATATTAGAATGCAATAAAATATATCTCATAAAGGAATAGCTTTATACATTTCATTTCGATGCAAAATTTCACACAATTCCTTAAATCCTGTTGTTGGCAACGTCGCGGCGGAAATTTGCGCAATTTCAGCACTTTCTGCTCCTCGTTAATAAGACATAAATTACTTAGATTATCAACGATCTAATCTTTAGAAAAATTTGCGCAATGTCGTTGCATCGGACCAGCCATATTTTGCTTTAGAACAGGGAAAAGATGAATATCATTGGGGCTAGGTCAGAGCTAAAGAAGGGGTGCTTTAGTCGTTCCAAGCGTAGCGTCAGTGGTTGAAATACTGGGTCTACCACTGCGTTCATCGTTGTCATTAACAATATTGGTCCGTTTTTCTTTAAAGATACATCATTTCCCTTCATGCTGCTTTCAAATTCAGTCCTTCCCATAAACCTCTAAAATCTAGCTATGAATGTCAGCAGTGAGTGATTCTGGCCCACAGGAATTGGAACAGTAACCTCACTTTCTACTCTTGACGAATTTTCCTGATGAGTCATCATTTTTAATGTCTGCTTCTCGGGTACACATGATCAGAAACCAAAGTCTTTAACAAGACAGACATGTTATTAATCTAGAAATACATTTTCTTTAAGTTACAGTGAATAATATAAAAGTTCTATGCTTTGTAACCTTATTTTTTTCGATCAGCCCTCGTAGTTTAAAACTTTGTTTAATGTGTATTTGCCAATAAGTGTGGATATAAAAATATGTCTATCGAATAGGAAATTAAAATATTTTTTCTCCATCACTAGATCCTGATTATACTTGTCATTTTCACATCCATTCACGATCCCCATAAATTCCTCTCCGAAACCCCAGTTTGAGAAATCCTGTCTTAGGTTAAAGGAGACGGGTAGATAATTGGTGGATTGAAAATTTGGAAGAAAACTGCGAAAGAAAACGGATACAATGCTATCCACCACCAAGCCTACTTCGTGGGAGCTGGGATCGATTCAGGGACCCCACGCGCCAGATGCGAGCGCTCTATCACTAACCCACCGTGGCTGCACCATGATTCGTTTCAGGTCATGTGTTTATGGTGAATAAATACGTATCCGTGAGTTCTGTCATCGTTTCCCCCCACATTTTTATTCCACTAATTATTTTAAGTAATTACATTAACGATCCATCTCCTTTAGTTTAAAGGACATAACAGTGGAACGTTAGATTAAAGATTCAACTTTTAAGTGTTTCCCTTATTACTCATTTCATACGAAAAACTCATGGGTCATCTGTGGAAATTTAATGAGTTTCATCGTTAAATACTACATCATCACTACGATTAGGATCATTTTTAAGTGCGTACCTTGAGTACGAAAGAGCTCTCAGAAAGAACCCAATCAAAACTTTCAGTGTAACGTCCCACAATTATGCCCTTTAGGCTGAGAGATCATTTAGGAAAGGTGAATGATTATGGAAAAATTGGTAGAATAAGAAAGTGGGAGGAAACCTGGCTACTCCGAGGAAACACACGGACACGATGATGTCCACTATAAACTTGCTTGACCGGGGATCGAAAAAGGGACCCCACGCACTACAGGTAAGGCCTCTACCACTGAACAACCATGCCCCCTTTAAGAATTGATGTTATCAACACTGTTCAACTTGCTTCTTTCATTTGAATTTCTCAATCGATTCTACGAAAATCATTCGGTTACGTATCAATTAACAGGTGGCACGGTGGCTCAGTGGTTGAGCGTTCATCTCTGGCGCGTAGGGTCCCTGGTTCGATCCTAGCTCGCGCCAAGTGGGCTTTATGGTGGTCAAATGCCGTTTTCATGGGTTTTCTCGGGGTTCTCCCGTTTTCTACCACTTTATTCACTCCACTATTGCATTCATTTCTCATCATCACCATCTTCTTTACCCTCCCAGGTATAATAATGAGACGTAAAAATGAAAGATTTTATTTCATTTCATTTTACGGAGCAATTAACATACGCACTCTATTTATAATATTTATTAACTTGTAAAATGGACACACGATAATATTTTTATGAAGCACTGAAGTTCAAGTATGCATTCAATTTCGATCGTTTCTAAAGCAAATTTGACAATTCGTTTTCAGTGCCTATACATTGGTTGACCTAGTGTTTAACGTAGAATCTAAACCACAGTGCTCCTACCGGAAATCAATCTCTAGTGTCCCAAGCGGAAGACGCGTTTGCTAACCAATATATCCGCGAGGAAGCTTCAAAACATAAAAATGAAGTTCCGCAGTCTACTGAATTTTCCACGAGTATTCCCCGCCTTAAACCTACCTACATGACTTGACAACTGGCTATTTACTTATTTCTATTATATAATTATTTATTTGATAGTACACACATATTTGTCTGTAGATTTGCACGCTTGCCTTCAGGGTGATGTTTTTAGAGGTAAATAAAATATAATTCAATAGCATTAATTCATTTTTTAAATGCTTAAAAAAAGATATGAAACATATTACTAAACCGAAATTTATAATGTATTTTGTTCCTTCCTTCGTGATAATTGGTATATGAGCGTAGCAAACTATATTGAAACTCTATTGCGGTGTTCCTCTTGCCCTGAAAAAATATGTTTTTTCTGTGTGAAGCGTGGATCAGCGCACACCTTAGATTCTCCACCATATTCCTTATTCTCCAGCTTGCCGCAAGGAGGCAGCAAAAGGATATTATTTTAGTGTAGTTAAAAATATGATTGCATTATACGTAAGGACAGGTGTTTAAAGGATTATTCTGTTAAGCAGGCGAACGCTAGAAAGAGCTAAGCCAGAACACGTGAATACATAACTTACATTATGTTGTCAAATTTCTCATTTTAACACCCATTAAGGTTGCAGACTCCATATTATATATATATACAGGGTGGTAACAAACTATTTGAACAAACTTCGGGAGCTGATTCTTGCCAGGTTATAGGAGATCCCTACGTTCCTTTGAGGAATCCCTCACACACATCTTGCGGAGGTTTGAAGCATAAATTTTTCAATCGAGCAGGTATGACTTCGAGTGTCATATTCTAAACCACACTCTTTACGTTGCGTTGTTTTTTAATTACACCCCTCTGAAGTTCATTTTTCCCACGCTTTCGGCACCTTATATAGCCGAAATTATCCCTCACTGACCAAAGTTATACAGGACTTTTTTTGCTTGTTTCGGTGTCAGGAATCAGCTCTGAAGTTTGTTCAAATAGTTTCTTACCACCCTGTGTATATATATAAATTTTTGTTCAGTAGTTCCCTATTCACATGCAGGAATACAAGTCCATAGCTGTTTATTTTGCTTTTTTTTTTTTTTTGTATTAACTGGGAAAACGTGAATTTGTGACTACATTATAGAGCCGTACCTGGTCAAGATCAGATGATTTAAAGTTTAGAGTACCATTCTGTACCGAAGCTATACGAAACGGGTACCTACAGCTTACCCTTAAAATATTTTTTTTCTTATATATATCTCTCAAATATTTTTTCTTATACATATCTCTCAAATATTTTTTGAATATTGTAGTCAATTAGATTATTAACGCTTCTTTCAATTAGAAATTTTGCGCTACCAACAAATTCCGTACGAAAAACTACATAGTTTATGTCACATATATTTGCAATCACACTCTGAGTTATCTTTGATCTGTGAACGGAGTGCCTGTTCTGTATTTCAAAGTGCTGATGTTCTCAACATATTTTATAAACAGCTGTCGGAGCAAATTTATGTAATTACTGTGTTTAATACCTTAACTTTTTCTTTATATATATATATATATATATATATATATATATATATATATATATATATATATTAGTTTGCAAAATAAGCCTTAATGTTAAGTAATATGATTATGAAATAAAAATACACCAGAGTTAATGATAACATGATAATCTAGGAAAATAAAATACTTCTGTGAAACACAGAATTGTCAAGAGGTTCTGAGTGAACATAGGTTACTGCTCTCTTTGTTGTACTTTTACGAAGCTACTAAACCAAACTTTCACTGTCAAAGTGTGGCACATTCAACATCTACCTTCCCCACGCTTGCCTTTCTTTAGGAATTGTGTACAGTATTGCATGCGGAACGACACAAGAACAATTTCACTTTCAACTTTTTTTTTTTAATTTTTCCTCATCATTTGGTACCACTGAATTATTACGTGGTGGTAACTTTTCATAATCGAATTGTTCGGATTTGATATAGCGAGTCCAGAAAGAATATTCTGCAATGAATGAACAAATACAAACAGAATATGATACTTAAGAGAATCAAACAAACAGCAATAAAGGAAAGCCATAAACAAGAAGCCAGTCAAATTATATTTTAAGTCAAGAGAAACAATGTTATGTTGCTGATCCTGCAAGAGGTGTTAAAATACTTTACAATCTAGGAAGAAGTATTTTACTATCATAATTTTTATTACTAGCTGATGCATTCCAGCTTCGATTTGCCTTACACTATAGGTCAAAATCGTGTTTAATTAAAAGTTGTAGTTCTTTACATTTAACAAATTTATTTTATTGATTTACTTACCAACGAACTTTAAAAGGTCATTACTGAATTATCTATATCTCTCTCTGTGTGTGTGTCTGTTATTTGCGAATTTTTCAATTTTGAGCCTTCCATTTGATAGAACATCAAAAGCTATCTAAAAGAAGTAATAGGATCTTTGGCGTCACTCTTGCCGTTCCCGAGATATTGGCAAAAAAAAAAAAAAAAAAAAAGTTCCGATTTCGGGAGATCTAGAGTCATATCTCGCAAACCGTAATTCACAGAGAGATTATATTAGTGTTGATGATTCAATTTTGAACCCTCTATTTGACAGAGCAACAAAAACCATCTGAAATAAGTGATGGAATTTTACGCATCACTCTTACCGTTCCCGAGATATTGGCCAAAATAGTTCCGATTTCAGAAATTTAAGGAGTCATATCTCGGGAACCGTATGTCACGGAGACAGGATATTGGTGTTGGCTAGTATAATTTTGATTCAATACCAATACCAGCTATTGACTAAATAATTATTGCGTCATTAGTTATTGATTCAAAATTAATTCCTTTTAAGTTCGTTCTGGCAATACTCTTCCAGCATTCTCAACTTGCTTTCTCTGAGCTTGCACATCATATAACATTCTGTCACACGAATAGTAATGCTAAAACCTAACTATTGTTACGGTCTTTGCCATATTTTCAAATAATTTAATTAAAACATTTTTTAAGCTGCAAATAAATCGTCAATAGCTTTAAATCGGCAAATTGACTCCGAGCTAGCGACATCTATTAGCGTCAGGCAGTCAAGCAGCAGCGTAAGTAACACAATCTATCAGTGTGTATGTTTATTATTAGAAGTTAGTTTGACGCGTTTGTAAATAGGATTTACTAACAGAGTACTCGTTCTTCGAACGGAGACAATACGTTTCATTTTGGTCGTAAAGGGGTGAATTTGGTAATTAAATATTTAAGTTTTACATCCCAGGCTTATGATGCCGGCTAGACTAAAAGAGACGGTGATGATGATAAGTGAATGAAGCGGTGGAATGGAGAAAGTGGGGGCAATGAGAGAATCCCGAGAAAACCCACGCACACGGTGTTTGTCCACCACAAAGCTCACTTGGCGCGAGCTGCGATCGAATCAAGAACCCCATGCACCAGAGGTGAACGCTCTATCAGTGAGCAACCGCGGCCCTAAGGGTGAATTTGGATTTAAACGGCATCGGAAGTGTCACTGTTCGTCTCGGCGACCCTGGAAACTATGGATTCGACAATAATATCCGTCACTTTCGATCGTTTTTTTTTTAAATATGTGCCCTTCTCTCAAGTTGCACCGTCAAAATGAAATGATAAAAAACATCTCAGATCCGAACCTCTTCTATGTTGAGAATTTGATCGAGATGCCTCTCTCATTATATTTTGTTTTCTATTACAGCTACTGACTTATTTATGCATGACGTTATAGAGGTAGTCTTCCTCCACTAATGTAGTCTTTTCTTTTTCAGATTGAGTTATAATACCATGGATCTGAAGCTAAAAGAAAGAGTCGTCATCGAATTTTTGGCGAAAGAAGGTTGTCTACCTAAGGAAATCCATATGCACTTGAAGAATGTTTATGGGTATGCGATAATGGACATTAGCAATGTACGGCGTTGGGTGAAGAAGTTTAGCAACGGAGAAACAGAAATCGCTGATAAACCAAGAAGCGGCCGACCGACAACATCGATCACAGATGCAAATCGAGAACGTGCTGAGGAATTGATTCGAGGAGACAGGCGCATTACAGTTCAGAGTGTTGCTGATGCTTTGAGCATCTCGTATGTTTCTGCCCAAGGAATAATTGCTGACTTGGGATATCATAAAGTGTGTGCTAAGTGTGTACCTAAGCAATTGACTGTTGATAATCGGAGGCGGCGAGTGGACATTTGCCAAGAGCTCCTGGACGCATTTGCAGTTGAAAATCAAGACTTCTTCAAAAATGTTGTCAGTGGAGATGAGACGTGGGCATACCTGTATGACCCTGAGAGTAAAGTGCAATCCAAGGAATGGTGTCACAGTGATTTTCTCCGTCCCAATAAATTCAAGTCTTCCAGATCAACCTAGAAGATTATCGCAACAGTCTTTTGAGATACACAGGGCGTTATTCTTGTTGATTTCCTGCAAGATCGTGCCACAATTGACAGCGAAACCTACGTAAACACACTTCGGAAACTTAAGGAAGCGCTATGAAAGAAGAGACCACTAAAAGATAATCATTCCATCAAAATCCATCACGATAATGCGCGCCCACACATGTCATTTTTCACAACTCAGGCGATTGCGAAAATGGGTTGGTCAGTTGAGCCTCACCCACCCTACATCCCTGATTTGGCCCCATCTGACTTTTATATGTTTGGCCCTTTAAAAGAACACCTACGTGGATGCCGATTCAATGATTTGGATGAAGTTAAAACAGCTGTACAATCATGGGTCAAAAAGCAACCTCCTGAATTTTTTTCAAAAAGGTTTTGACGCCTGGGTTCAAATATGGCGTAAATGTGTTCAAATTCATGGAGACTATGTTGAAGGGTAGTATTCTGTAGAGGACAGTCAACTTGTCTTGTTCTATGCTCATTAATACATTTTTGTGACACAGAAGGCATTACTTTTTGATCCCTCCTCGTGTATATATATATATATATATATATATATATATATATATATATATATATATATTAGCTTGACTCACAGTGCGTTGATAAATATAATTTATTTATTGTATACATGTGCAACATATTGCTAAGATATACATAAAAATTATAATTCAAGTCAAAAGTGTATTTTCAGCAACACTTTTGACAATTTTGCAATGCAGAAATCATTTGCCTATCAAACCAATGCAATCTTGAATGAAGTTAAATTTGGAAAGTAAAATTCAGCAAGTTTTAACTTTAACTATTATCAGGTAAATTATATGTACTCTTGAGACAATGGTCATATACTTCATTGTGTAATTAAAAATCGAGGTTATTATTCAGAAATTTCTCACCACTTCTAATTCGCTTCAACACATCTATCTTATACTGTATATGATACTATCGTAGTAATATGGGCATGCTACATGTTTCAAGTTATATCAACATATTCAGGGTTCACACTGAAGTTCTTATATTGATTTCTCTGACTTTCTTTGGATTTCCATAACTGACAAGTAAACGATCTTTCCTAACAATCCACGATCCGGGAACTCGCATATATTTAGACAGATGGAGGTCAGGAGGGAATACGCCCAGAGTCTGCCGGGTAGACAGGAAGGGATTGGGGAGTTGGAGGCCTCTAGACCTGTAATGAGAAAAATGGTCAGAGGCAGTAAAGGAAAGGAAACAGATCCCATAGGGTTAAGGCAGGAAAAGAGAGGATATGCGAGATCCACACATGTATGTCAGTGTATATGTGCATCTGCACATCCATTCCTTTCTTCTGATCATCTCTGCTGACCTTACTCTTGGTCTCCGAGCCTCTCGATCAGATTACTTTCTTTCTTTCTCCTCACTTACCTGGAAAGCTCTGAAAAGGTATTCCTTTATGTATATTTGCCCTTGTCTCTCGCCCGCTACCGTTTGAACCCTACAACACTACTTCTACGTCCTGTCGACTACCACCTCCAATCTTGTGAACTTCTGATATGCGCACGGACAGTTGACCTTAGGCCATCACCTGGTAAACATCGTTGGGTGGCCTCCACCCCATGTACAAGAAGACGTAGTCGGACCGACAGCAAACCGCGGCGGACTGCCGTCGAAAATTTGGCGGGCCGATGATGGCTTAAAGCGGCGGTACCGTTACGAAATTACACGAATGCCGCAATTCTACCCCATGGCGGTAATAATGCGGCATCCGCCGTTTCTCCTCGTCTGAACCGCTAGTGCCGGCTTAAAACCACCAGTACCGCCATTAACCCGCTACATGGGCTCTTGTCTGCCGTCTTTAATTCTCTACTCTCAATTTTGCAAAAAAGGTATTGCATTGGTATTTATACCCTGAAAGTTCTATACCAATACATGGTTAACACACAAAATAACTACCGCTTTAGCGTACTTGTATGTTAATTTAACACCAAAGACAAGGCCTTCCAAGCATATAAGAAGTAACTTGTAAATGTCAGTGAGAATTTTGAATTGGATTTTATTCTTTGCAACGGGCAAAGCTTTCCGCAGTATATTTTTGCCAAGTAACGAATAACATAACATGTTCTGCTGTAATCAGTCATGAAAATAGTTCTGTAAGTTTATGAAAATCTGACAACAATTACATGAGTAGCAGTTCTGCCACCTATTGTTCTTATATCCCAGCAGCGGACGTTACCGAGTTCTCACTATCATTCAGCGGTCATTCGTCGAAAAGTATCTATAACGCCGCCTGGCGGAAAAACGACAACTGCCAGTTAACTTTCCGACGACGGCAGCCGCTTCGCTTCCGCTTTGGTGACTTTCCGCTTGGAATCGAAAACACATTGATGCCGGCAGTCATTTTAACTTCACTTTGGTGGCGACGGCGGACCGATGATAGTTGGCGGCACTTTGCACACGGGGCAGTGCTGCCTGGTGAGTTTGGCGGAAACCAAGTGTCAGTTCGAAAGAAAGGGGCACAATGACAATGTTTCGTTGTCAGCTTCTTGTAAATTGCATAAGACAAGTTGTACGCAAGGGTATTCCTTAGTAACATGTGAATAAATCCATAAGCAATCTTATTCTGCGTTTACTACGTTATTAAAAAATAAACATGTTAAGAACAAAATGTAAGCTTGGTTGAACATGTTGGAGCAGTATGCGGGGCTCAAAAACCCACCTATAGTATTCTAGGTTTAAATGTCCCATGTTTTGTTTTCTCTCCGAACTATTCGCTTACAGGTGAAACGTATTTCTCCCTCACGAAAAAAGAGCGGACCGACGAAACAACTGCCTATTTGTCCGGAAATGTGTATTAAGTGGTTTGATGGTAGGAAGGAGCTTGTTGCTAACAATAGTTACAACTAGTGCCTACGCGGTAAGCAATCCGTAAGGCACCTTACGACTATCCCTAGCTCCTTATGGATGTTAGTTTATTTATGTTCGATTTAGGTTAAAGCTGGATTTTTGTTTCTTGTGAATTACTTGTCTCTATACTTGTTTCATAAAGGTCTCTGACTTTGTTTTTATATTGCAAGTAGACAAACGGATCCAAAAGTCACGTTTCCTCTCTCGTGAAGAAGTATGGTTCTTCTGAACGGAAAATAAACAAACGGAAGATAGCAATGCTTAGTGTGTGTTTGTGTTATCTTGGCACACTTCCCGCCAGTGCACTTGATTGGCTTTTAAATTATTTTCTGCCAGTACTCACGTGAACGTTTTAATCCAATAGACGTCTTATTGGCTTTGTCGTATAGGTAACGTTAGTTGTCATCCAGCCCATAAAATGAGATCATTGCTATTTGGCGGGTGTTTAAAGTGCTCATTGCCACATGCGAACAAGTGTGTTACAGTGATTTAGGAATGGTGTCACGATTTGCTGTGTTCCCTAGCGTATTGTAATGTCAACTTAACCGTGGTGTGGGAACAATGCGTTGCAGACAGATCCATCCTTTAAACGGGAAGCGTGCCAAGATAAAACCAACGTACTCTAATCAAATTATGTCGCTTCTGTCAGAAGACATAGATGCGGTTGAAGAGGTCAAAACAATGAGATAAATAGGTGATTGTGAAGACAGAGATGATGAAATGGATTTCGGAGATGACGATAATGTTGAAATGGCGTCAGCTTTACGGCTGCACAAGCATAACAAGCTTTGTCATTCGGATCTGACCGGGAACCTTTCCCAAAGAGAAAAAGAGTTGTTCTGGATGACGAGTATACAGAGAGAGTTCCTTCACTGAATATCGTTTCAAGTGACAGGATCCTCGAAAAGAGAAAACTAGGAAAAAATGTTAAGAATGAGTTCAAGTTGATGAAAACGTATGAATGCGACAAGATTCAAATGAGCCAAAACCAACGATCAAAACGATAAACGAGGTTGTAGTACAAAAAATTGAGGAAATGGTTGGGAAGTGCGCTGTATTTCATGACCACACGCTGCGTTTGTGAGCCTCGCAAATGAAATCAACCATTGATCCACACAACTGCCTGAGCTTTAAGGAATTACAATGTCTGGAATTACAATCGGTGTCTGGATTCTCCGATTTAAGCGTCGTAATAGGATCCTCAGTCGGCCGCAGCTTATTGCGTCACCAAAATTTGGAGAACAAAAGAAATAGTTCTCGCAAAAGTAGCCGACGATTTCGTAATGTCGATTCATAAGCAGATGCTGAATGAAGAACTACAGCTAAATAATGTATTGAATGTAGGCCAAACTGGTTTTGAAAAAGAACTACACTTTTACTGGTGTCATATCGTGGCACAATTGCTACCCTAAACTTTTGTTGGATCCATCAGCGCAACTACGCACTCGTGGTATGATCTTTCTAATCATCTCAACGGCTGCAGAGATCATGAGACCCATGTATGCACAGGTATCGGTATGCTCTGGATCCTTCCCAGCATCAATAAAATCCTTCACCTGGAAGTCGGCAAATATGTACAAAGCAGATCTGATAATATTCTACATTTGCCTGTGGCCTAGTCCTTCTGATGATCGTTCGGAAGTTCTTGATTCCTGGTCAGCTAATACGGATGACAGTCTTACTCTTCAAACTTCCAGACTTAAGCTGACGAAATGTCTCATTTCTGATGGCTGTACTGATTTATACAGTCTCTAAATGTCCATTTCTCTCGACTATACATCGTTCATCAGATACCCCACTGATTCATTATTTCAGAATCAGTGGAATACGTCTGGCGCCGTGACAAGTTTTTACGGCACCAGTCGTTCACTTTGTACCAATTTTCTGCCCCACGTTTTAGAATCACAATTCGTTTCGCTTTTAAAAGGCCGGATGCTTGCATAAGGCGCCTGGACTTTGGATTTCACCGCATTATCTCCAGTTTGAATCTATAGAACTACAAGTGCTACATATATGACAACTGCATTTGTAAACTGTGCTCACTGCGAGCAGGTTTGCTTAGCTCATGCTTTCCTATCTAATCTTCATATTTACTGCCAATAAGCATGGTTTAAAGGAGATGGATGATTACTGAAAGTGAATGATTATGAGAAAATGTTTAGGGAAAAGAAAGAAACCTGAGAAAAACCACAGGCACGATGTTGACCACTATTATTATTATTATTATTATTATTATTATTATTATTATTATTATTATTATTATTATTATTATTATTATCACTACTATTTCTCAGTTTAAACAGGCTCTATCTTATACTCCTGTGACAGCCGTCTCTCGCAAGCGTAGTCTTCTCCAACGAACAAACTCACCATATGACTGGTGTTCAGAATTGCTGATCTTTGGGGTTTGTTGAAATGCATTTACCGTTTATCCGTTCCAGTTGCAATGCTTTCAGAAACAATAGGTAAGACTGAAATACGACTAGTAACCTTCTCACAATCTCATGTCTTTTTGATTGCGTCTGCCAGGTCTTCATGCTTCCTAATATTTGATGATTGAATTCTAGTTAGCGTCCCTTTCAGTACTGAAGCCATATACGACCTCGATAGTGATGTCAACCGGTTTGGCTCGGTTCAACTGAGCTATCGACTCGAGCCGGCTCGGTTGCGATGAACCATCGGCTCGGTTCAGCTCAACTCAGGTGAGCCATCGTCTCGAGCCGGCTCGGTTGGGGTGAGTCATCGTTTCGGCTCGGTTCAGCCCAAATGAGCCGAGGGCTCGAGCCGGCACGGTTGGGTGAGCTGTTGGCTCGGCTCACTTCTCGGCTCGCCTCGGTGGTGACTGAGCCGTGAGCCGAGCCGCTGACAGCACTAGACCTCGATGTATCTACAGCTTCATGTAGATCCGAACCACATCGGTTCCCAGTGGAAATCAAATGCTAGCTTTCTCTATCGAAGGCGTGGGAGCCCTTCCTAGTTTTGTACTAAATATTGTACTATGTTGTGAATCAATGGCACTATTACCTCTATTAGAGTCTCGTACTAGGATTAGGAATTAGATTTCTGGGCTTTCGGCATCTATGGCCTTATTAGACCGTTACATATGAGGGATGGCGTCCCTCAGGGATCACACTATCCAAGGAAATGGAAGGAAGGAAGAGACCTGGGACCTGTATGTTAGGTACCATCCCGGCATTTGCCTGGTGTGAATGAGGAAAACCCAGGATAATCCTCATTCAGGATGGCTGGCCTGAAAAAGCTTTTGCATTTTTTTCGACCGAGTGACCCATCTGGGAATCGAATCCGGGACCGCTGCCACCAATAGGGTTTAGTAGTTTTTGATGCATTATTATTACTGTATTATTATTATTATTATTATTACGATCATGAAAAATATGTTTAACAATTCACAGAGTATTTAAAACTAGAAAAAGTAGGGGATACATCGCGATGATTATGTAGAATATTGATTTGTATTAAGAATTATATTGCTGGTAATTCAGCATCTTTGGTCTTTTAAGTCCCTTTCATATGAGGGATAACGTCCCTTGGCGGTGACACTACCTGGGGAGGTAGAGAAACAAGGAAGTGGTGTGGAACGTTTGTGCTAGGTACTATCCTGGTATCTGCCTTGTGTGAATGAGGAAAATTCAGAGAAATCATGCTCAAGATGGATGTACTATAAAGGCTTTCACAGCTTTCAGACCGGGAACCGAACACGAGATCCGTCGCAACAAAGGCGAGAGCGTTACCGACTACGCTACACGGGGACAAAACCCACAATATTGAAACTACGGTACGAAATGTTCTACAGATCTAACTCTTCTCCTGTCCGTTTCCCACAGAAACGTGAATTTTCTTGGATGCCCTTGAACCCGTGGGATTCGAGGAATTTACGGGTAACAATTGAAATCCAGGATAAGCTCACTACTATATTACACAAGCAAACAAAAAATGAGACTGTGAACATTTGCATATCATTTGTTTTGTATTCATGAGAATAAACATATACACTATATAGATAGTGTGTATGTGGGTTTATATTATTCTTGGATCTTGGGAAAATTTGCTTCACAGAAAAAGTTGCTTTATTTTTTTCAAGGACACTCAACTGGCTCTGGCTCTGATGGAAGAATTAGCTTCAACAAGTGGCACGGAAAAAGTTAAAAACTCACTTTTAAAAAAAACGAAAAATCTTTTTATGATCGTATTAAATCAAGCACTACCTTAAAGAAAGAAAGAAGTAACATCTCAGCACGAGGATCAATATTATTATCAGTATTGTGGAAGTTAAAGAGGATAACTTGTGGTTTCCATTGTGAGGTTAAGGAAAGTTGGCGTCTGAAAGATGACAGCTGCATGTGCTTTAAACAAAACGAAGGGAAGAATATTATTGCAGTACTCTTTCACGCTTGCTTCTGTGAAACCAAGGAAACTGACCGCCCTGTTGCCCATAGTTGAATGTTGAATCTTCTGTTAAATATTTCAAGTAAATTTTTTTTACCGTCGAACGAGGCTATTTTGGTACAGGTTTTAGCATTGTTAGAAAATTACGAAGAAGCAACCTTGTATAATTACGGTATAAAGTACAAGCAATATGTGCGACTCTATTAGGAGAAATCCAACATGCCGTAATTAAAGGTTGCTAGTTAATAGTGTATAATTTTAATATACTGTACGAAATAAAATACTCTTTTAGCGCCATAAGGATTCTTTTTACTCGATTTTTCCGAAACCTACGCATGAGATTTTATCTTTAAGAATGCCATTTATTTCAGCTACATGTAATCTTTTAGAAACATTATAGCTAAAACTAGTTGAGCATGCCCCAAGAGCAATGCCAGAAAGAACTTTAAAAAAAATGGAGAGATGGAGTGGGAAGAATAACCGTGATTGTTGCTACATGTAAAAGTAAATCTTTTTATCTGCACCTTCTTTTCCTCGCAAAATACCATCTCATTATGTCTTACGATTCCCCAGATGTGGCTCATTAAAGCTCCCGAAATTTGAACTTTTTCTGCCAATATCTGAGAAACGATGACCAGTTAGCCAGTGGCCACCCGTTACTATTTGGTACCTAAATGTTTACTATCATCTTAGGTATTAATCAACACCAATATAATCTCTCTGTGACTTACGGTTCCCGAGATATGGCTCCTTAAATCTCCAGCCATTTTTTGGCCAATATCTCGGGAACGGTAAGTCATAGAGAGACGATATTGGTGTTAATATCTGAGAGGATGGTAAACATTTTGGTACCGATATTAACTGGTAGTCAGTGGCCAACCAGTGGCCAGTTGGACAGTGGCCACCGGTTACTATTTGTTACCAAACTATTCACCATCCTCTTAGGTATTGATCAACACCAATACGATTTCTCTATGACTTACGGTTCTCGAGAAATGGCTCTTAAATCTCTGGAAATCGGCAATTTTTGGGCAATATCTCGGGAACGGTACGAGTGACGCGAAAAGTTCCATCACTTTCACAGATATTTTTGATGCTTTATCTAATGGAGGGCTCAAAATTGAAAAAAAAAAATCGCAAATAACAGATACACACACATGGGCATACAGAGAATTTAGTAACGAACTTTTTAAGTTCGTTGAAAATGAATTTAAAGGATCAATGATAATTTCGGGCTTTATCCTATTAACCATATCACGTACGACCAGTTCGGTGAGTGCGAACACACATTCGATTTTCGATGCGGACACTCGGTCCAAAAACTGTAACAGATTTTTCAGGCCAGCCACCCTGACTGAAATTTTCCACACTCATACCATGCAAGTGAAGGGATGATACCTAACATAATGGTTGAGAGCCGCTTCCTTCCTCTCCCATTCCTCTGCTCCTCCCAAATTTTCCGGGCAGTGTGATCGATGAGAGATGTCATCTCTTATACGTCACAAACTAACATGGGTATAGATGCCGAGAGCCCAGAAATCTAATCTTTAATCCTAATGTACTGTAAGTTTGCTAATGTCACATTGAAGCGGTTAATACCGTACATTTCAGTACTAGTTTCACCTTAATACGTGGCACAGTTTAACATTTTTTGGTTTGCAAAACAATTTAAACAATTTTCTTTTCAATTGTCTCGTAAACTACGCACGGGCTTTTGTACTAACATATATATTATTCAATTATATCTAATGTTTAGTATCTCCCACCTTTGGACCATTTTTAGAAATCGTTCAATTTCTGTTTACAATATTGTTCAGTTTCTATATATGGAAATTATACCTTACAAAGCATTCTGTTGCATTATAGAATTATGACGTGTTAAACATTCTAGTCGCTGATTCCATTGCAGCAGAGCCTTCGGCAAGAGCGCTCGAATGCAACACGTGTTCTGTCGAATTGTCAGGCGCCAACTCCCTCTAAATTCACAGGATGGAAGGTATATATATGGGGGGTTCTAAAATTGGCGCCCACGGATAACAAAGCGCTATTTTTCAGGTCAAAATAAAGCGAAAATACTATATAATAGTACACTCTCCGTGGCCTCCTTCAGCCGCTATGGGACATTAATTTCACTATGTAACAACGTTGTAGATTAACTTGAAACCATTATCGTTGCTCCACAAATCAATCAAACCGTCACATCGATTGTGACGCTAATAAGTGGTGTTAAGGCTGGTCTACACGCTCCGTCTTGGCAACGATTTACCTGCGCAGTTTTAAGACGTTACAAGCAAACCGTAGCATGTAGACAGGAAATTTCTGCAGTTTTCCGAGCTGAACGAAGACGGAACACTGAGCTAAACGACTGAGCAAATTAGCACAAACATTTGCAACGTGTTCAGGCAAGTCGTAGTGTGTCTTCAGTTCAGGAATTTGCTCTGTTTTCGTGACAATTGAAAAAAATGAAATGAAATCTTTAAGTTTAACGTCCCACGGTTATGCCGGTTAGGCTAAAGGAGACGGTGATAATGAGAAATGAGTGAAATGGTGGGATGAAGAAAGTGGGAGGAAACGGGAGAACCCCGAGAAAACCCACACGGCGCCAGCTGGGATCGAACCAGGGACCCCAAGCACCGGAGGTGAACGCTCTACCACTGAGCCACCGCGCCCCCCTTCGTGACAATTGGAAAGCGATGGCTGATCTTCGGCAGTGTTGTAGACAATTGCTCACGGAGTTTATAGAATTGTATAAAAGCTTTTCATGCCTATGACGTGCTAAGTCTAAAGAATATAGCGACCGGGACAAGAAAAGTCAGGCTTATGATGTCCTAGTTAATAACTACAAACAAATCGATGTCACTGCAAACAGAGAAACTATTGTGAAAAAAAATAATAATAATTGTCTTCGAAATGTTTACAGGAATGAATTATCTAAAGTAAACAAGTCTATTCGATCCGGTGCTGGAGAAGCTCGGATATACAAGCCAGTGTTGTGGTATTATGATTTCCTTGCATTTTTCAGCGACCAAGAAACTCCCAGGAATTCTAAGAACACCATAGACGATAATCCTAAAGCCTCTGAAGAGGTAACAAAATCTCTCGCTATCAATAATGATTTCAGGTCATTTTCCCCGTGGGGAATTTCAGTGCACAGACGTGGAAAAAAGTGCGAAAATTTTAAATAAAACTATTGAATTGGCTTCAGAAACAGTTAGAAATCGACACAAGTCAAAATACTTGTTTTCTTTGACTTGCAGTGACTGCAAAATTTCTCTAAAGTTGCTTCAATTTTTATTTATTGTGTGAAATAATATTTTCAATTTTAAATATGATCATCGACACGCATTACTTTATTAATCCTAGCAATACCAAAAGGGTGGGGTCTCGTAGGCCCACAAATTATACTTTTAGATTTTTCTAACATTTCTAATTCGACAATAACTCTGAATACAAATGATATTGTCAAGCTTCATCCCGTTGGTCATATAAAGTGCTTTCTTTCTTTTTAGTGTTTGATTTTTTTATTTATAATTAAGTAAAGCACTTTGGGCTTCAGAGGCCCCCCTTTGGTTGTAGTAAGGGGCTATTCACAAAATACGGTAACTACTACATTACAGTGTTTTGGAATGAATTCTGTTTTACTTCGAAAAAAATTTGGTATTACGTCTTTGAGGGGTACTCTGTTTGCCAATGTCTGGACCACATTGGAAGTCGCGTGTATTTACGACGTCTAATTATATTTCTCTTGAGAATACAGAGCGCAAACATTGACCACAGCAACACTTCCTCCATGTTGGCTTTCGCAAAACTGAGTGGCAAAGACGGAGCAAAAGACTGTGCTGTGTAGACACACCGAATTGCAACGTTTTGCTTGCAACTGCGCAGGTAAATCGTTGCCAAGACTGAGCGTGTAGACCAGCCTTTAGTGTTAAGGTCTATCGACTTTAACTGCCAGGTTCAAACTTCATCCGAACCTTATCTATGTGGAAAGTTGATCGAGATCGGTCGGGTGGTTCAAGAGTTATTAAGTTTTATTCATTTTCATATATTTACCCTCCTCTCCTCCCCTAAGTTCTACCATCAAAATGAAATAATGAAAAGCTTCCCAGGTTCAAACTTCATCTATGTTGAAAATTTGATCGAGATTTGTAGTTTGGTTCAAGAGTTATTAAGTTTTATTTATTTTTTTTATAATTTCCCCTCCTTCCTTAAGTTCTACAGACAAAGTGAATAGCTAAAAACACTGCCAGGCCAGAAAGGCATCTACGTCAAAAATTTGATAGCTATCGGTCGGGTGGTTTAAGAGATTAAGCGTCACAAACATAGTGACTTTCAATTTGGATCTGAAGTTTTTTTGTTAACAGGCACCGCTATTAATATATACATTACAACATTCGCCGCATTTTTAACAATTATCTTCAACAACTTTTAAAGTTCTTTGTATTTTAGCCATGATAGAAAATAAACGAACAATGATCTAAATCTTATTTTTTATATACATTTTGATCCCCCTCCCCATACACGTCTTAGGAGGCACATTTTAATCACAATGGGCGTGGGAGACCCGCGTTCGATTCCCGGTGGGAGCTCATGTGGTTCGGATTCCACGTTAATCAGTAGGTACACGTTTCATATAGCCTCGCTGCTGAAAGGGACGTTAAAATCAACTCAACTCAACTTTAACCACACTGATTTGGAAATCCCACAAGGGGAAGGTACACTCATGTCCAAAATGATGGTCGCATATCTTCTTGTAGGAATATGATTTGATAATGACTTTACAGGGTACTTTACTACTGATACTATGTGTATAATCGGGAAATGAATATTTCTGGTAAATTTAACAGGAAAAGAATTATAAATACGAAAATTAGAATGAGTAAAACAAAACATTGCTAAATGGGCAAGAAATATTTATTTTCGTTTTATCGTTCTTATTTACTGCTCTTTTGACATGTAATTTTCCACATAGATGTTTTTCCGGATTATGCACATACTAACATTACAAGAAAAACCGGGTGAATTCGCTATCAAATTATATTCCTACAACAACATATTTATAGACATGCGACAATAATTTTGGACATGAATGTACTATGTCAAAAATTATTTCGAACGGTTCAATGGGCTGGATTTCTACACCGGACAACACAGAAACAAATATACATGCATGTGTGTGTATTCAGCTTTATTATACTGTCAAATGAAAATTGTATTTTAATACATTAAAATACTATTTATACTATACTGGCACTGCGCCATTACTATTGCATGAATCAAAATGGCAGAGCAATCACAACAGGAATAAAACGGAAGCCAAGTGAGGAAGATGAACAATCCTTACTGAGTAAACAAGTGCAATATCTTTGCTTCTCATTGTGAAATTTAGAAAACGAATTACTAAAACTGCTAATACTGCATTCTAGATTTAGCAAACAACGACTATGACCTAAGAATACCTAAGAATCAAGCAGGTGGATGGAAGTATTGCCAAATGTAAAAGGTATGAATGAAAAAGAAGACATGGCAACAGAGTTTCCACTAGCCGCCCCCAGTGTGCTCATCTCCAGTCGTTATCTCCACGATGATCCGAGAAGTGTGCCAGGGCAGGCGCTAACCATCTGCCTGACAGATGTGCAACTTTCCTTCGTTTGCAGAATACCAAGTTTACAGCATCCCATTCTCAGAACATTTTATAGCCTTTTGTAGCTAATAAGGAAGCTCAATGTAACTTATTAAATAGCCTAACTGTTGATCTTCACTCATAATCCACACTTTCTACAAATAAGTTCGGCTACCAGCTGAGCAAGTGGACAAGGCTTACGTATTTTTATATGCGTGGTCCCGACTTCGATCCCTGGCGTGAGTAACTGTGATTTGGACCCACCCTAAACTGAAGATTCATCCTTCATGTGAAGAGCTGAGCACGAAGGTTCTCCACTTTTATGAAAACGGAAAAATTAAAGGACTAAACAAAACATTGTTTCCAGGTGTATAGCACATTTCAAAACATCACGTCTTCAGTACTAGAAGATATTCTTAATATTAACCGGGCAACATTTCCTTAATACTCCACTTACGCACTAGAACACAAAGAGCTGCTCTCAAGTGTGGATTACTTGATATATTATAATTTTCTTCCTAATGAGACGGAAGTTACCTTCAGCCAAATATAAGTAACGAGGACTTCATGTTTTGAAATTAACTTCACTAAACGCTTTGGTACAGTCAGCGATAAAAGTTCTTTCCGTTTGATGAAATTAGTTTCGTAACTTCAGAATAGAAGGACAATTTGAGGACAGTTTTCAGTAAATAAATAAATAAATAAAAAAGATTCGGGCCTGGAATGAATGGAGGAGGGGGAGATACATACATACATACATACATACATACATACACACACACACACACATATATATATATATATTATACATGTATATAAAATTAATCTATATAAAAATGAAAGTGACTATGTTTGTGACCTAATAACCCTTGAACCACCTAACGGATCTCAATCAAATTTTCAACATAGTCGAGGTTCGGGTCTGGGATGGTTGTTACTTTTTCATTTTGACGGTACAACATAGGAGAGGGGAGGGGGAAGATATTTGTAAAAAAAAACAACAACAACAACATAAAATGAAAGTGACTATGTTTGTGACTTTATAACTCTTGAACTACCCGACCGATCTCTATCAAATTTTCAACATAGATGAGGTTTGGACCTGGAATGGATTTTATTATATTTTGACGGTGCAACTTAGGGGAGGGGGAGGACAGACATTTAAAAACAATCAAAAATTACCGATATGGGCGTCGAATCCATAGTTTTCGGAGTCGCTGAGATCAACAGTGACACTTGCAATCCAGTTTATATCCAAATTCAGCCCCGCAATTTGGGGGAGGGGAGAGGCGAGATACAGAAAATATAATTAAAAATGACCAACATCAGTCGCAAATCCATAGTTTTCGTGGTCACTTGCGATCACGCCTACATTCAAATTCAGTACCGCAACTTGGGGGAGGGGAAGACGGGATATATATATATATATATATATATATATATATATATATATATATATATATGAGATCAAAAACAACCGATATTAGTGCCGAACCCATAGTTTCCGGAGTCGCTCAGATGAAGAGTGACACTTCCAATGCAGTTTAAATCCAAATTCAACCCACAACAGTAATCTTTAATTTTTACTGTCATTTTTATCAAACACCTGGCATAAGAAGTTTTTTTGTTCAATGCAGCGAAGCAGGTAATCAACGCTAGTACTTACATAAAATTAAAGGATAATCAATATTACTTGAAAATGTAAGTATACTGGTGTTAAATTATACTCAAAAAGATTTTTAAAAAATGAATTTGCTTTTCAAGTGGACAATACTACGATTGGGCTGCAAAACATTGAGTGGTCCTTACTTGAAGAAAAAAAAATATTTGCAAAACAATGTCCAAAAACATACATACACGTAATTTCCAGTTTAATACTCTAAATTCAGATGTCAGTTTGATGTAAAATAGAAAGGGGGTGCTGTAACATCTTTAAAAGTTCATTAATTTAGAAGAGCTACTGCATTGAAAGAAAGAAATCGGGTTAAAATAAAAGTTTTTTCAGTATAAAGTTCATAGATAAAGCAGCTTCTTTTCATTTTTTCTTTCTGCTAAAAATGTTAAACCAATTTGTGTACGATGAACAATAACTTCATTGTTACCAGTTCCAGAATAGAAGTCCGTAATGCGTTACCTTACTAAACGAAACATGTTCCTTATTAAACTGAATGTGTGTTTGATTTGAACTGCCAAATACCAACAGACAATCGCTTATCTTTCATATGATTCACCCTGCAAATGTTCTGATAATAAATCTGTTTCAACAACACTAAACAAATAACGAACACTTGTCAAATATTTACAAGAGAAGATGAATAAGAACAGTAACGAATAAGGGATTAAAACAGTGTTGTCATTTTTTTTTTTGTATCACTAATTGGCAAAATACGTCATTATTGAATTGGGGAACTAATTGACAGATAAGCACAAGTAATTAAGTATTATTTTTTTGCCGTTTTATACTGAATAGTATAGATTTTGTCTGTAGAATTGTACCTGTCTTCTAGAATTCCCAACTGATTGCTATTTTACCAGCAAGTCAGAAAATAACGTAACTATTCCCAAGGCCGGTAACTCGTCTTACAGGCCATAGGAATCTGTACAGTAAGAACCAGAGATGTTCATCCTCGCGAGGGTGGTTCTCTCGAGGGCATCGTCACCCTCAAATTCCCTAGCCCACAATGACGCGAGGGCGACGGACAACTCCCTTCGCGATGGCGAGGGTGAACGAGGGCGAGGGCCAACTGCTACTGCGAGGACAAGGGTACGTGAGGTCGGAGTAAAATGAACATCTGTGGAAAGAACAATATTTATGTAAAAGCTCTAAAAGTAAAGAAACGCGTGAAATACATAACGAAGAGCAATGCCGACATGGCCGTTCTTCGCACGGGAAGAATAAGGTTAATGCAAAATAACTCAAATATCTGAAAGGTATGCATTACGAGTTTTTATAACCTGAGGTGTATACTGTGAAATTTCGAGCTTTGGATTAGATAGCCATAACGGTTGCTCTGAATCCTCGCATGTTGAACTGAATTCAAAGAAACATAATATAACTTTTGAGAGAGCGTGCTGTGAATGATGCCGGATGTGCGAAATGTTTTCTACTGTGTAATGTGCTATTCATCGAGACTTCATAAAGTGGCATAAGGAAGGAGGCTGAACCGTCTCAAGCTCACCCCCACCCTATTACAGTAATATAGAAAATGGATCGTGCTTACGAGCCATATCTTCCTTATGTGATTTTATACAGTATTCAGTATTCTACAGAAATCAAGTATTCTACAGTCATGTTTTTTAAAAATTCCAGCAACTCTATCTTTAACATTACTTAAGATTTTAGCAAATTACTTATATAGGATTCTACATGTTTCGGAACAGTTTCCCATTAGCATACAAATCAACATTTACTATCTCAGAGTGTTAATTGAGAGCATCAAATATAAAATTAATGTTATTAAAAAAATACTCCTAAGTTCCTGCTCAGCAAAACTGTTAGCGCGCGCGACTTCACTGTGTGTGGACTCTGGTTCTATTCTCGGTAGAAGCACTAAATTTTTCCTATGTTGACCCGAATACTGAGGCAATTGGGGAGCTACCTAAATTAACAGATAGTGAACTCCAATGCACAAAGGCAAAAATTATGGCGATTAGAATCCAATTCGCTGACCACGCACCACTGAGTAGAATGTGCGCTATCCACAAGGCCATAACCCTTCATGGGCTGTAGCGCCAAAGAGTTTAGTTTAGTACTGCTTTCTGCTACCTATATTTTAAGTATTTATAAACAGTGTAACTAAAGATACTCGAAACAACGTGCATTCTTTATTACCTCCATCTCTTCTTCAAAGTGCTTCACCTCTGCGTGCTCAAATAATTACTAAACTTTGTGTCGCAAAAGGGAATGAAGGACTCTGACCAGCCATATGGCACACATCTTAGACAGTGAAGCGTGGTCAGTATATCGGTCTTCAGCATCATATATTTAAAACCTTCTGAGATCACACGAGAAAATGACAATCTCACAATTTTCCAGTTTAACATCCCACGATTATGCCCTTTAGACTAAGGGAGACATTGATTAACGCAAATGAATCATAATGGAAGAATTGGTGGAATGATACAGTGGGAGGAAACGGGAGTACCCCCAGAAAACCCACAGACACAATGTTGTCAACCACAAAAATACTTGGCCGGAGTCGAACAACACCCAGCCCACGCACAAGACGCAAGCGCTCTATCACTGAGCCATCGTGTGCCCAGATCACACAATAAGTGGCTACGACAATCTATATAATCTGTGCATTTCTATAAGAGTCTTCGTACTTCTTCGTCATGACAATTAAGCCCCTCCATGTTTTCAGGCTACGCCATTGCCTTAATCTATTTCCGATTTTACAGCCATCTTCGACCTAAACTAGTTGAATATACCCATGTTTCGCATGGGGGCTGTATTTGAAAGTCAATGCCTGTGGGAGTATCAACCATTAATCTCAGCGACCACGAAAACTATGGATTTGATACTAATATCGGTCATTTTGGGCTATTTTTTTACATGTCTCGGTATCCCCCCTCCCCCGCTGACTCCCGGCCCACATACAATTGTAACTAAATTTGCAAGTCATCGCTAATGGAAGTGTCACCATTGATTTCAGCGACCGCGAAAACTATGGATTTGATACTAATATCGGTCATTTTGGATTACTCTTATATGTCTCGGTATCTACCCCCTCCCGGTGACCCCCAGCACGGAGCCGAATAGCACAGCGTGAATTTGGAAGTTAATGCGATCGGAGTTTCACCATTCATTTCAGCGACCGCGAAAACTATGAATTCGACACTAATATCGATCATTTTCTACTACCTTTACATGTCCCGGTAAACGCACCCTGAGACCCCCCATGGTTCGAATTTTGACAGAAACGTTTAACTCTGGTCTGGAGCCTGAAGCAAGGTATTCATGACTAAAATTAACTAACTCTCGGTCAATTTGTCTGGTTCCCAAGACGGTTTCGGTAAACGCCCCCTGAGACCCCCCTGGTACGAAGCTTTAAAAAACGGACTTAGTCTTGATCTGGGGCCTGGGCCAAGGTACCCCTGACCAAAATTTGGTAACTCTCGGCCCACTCGTCTGGTCCCCAGGCCGCACACAGACAGACAAACACACAAACAAACTCTTTATTTTATTTATATTAGAAAATTACTATGCATTACAAAATATTTGCACTTGACTGTACAAACATACGAGTTAACACAAATATATGCAGTATATTGTTGTTGTTATGGTTAATGAACGGGCAGCTGTGCGAACAATTTTACATATGCAAATATGTCACACAACTGCTATGAAACCCAAGTGTCGTAATGAAAAGCATAAGTATGCAGTAAGCAACACGGTACGGTAAACACTTGATTATATTGCGTCATAAATTATCGTTAATATGTTACACTACTTAACATTCTGAATCAGGTATTAAACACTATATTCTGAGACCAAGTAATCATTTGTTGTTGGAGGGGAGAAGTGTTTTCTGTGCGAGGTGAACTTGTGTGACCATTTGGGAATCTTCTACCTGATTATGATTCAAATCATGGATACGATCGGGGTCTATTTAAACAGTAAGACACGTTTCTCGCAACTTCAGTGTCAAAGAAGGACGAAAAGCTCTAATACATCAATCAATCAAATACATGATTTAAAGTGTGTTTGTATTTTGATGCTACAAAATTCTAAAATGTTCTTTGCCATAACGCACTGATTTCTCCCTCCGCCGTTCCTCGTTTATATACTAAACTGCGTACATTATATATATATATATATATATATATATATATATATATGGTGATAGGTAACTCCACCGACAAACTTTGGGAGGTGATTCCTTATATGAAATGAAAGGAAAAAAGTTCTAATAAACATGGGACGAAAAACGTCTCCTTTCAGAGTTATGAACCGCCGAAAATTCAAAAAATCATGTTTCGAAACGCCCTGCCTTAGAAACTATAGGACATATCCCAAGTGGTTTAAGGAATTACATACGAACTAGTATGCGATCTAACTAAATATCCGTGTTTTACCATCCTCCGTTATCGGCGAAACGAACACGCCATTACTACCTAAAGAAGTATCCCTATACCTGAACTTCCTTTTCACAGTTCGTTTCACCGATAACGGACTACGGTAAAACATAGATGCGGTAAAACATGTAAAACATAGATGCTGACACTTTCTTTGCAGACTCCTGTTCGAGCTCCGCAGCTATGACTTGTGCACTCACTTTCGGATTTTTCTTAACTTTACGCAAGATGAGACGTCTATCTTGCTGCGTTAGTTGTGATGGACGCCCAGATCTCGGTAGATTCTTGTATGTTCTTGTGTTTTAAAACTTATATAATGAAGCTTTTAATAGTGGTAAAAGCTTCATATCACTGATCTCACTAAAGGAAAAAATGAAATGAAATCTTTAAGTTTTACGTCCCTCGGTTATGCCGGTTAGGCTAAAGGAGACGGTGATGATGAGAGATGAGTGAAATGGTGGAATGAAGAAAGTGGGAGGAAACGGGAGAACCCCGAGAAAACCCACGAGCACGGTGTTTGTCCACCACAAAGTTCACTTGGCGGGGGCTGGGATCGAACCCGGGACACCAAGCACCAGAGGTGAACGCTCTACCACTGAGCCACCGCACCCCCCGATCTCATTAAAGGATTTACCCTTACCAAACAATCGTATCATTATTCTCCTTTCCTCTCCACTTGTTTCTTTTGATTTCCGGCCAATTTTGTCTTTCTGGTCGATTTCTGTTCGTTGTTGACTCCAATAGTAGCACAGACACACACTCTTCGTTTACAGTTCACTAACTGACATAAGCGTCTGCAGCTATAATACAGAAAGACATGCGTTACGAAGAGTGTGTTGCTTCAGGTAGATACAAGAATACTTTTTTTTTTTTTTTTTTTTTTTGCAGTAAATGCGATTTCTGTCTGCTTTACTGTAACCTGTAGAAAACTAAAGACAAAGTTTCATTTATTTGTTTGTTTATTTTATGCTGGGAAGTGTAAACAAACCTACGGGCATGTTATTGTGCGATACAGTCTTCTTTCCTTTAATATATGAGACGATTTATATTGTGTGCACTTTGAGACGAATACTTTTTTGTTCACTGTATATATACTATTACATTTTTTTTATTTCAACTCTATTCTAACGTGTATGTAGCTATATTTTAATAACTTTTTACTTCAACCATTTACTTACTAATACCTCAATCTCGATGTTTCACAGAGGCACGGTGGCTCAGTGGTAGAGCGCTTACCTCTGGTGCGTAGAGTCCCTGCTCCGATCCTCAGACAAGTAAGTTTGTTGTGGACAACATTGTGTCAGTGGGTTTTCTCGGGGTATTCCTGTTTCCTCCCACTTTCTCACTCCACCAATTCTACCTTCATTATTCACCTGACTCAATCGTTCGTCTCCTTTAGCATAAAGGACATAATCGTGGGACGTTAAACTGATTCGATGTTTCACAAAGGAAATGAAACGTGTGCTAGTAAAAGATGTTAACACATTTAAATTCTTGGTTATATTTGAAAATGCACAAAATATCACATGTACTCTATGAATTTAAGGAATTCAAAGATTCATCACCACAAAAACAAAACATAACACTGGATCTAAATAGAACAGAGTTGTTATACCAGAATTCATTTCTATATTATATCCTATTCTTCATCTACCGACCCAAACACTGGGGTCGGTGGTGTGGACTTATAACTTCATTTTTGGAGGTGAGATAGTGTGGTGAGAAACGACCTGTACTATTAGGACTGATCTTGCATGATGGTCGATGCACCTGTCAACTGCATCGGATTCAAAAGCCACAGCTGTGAAACAGAGCTCACGTTAACAGAAGGTCTCGAATGATGTTGATATTCATCTAAGAAATTATTTATTTTGGGGTTCGTCAAGGCACCTATACAGGGTGTTCAAAATTGTCACAAATTTAATTATGAATGAAGCTGAATGTTATGTGACGTCACATCATGCTTTCTTGGTGACACTACTTGACAGGTAATATTATACAAATAACATTGAAAACGTCCAGGGCAATCAAGATTCCGAATATGAAGACATTTGTCAATAGCTCAGTTCACTCTCGAAATAGCGCGTAACACAATGGCAAATCCTTTTATTATTTACAGAGAGTTGATTTTGAGTTGAATTTAGTTTAGCGTCCCTTTCAGCAGCGAGGCTATATGAGACGTGAACCTACTGATTAACGTGGAATCCGAACCACATGAGCTCCCGTCGGAAAGCGAACCCGGGTCTCCCACGCTAAAGGCGCGTACGCTAACCGCTTAGCCACGGAGCAGCTCTTATTTACAGAGAATCCAACAAACAAGTTAAAAGTATAGGAAACACTTTCGTTCTTAACATAACTTACAAGTTCACATGAAGTTTTTCCAAATCGTAAACAATAATGAAGCAGAACATTAGAATACAACTAAAGGTCACACGTAAACATTAACGCTCTTAAATATAATTTGTCGTACACAATAATTAGGTTGTACAGACTGGTTCCACTTCTATTTAAAGGAAAGCTATAAATATGTAATTGTATTTTCTATTTTGGTCTCACGCTTTTGCTTCATCGATAACTGAAGTCCAGTTTTCTCTCCATCTTTACGTTACGCGTACTACAACGTAATGGAAGTGTACGGGAAACAGACTAGAATTAATACCACAGAATCACATAATGAGACTGTCAGAAAATTGACACAGGCTAGATGCGTGACGAACTACTGTTTTACCAGGAGTTAAGACTCTTGAGACGTCCGGAGTAGAGACTACAGAGAACGGAAATTGTACGAGTGAATAGACTTCAAAACGACCCATACCCTATAGCAGTGGTTCTTAATCGATGTGTCGCGACACACTGGTGTGTCATGCAGTCCGCTAAGGTGTGTAGCAAAATTTTAGAACTTAAAAATCATGAAGAATTTGATAGTTATTAGTTAAAATCGACTAATAACTATCAAATTGTACTAGTCAACACCTCCAGCGGTACCAATACTGGTCAGTGCTATATAGAGTTATTATAAAAACTAATTGGTTTCACTATTATAACAGATATTATTATTTATAATAAAAATATCAAACAAGCGTGCCGCAACGTCCAGGATATTCAGTAAATAATATCCTATTATTATAACAGACTTTCACTTTGTGTGTCGACAGTGAAAAAAGGTTGAGAACCACTGCTGTATAGAGTGGACCTTTAATACAACAAAGTATTGTAGAAGTTAATATACCAAAACTTAAATTAATCCTTTTCCATATTGGTGTTGTTTCAAAATGCTCTAAATTTCTATGCACCAATTTTATTTTGACAGGTCTTATAGCACGGCCAACAAGAGATGGTCTCTGACGTTTCTTACCACATGCGGTGGGACATTGCAACCCCTACTTTGATACCAGAGTTACCAACCACGATCACTCTGTCTTATACCATTAATTAAATTGCCACTACAGTTTCACCGAAAAAATCCTTGACACGCGAGTAGTGGCAATCTTACTGCGAGCTGTCAGAGACGTTCTCTTACTGGACGCACTATAGTACGTGGAAACCGTACAATTGAATTCAGTAAACAGAGATGTCTATACCGCGACAAAGTAACAGAAATTGAGAAAAGATCTAGATTAATAATACTACTATATTCTACTTGTAAATATACCCTACCGGGAATGGAGGCGCTCAGGAAATGTATTTAAGGGTCTTCACTAGAGCGAAATTAAATTACCGCTAATTTTAGTTTTTTTTTCTGTAATATCGGCAAAACAAAAATATTCGAAAAGCAGAAACGTAGTGAACTAGACAATATCCTTTTTTTTTTTTTTTTTTGCATTTGATATCTTTATCAGAATTCACATATCTGCGTTTGATGTGCCGCTATTTACAGAACCCGCAAAAAATGCTAAATCTATCTACAGTTGCAAATCGAAAGCAGATAGATGAGTTGTGATAGGGGTATCACATGCAAAATCGTATTGTCTAGTACAATACGTTTCTGTTATTTGAATATTTTTATTTGTTTTGAAGATATTACAGAAAAATTCTAAAATTAGCGGTAGTTTAATTTCGCTGTAGTGACGACCCTTAATGGATTAGGGCGACTGGCACTTTCTCAAGGACAGGGTTAGGCTGTGGCCGAATAGCTGATTGACGATGTGCCTTTGTAGACAAAGCGAGGTAGATAATGGATCTCGACAAGACCAAGACGAAACCAAAAGTACAGATCTTCCATATGCAATCATATGGCTCTCTTATTAAAAACAAAACACACGCATGCCGATCACCATGTTGGCATGCTGCTCATTCATAAGTATTTTTCAAGATGATTAAGCACAGTATTAAAAAAAACTAAAAGAACTACTGTACTTTATGAAAGAAACCACCTGCGCCAATTTTTACATTTAGTTTACAGTGCCAACTTATGTGAAACGAATTCTTATTCTAGAGCTACAAATAACATTACCAGAAGAGCTGAAAGAACGAAATTGATGTTTCTCTTTCTGACCTCGTTCTAATTCTCAAGTGTCGACAAATGTGGATGAGATTAGGTAAGACATGGATCGAATTTGAAAATAAAACAAGACGAAACGTATGTGAAAGTGGAGTGCAAAATATATGAAGCCAGGTGGGCAATGAACTGAAACGACACTATTACAGCTTCCATCATGACAACTATAAAAACCTTGCCTTTATGTGTAAAAGAAAGAAGATAAACTTCAATAGAACATATACGAACAAAAATTCATGTACGAAACGTTGGTCCAAAATGTCCTGAGGTTTCTTTCACTTTGTTTGTCATATACTGTGGTAACACGACCTACAAGTTCTGCTATTGCAACTAATTCAACTTAATAAAAGAAAAATATTAACTGAAAAAATAATGAATTTGCAAGCAAGCGTTCGGTTAACAAGCATGTTACGTGAGAGCGTTTCACTATAGAATAAGGCATACATGTCAAACTGGTGCGGCCAAAGTTAGACATAGCAGATACTCGGTCTGTTGAGTCTACATATCGGGTATTCTAAAAATGACGCCCACGGACTACAGAGCACTTACAAGTCAAAGCGAAAAACACATAGCCTCTAATTGTATACCTTTCAGGTCCTCATCTGGAGATGCCAATTGCACTATCTGGCAACGTCGCATACAAAAGACCATAAAGTAGATCTACCAGTCCATCGAATAGTTAGATCGATTCTTTCCGGATCGCAGTTAAATCGATAGGTGACACTAGCACCACCTAGTCTCGGGTTCCAACCCTGCTCTCGCCAAGTGAACTTTGTGGTGGACAAACACCGTGTGCGTGGTTTTTCTCGGGGTTCTCCCGTTTCCTCCCACTTTCTTCATTCCACCATTTCATTCACTACTCATTACCACCGTCTCCTTTAGCCTAACCGGCATAACCGTGGGACGTAAAACTCAAAATTTCATTTCATTTTTTCACTAGCACCAAATATTAGTGAACAATTAGTAACTGATGGATTCGTAGGCAATGCTAATTGTTCTAAGGTAATCTACGATGTTGCCACATACTAAAATTTTTGACTCCCCATAGCAGCAGAAGGCGGCGGTCCTGGAGAGTATATCGTTATATAGCATTTTCCCTTTAGTTTGACATGTAGAATCGTGTTCTGTTGTCCGTAGACGCCATATCGAGTGTAACAGAATACATGTTACAACGCTTGGAATCTTTCAGTTTTACGTCCCACGATTATGCCGGCTAGGCTAAAGGAGGCGGTGATTATGAGAAACTAATAAAATTGTGGAATGAAGAAAGTGGGAGGAAACAGGAGTACCCCGAGAAAAGCCACGCACCATAGCCACTGAGCCACCGCAGCCATGCTTGGAAGGAGATTCTATACAAGGAAACGAAGAAAAAAGTCGATGTAACACACAGTGAAGTTCGGCGTCATGACCAAGTTACACTTACATGCTGTCGCAAAAGTTGGAAAATGGCATGTCACATCGCATTATGGATAAATGAGAGATGCAACAAGAAACGGTCTGAGACATTTTTGGGGAAGTAATATCTGAATTACTTAATGGCGCCAGAAGCAGGATGGTAGGAACGCGCGGTAAGGAATTTGACACAGGAGAGACACGGACCCGGAGTCTACGTGGACCAGAGGTGACCACTTTGACCTAACCTCACTCTACCTCACGCTCACAAACTCATTTCGACCTCACGCTCACCTCGCCTATCTGACCTCACGCTTACACCAACAGTCTGACCTCACACTCACTCAACCTCACGCTCACTTCGTGAGGTAGAGGTTGGGTGAGCGTGAGTTCCGAACTCGTGAGCGCCGATTTCGTGAGTTTGGGCACAGATCCTCCCGCTAGCATAATGAATATATTCGGCATGCAAACCAGTGTGGAAACTCATTGGGGAGCAGGAATCTCGCTAAGAATTTAAGCACTCTGTTTTGGGGGGCGAATAGTATATTCGGGGGAAATTGCGCCCAAGTAGTTGGAGAGATGGGCTCCCCTTGGCCGAGGGCGGGGGAGGGCTGCAATTCTTATGTGGTTAACTGCTAGCCCAAGATTCATGATTCCTCTCCCCTCTAGAATATTCGTAAATATAACACTGACTTAGACTAGAAAATCCCTATTAAACAATGGCAAGCGAAATCACAAGAGAAAACTATAGTTAAAGGAACAAAGGAAAATATTCAAACCAGTTTTGGCGGTAATATATCTTTAAAAATGTAGGTAAATACCAAACAATCTAATTTAATCAGTTATTTTATGATACTAAATGATGAATATTCTTGAACGGATTTCGAGGCCAAATACACCAGTGTGCCTGACAAAACATCAAGGCATTCCGTGATTATTTTCTACTTGCTTCCAAGAGATACTTGGTGACAAAGAAACTAAAACTTCTATCCCAAGTTGGCCAATGAAATAAAAAAGTAGCGGACCAAAGATACTCCCTGCTTACCTATGGTCGTTTCACAGCAACTGTTATGTTCATATAGAGAAAAAGAAGCTTTTGTGTAGAGAATAAAAATCTACAGTTTTTTCGAATTCTTCCTGCTATTGGATGAACCAGGTGTCTACTTTGATCCAACTTCACTCAACCTCACGCTCACAAACTCATTTCGGCCTCACACTCACTCGACTTCACGCTCACATCATCAGTCTGACCTCATGCTCACACGACCTCACGCTCACATCACCAGCCTGACCTCACGCTCACTTTGTAAGGTTGAGGTCGAGTGAGCGTGAGTTTCAAACTCGTGAGCGCCGACCTCATGAGTTTGGACACCTTTGACGTGGACTGATCCGGAGAGACCGACATGCAAGAACTGGACATAAAATTCGCTAACCAGCGAGTTATGTATGCGAAGCACATAACGACTGGACGTGATCAGTGGCGTTTCTACAAAAAATGAGGAGCATTTGCCCCCCCCCCACATGAAACTCATACGGGAAAATCCAATTTGGGATACGGAGGTTTTCAAGATGTAACTTTTTGAAATGAATTAATGGGATCTGCATTATCCTAACTTGCATGGGAAAGTTCAATTCAGAATATGAGATTTTCAAGGTACAAGTAACTTTCTGAAATGAATTAATGGGATCTGCATTACCCTGTCTTAAATGAGATAATTTGATACGAGATTTAAGATACGAATGACTGTTTGAAACAAATAAATAGCATCTACATTTACCTAACTTATATGAAAAAAAAATCGATCGAGGATACGAAATTTTCAACATACAAGTAACTTTCTGAGACGAATTAATGGGATCTCCATTAGTCTGCCTTGAGTAAGTTCAAAACCCAACTTCTAAGGCCTACAATCGGGAAACCAAAGGCATGTACACAATAATATTTTATATACATACTAAGCTCGTCAAGTTTTATCACCATGACAGTTCGGATGAGATTGGACTTCATCGGTCGTGTACGACGTATATACTATCCTTTTTTTTTTTTTTTTTTTTTTTAAGAAATGGCTGAAAATCCAAGTCGGCAGAGGCAGTTCAGAAATAGACCCGAACAAAGAAGGAAAGAAAAGCAATATAAGAATCACAGATTCATGTCCACGTATGCAAATTTCTACTTATATGTGCATGCATTCTTCGGTAAACAGAACCATGAAGGAATGTTTATTTTTATCCAACTACCTCATGCAATATTTCAAAACAATGAGCGGTGTGAAAAAAACAGCCACTGCGTTTATCTTCGTTACCGACCTGGAACATCCAGAATACTAATTATGCAACGAGGAGCAGGGGCGAGAGAGGAAACAGAATAACGCCTCCTGAAGGTAGTGGACCGATTCAAGAGAAAGTCGAAATAAAGCAAAAAAAAAAAAAAGCTTGGTTAAAGGATTGTGTTTAGCTTGCACGAGCGACTAAAAAGTCTGCCTAGTGCTTGGATGAAGTGCTGGTTCTCTTCCGTTCTCTCGCTGAAGGAGAAAAAGGAAGTTACATCATGCTTAAGATGGTAGTTGTAGCAGATGAAGAGAAAGCGGAACCAATTGGAGGCACTCAAGATAAGAGGCGAACCGGCTGTATCACGGCACAACTCCTTCGCACTTCCCTCATTATCACATTTTGAATATTGCAAAATATTTACACTGAAGAGCACGGACTATATTATATATACAATATATAGGAAGTTTCAGAACAACACAGACAACGTTTGGGAGGCGATTCCTGGCACCAAGATAAGACCAAAAGTATAGACCAACCTGGGTGCACAAACGCTTCCTTTCGGAATTATAGGCTTATGAAAATATGAATTTAATAGTCCATAGCTCCAAAACTATGGAACCTACCGAAATCGGGTCAAAACTTCACTTAGGAACAATTATGTCCGCTATCCAAAACAACATCTTTCAGATTCCCAAAATACTCACGCAACATATTTTATATAGAGGGACTGGCTACGGGCATTTAATTTGAAGAACTCATCAACTATCTCTATAAAAATTGTTGAGGAAGTACCGTAGAATTCTGAAAATTGGATATTTGGCTAGGATACACATTAGTTCCTACGTGAAGCCTTAACCCGACTATGGTAGGTCCCATGGTTTTGGTGCTATGGGTCTTTAAAGTTCATTTTTTTTTTCATGTTGTCAGTAGCCTGTAACACCAAAAGGAAGCATTTGTCCACCAGGTTGGTCTATAGACTCTACTTTTTATCTTATGTTGGTGTCAGGAATCACCTCCCAAACGTTGTTGGTGTTGACTTGAAACACCTTATATATATATATATATATATATATATATATATATATATATATATATATATAGGGTGTTTCAAATATATGTGTGTGTTTGTTTGTTTTGAAACACCTGTTCTTCGCACGGGGAAAATAGATTTGTGTAGCGTATCTGAACAATCTTACCCTTCTTGGGATACTAATTTCAATAAAAGTGTAATCATAATACCCCTAATATATATTTTTGGCATTTATTTTGAACCTTTTACTCCCTTAGGCTACACCCTTTAGTCAGAGTGACATAATAAAAATCCAGCTCGACGTAGACGTAGTATCCTCGAAAATTCATTTCAAACGGGTCAGCCGTTTCCCCGCACCACAAACAACGTACAACCAGTGTTACAAGATTACGCTGATTGGGCGAGTTTGAAAGTGCTCTTGCTACCAAAATTTCAAATTGGTCGACACGCTACTTTATTTTTATATATGAAATCACAGATTACTAGTTTTATACAAAAATAATAAAAGTTTTGTCTGCTGAATATTTTATTCACAACGAACAACAGTTTTAGCAAAACTAACATGCTTGATATTTGTTTAGTTCTTGTCTTAGTAGTTTTTTATTTCCAGATCTGACAACACTCGACTTCTGTTGAGCTTGTGCTGTTCCAGTCACTGACCGTTTTGATGTCTCACTTAATGCCTGGGATTAATAGTTGTACAGAGCTCTGTAAACGTGAATATCGCAAATTTAGTTGTGCTACAGTATTACCCATATTAGCATAATGAGTAAGTGGAGCTACAGTAAAAACTTCCAAAACTCATGACTTCCTGATCAAGAATGTAGTAAATGAATTAAAGAAGTAAGGAATCAGTGAAAAATCATACTATAAACGTTGTAAAGCGTATTTAAGAATCTACAAAACTGACTTAAGCAAACATGTCTCCTTCAAGATCAGAAAGGTAGACCATTATATACTATCACCATCTACCCAGTTCATTCCATACTGTAGTTCTACTGCTTTTGATGTAGTATGGAGTTTGCCTTAACACGTCACTGCCAATAATCCTAAACTGCGGCCGCCGACTGATCGTTGCCAACCCAGACATATGACGAACGTATTTCCAACTAAAGGTGGTAGTGTTAAATCAATGTATATAACTCGTAACAGTGTATAGCTGCAAAGTAATTCATTTTATGACTGGATTAGAAATAGTTCAAGTTCGCTACTCTTAGAGTACAACCATGCCACTTTCTATCTTCGGATCTGGCAAAACTACAGGCAACGTCGATTTCAATCTGTCGAAAATAATTATAAAAATACGACTGGAAATCTGGAACCGCTGGAGCACATGTTCGTTTGTTCTTAATGAAGAGTATATTTGCCAAGTCTCATGGACCTGTCTCGAGTGACTCGTGAGAAACTATATTTAGGACTGGAATTTTGATCCTCGAACCCCTTAGGACATGGTACTGGATCAAAGTGACACGATAAAAACCTAGCTCAAGATAGGTACTTATTATGTAACAAAAGTCATGTCAAACTGCTTAGCCGTTTCCCGTGATGAATCACAAACAGGAGACAACGTTCCTATCAATGTGGGGAAAAAATACAGAAAAAAAGCTTTCTTTGTAACTTAAAACGGGAAATTTCGCAAATATTGAGGCATATGTCCGTTTATGTTTAATGATAAGTTTTTGTACCGAGTTTACACGTTCCGATCTTGAGTAATTCGTGATAAACTCAATTTCCCATGTGTTTGGGTCCCCAATACCTACTTAGGATACGCCCTCGAATAAAAATGACATGATAAACGAATCAAAATGACATAGGTAGTAACTATGTTCCAAAATTTATTTCAAACTGTTCAGCCTTTTTTCGAATAATGCGATCAAGACAGCAAACGCTGCCGCTTTCAAAGAGACGAATACTCGTATATGGCCGTCTAGAAATTAGCTGCCAAGTATCGTTACATTCATTTATATAAATATCTCTCATTTTAACGTCCCACGATTATGCCTTTTAGGCTAAGGGAGGAAGGTGATTAAGACAAGTGAACGAAAATGGAAGAACTAGTGGAATGAGAATGTGGGAGGAAATTGGGGTACCCCAAGAAAAACCACGGACATGATGTTGTCTATCAGAAACGTACCTGGCCGGGGATCGACCCAGGGATTCCGAACACCACAGATAAGTGCTCTACCAGTGAACCAGAGTGCTCCTCTCTCATTTCTTCTTTTGTTAAGTTATCTCGTTTACTTTTAACTTCCTCCTTTTCTGGGTCATCGTTCGTAACATGTAACACCTTTGCTTATCAAATTTGAAAAAGAGCTCCGTCGTTGCTAAGCGGTTAGCGTACGCGCCTTTTAGCGTGGAAGACTCGGATTCAATTCCCGGAGGAAGCTCAGGTGTTTCGGATCCGACGTTAAGCTGTAGGTTCACGTCTCCTAAGGCCTCGCTACTGAAAGGGACGCAAAGTCAAATCAACTCAATTCAAATTTAAAAGAGAAAAAGATGGTTTCTAAAAACAAAATTATTTGACCATAGGGGAAGAGGGATCTTACAATTATTAAAATATAGGAATCAATATCGAAATCGTTAGTAGTTTTACTTTTGACGGACGATAGGAGAGAATAAAGTATGGTGATCATTAAAAAAAAAAATCGAGGTTTAAACAAATTTACACATTTCATGGCCCCTACAAGCCGACAAAGTGACTTTTTGATGTCCATCTTCCGGTTACCCCGATGTAAATGTGTTCTCTGGTCTAGATTAGGGACGGCGATATTTTCTGGAAAAACGGAAAATATTTTTTTCCGGAAACCGGAAAACTGAAAATTTTTCGGATAAGCAGGAAGCGGAGAATTTGCCGGAATAGCGGAAACGAAAACGTTTTCGGAAAAAATGGAAACGGAAAAGTCTCCGGAAAAAATGGAAAATTTGCCGGAAAACGGAAAATGTGGTTTCCAGAAACTGGAAAACCTTTTCCGGAAATGGCCATCCCTAGTCTAGATGGTGTATCGTTCAACGTATTCGCATCAAATTTTAAACTTACGGTCTCTATGAGATTCTCTGCGGGCACCTTTGAAATTTTCTTCCTATACCCAAAAGCATGATTTTCTTGAAAACGGCTCTAACGATATTGTTTGTATTCAATGTATCAATATTTCATTAGCAACCCCATAGTGTAATACAAGTCGTTCCAGTGGGGAGAAAACCCAGGAGTAGTAGCATGCTCTTGGGAGTAAGTTTTTCTCGGACAACATTCCCAAAAAGGACTCTGGCGATTTTGTCCACACTTCATGAATAAATATTGCTCTACTAACCTCACAGTGTACAGTAAGTAACTTGTCCTGAAAAAATCTACAAGGGTAGTTTACTCTTGGGGTGTGTTCTTCACGGACGATTTTTTCAAATGACGGACAATTTTGTTCATATTTCATAAATAAATGTTCCACTAAGAAACCTACAGTATGATATGAATTTTACACTAAAAAGTACACAAAGGGTAGTTTGCTCTTGGGGCTGTTTTTTTCCCGGGGGACTTTCCTGAAAACAACTCAAGCAATTTTGTTCCTATTTCATAGATAGATATTCCTCTAACAACTCTAGGATATGGCTTGAATACATTATCATTTCCAAAGTCCATAAGGGGGTAAGTTTGATCTTGGCGGTTTTTTCTTCGATACAGTTTTCCGAAAGTGCATATCATAATTTTGTTTAAATATCCCAAATAAAGGTTTTCGTAATTAAGTAACTGACGCTATGGCTTATGAAACCCGGAGGTTCAAGCCACGTTCACAAAAGCTCTCCATTGATGTCTGTCTTTAGCTAACTGGATCCAGTTTCTATTTTATATTCCTATTTCTTTGAGATCCATCTTAATATTGTCCTCACATCTGTGCCTAAGTCCTCCTAATGGTCGTTTTCCGACTGGTCTTTCCTTTGAGATTTTAAAAGCGTTCCTACTTTCTTCCATCCTGGCTACATGACCTGTCCACCTGAGCCTCTTAGATTTGATGACCCTAACTATGTTTAGTGGACGGTATAAATTATGCAGTTCGTCGTTATGAAGTTTCAGCGATTCCTCATTCCCGTTCCTCTTAGGTCCGAATATTTGTCTCAGAATCTTGTTCTCAAAATGCTTTCAGTGTACGTTCTTCCATTATTGTAAGCGACCATGTTTCGCAACAATGCAACACAATAGGCATGATTATCGTTTTACATGTTTTAAGATAAAAATTTCTCGACCGAATTCGCGATGACAATAGATTTTGAACTCAATAGTAATACGAATTCCGTGCTTTCAGTCCACATTTAATTTATTCGTGAATATGATTTGGTCTGTTAATATTGATTGAAAGTATCCACTAACAAAGGTTTTCGTAATTACGACAGAATAATATGATTCTTAAACTTACATGATAAAGTGCTTTACACAGAGTACGTGAAGCTGTGAAAAACAGTGAGTGAAAATGTCTTTTTTTTTTTTTTTTGCGTGCCCTGTATTTTTTTAAATATTATGGTAATACATGTTGAGTTATAATCTTGTAATCTTGTTCTCAAAATTTAATTTGTAGGAGTAAGATCTATCTAATTTTTTCTAAAGAATTAATTCTAACTTGCATAATGGCACTGCTTATTTTTGACTACTTTATTACAATAATTTGTATTTGTATAGTAATCATTTTTAATATACAGTAACTATAAATGTTGTTAAATATTTGTCATTTGTTTGGTAGTCGGGGGTCGTAGGGTAATGTTGGAATGAAATATGATGACAGAGTTGGGAATTGACAAGGTACTTTCTGTATTCATACTCCAATTTCATTGAGTATGCAATCCAAAAGCAATTTCGGTCTGCATGCATAATAACAAAATGCTAACATGATAAAACAGTTGAACTTCAAATGATTTTTTAAAAATGTGTCTCGTACGACCCCCCAATAAACCGAAATTTTCACTACACTTTTTTTCCCTTCTTAAGGTGCAAGATATTAGGAATTCTCGCTTCATTAAGGAATACATATGAAATATGCTACAATTCACTATACTTATACAAAGTTGGTAGAAGTTAATCATGGTGGCTAAAGCGAAGACCAATAACGGGATGAAAATTTACATTCGATATGACTCTGTACCTTAAAAAAGTTTCCCTGCCTGACATGAACAGATGCTTGTTTTCCTCTTTTGCAGTGGCAAGGAGAGGGTGTTTGTTTTGATTGCCTATCGGCTTAAGTGGAATGAATAATAGAGATCGACAAGATTTTAAAGTATAACTGAACTTATGGAAGAAAAATTGAGAATAATTCCATGAATATGTTTCAATTTCTTCAGGGAGAGAATACTCAAAGATTGCCTTCGTCTGAGATGCTTTTCTGGCCCTTCTTCCAACAGGTATTGATTACATGTCGGGACTTGGGTTGCCAGCTACGTGGGAAAAAAAAATAAACGATTATCGATATTTGTGTCATTAACGCCGACTCCAATGCATAGTTGTCGCGGTACATGAAGGACGCAGAATAATTTTGTCTCCCAGATGTTCCTATTAATATATATATGATTATATACATTAATTGCATATTTGAGATGTTCCATTTCTAAATAACATGCGTGGAAAGGTTTAGCTCTACAGCCTCACTGTCTCGCTAAATGAAATGAAAATGAAATCTTTCAGTCTAACGTCCCACGTTTATGCCCTTTAGGCTAAGGCAGACAATTAAAGCTAGTGAATGATTATGGAAGAATTAGTGGAATGAGAACGTGGGAGGAAACGGGAGTATCCTGAGAAAACCCACGGACACGATGTTGTCCACTACAAACTTACTTAGCCGCGGATCGAACCAAGGATCCTACGCACCAGCAGTAAGTGCTATCACTGAGCTACCGTGCTGCCTCCACATTGCCTCATTAAAGAATCTATAACTCCAATGTACAGGATGTCCGAGAAGTCCTTCCCTGATTACAGAAATTGATAACTCAGGCTAGAAATAAGATAGAAATATGAAACTGGTGTTGAATTATTTACAAACTATAAAAGTTTTTGTCTGTGTTAGATTTGTTCTGTTTTACCAAGTCTCATTTTTTTTTTTTTTTTTTTTTTTTTTTAGGTTTGTAGTACGTAAGTAAGAAGCCCAAGAAGCCATGCCAACCAACCAGGAGAAGGCACAGTGTGTCCTGTGATACCATGAGACACGATCACCAACCACGGTGCAGAGACAGTTCCAGACAACATTTGGGAGGACTCCACCTGATGTCAAGAGCATTAAAGCCTGGTATGAGAAGTTCAAGAACACAGGGTCGGTTGCTGACCTTCCGAGGTCTGGTCGACCAAGAACCTCAGCAGACACGGTGGAGGCTGTGCGGCAGTCTTTTCTGAGAAGTCCTAAGAAATCGGTGCGCAGGGCCTCACGTGAATTACAGATACCAAAAAGCTCTATCCATGACATTTTACACAAACGTTTATTGTTGCGTGCTTACAAAGTGCAACTCGTTCAGGCTTTGTTGCCCGACGACGGTACACGTCGATATGACTTTGCGGTCGAAATGCTATAACGTATTGAGGACGATAATGGTTATCTCAGACGAATTGCCTTTTCCGACGAAGCGACATTCTTTGTCAGAGGAGTAGTGAATCGCCATAATGTACGCATTTGGGGTTCAGAACCCCCCAGGGAGGTCAGGGAGTTCACCAGAGGCAGTCCAAAGGTGAATGTTTGGTGCGCGTTATTGCACGATCGAATTATCGGGCCATTCTTCTTCGCTGAGGATACCATCACATCTGCAGTGTACCTGGATATGTTGCAGCTGTATGCTGTTCCTCAGCTGCTTCAGTATCGCCCCGATGTCGTTTTTCAGCAAGACGGTGCACCACCTCATTGGGGTTTGGACGTCCGTGCCTATCTCGATAGGACATTTCCTGGGCGATGGATTGGTCGTGATGGACCAACAGCTTGGCCTCCACGCTCTCCTGACATAACCCCATTAGACTTCTTTTTATGGGGTTATGTCAAGGATGAGGTCTACCGAACACATGTACCAGATCTTGAAACCCTGCAGCAACGAATAACCACAGTCGTTGCATCGATCCCTCCAGTGATGTTGGCTAATGTGTGGATGGAAACCGAATATCGCTTAGATGTGCTACGTGCTACCAAGGGTGCTCATGTGGAAGTGTACTGATGTGACCAAAACTTTTATAGTGTGTAAACAATTCAACACCAGTTTCATATTTCTATCTTATTTCTAGCCTGAGTTATCAATTTCTGTAATCAGGGAAGGACTTCTCGGACACCTGTATTTTCTTATTGACAGAAATTCGTTTTCAAGGCCTGACGAGACGTGCAATTCCTGATACAGATCCATCCACAAGACACAGCGTAATATGAGCTGTTTACATGAAGTTTTGAAACTTATCTATCGGCAGTTGATTTAACTACAACAAAGTTGCAAGATAACCTGGAGCAAGTTTCTCAATACTCTGAAGTTTTCAAGCGTATTTTGCAAATCGTAGACTATTGCAAAACAGAATAATGGGTCATTTACAATAGAAAACTCGTAAAATCATAACACCAGAATCATTTACGAAAATTCGTCGCTTTGGCTTGTAGACGCTAGTGCCATTTTTTTTTTAAATAAAATGTACAGGCCATCGCACTAAACTTTCTCGCTGCAATTTTGTTACGCTGCAGTTATTTGACTTATTACTGGAACATTTATTTGTGTAGTACGAACAAGTTATAAGGCGTTTTCAGAATTCTTTGCCCACACAAGTGCCGTAACATATTTGCCACGTGTCGGGCAATTACACTATCAAGCGAACTGAATGTCACGGCCATTGAAGAGGCAATTGGTAATGACTGGCGATCTAATTTGGGATCTTCAGACCGCGAAGAAATTCTTGACCGGTCAACATATGAATTCCGATGACAAAATCAAACCGATTCAGCACAGATGATTATACTCCCAAAAAGCGGACTTCTATGAACAGGGTATCTTGAAGATTGTGCCACGATGGAAGAAATGTGTTAAAACATTTGGCGGCTATGTTGAAAAGTAGCTTTGATATGAGCCTTTTCTTTGTATATATTCCTGATGTATTCTTCTACATATATTGTTATGCTTTACTTATTAATCAGCCCTTGTATATAGTGGAAAGTGTGTTTTCTGTGGTCACAAATCAAACTGGTGAGACTTAAGAATACTAATGACAAGAACAGAGGCAGGTGTAACACCCAGGAATATATGTTGAGGTGTCCGAAGTTTAGGGGGAGGGTCCACCAGTAGTAGTCATTATGTCTAGGCATTATTCTATACTCGATAAAACGATAAGTAATTTTAAAGTACTGCCACCTACATTCTTAGCAAAAACAATAAAACTTGATTGTTTTTATAAGAAAAGAAAGAGTTTAGATGTAGTGTAAGATCAAATTTTAAAGGTAACTTAATCATTTCTCGCCTAGAGCAGCCATAGTTTTAAGAAAGTGTAGAAATATCTGTCGAGTTACGAAGTGTGGGCGGTCCGGACTACCCTTTGGGTACGCCCCTGAGCAGAGCCGAATACTAATGAATTGAGAGCTGCTCAACAGGGTCATGCTCATTACAGTAATTTAGAGTGTTATTCCTCATTTTAATACCCATGGACTACTCTTATTTTCTGCGTGGGAATGTTAGCAGAAACATGCATGTTCGATTCTAGTTAAAGCAGGTTTGTAACTCAAAGTGAATCGTAAACAAGAATTAGTACGTCCATATAATACCTCTGAACAACGGACACTATGGGGTATAATTATTTCTTTATAAATGAAAAGTGTCCGTTACAGATAGGTTATGTAATTTAGATTACTCAGCTCACGTTGCAATTGTATGCAGAATAGTACACTAAACGTACTAGTTGTAAACAAAAGCTAATATTGAAATACTATAATCAATGTTCGTAAAACAAACGATGTGTATGCCTTTATCTTTGAAGTTGCAGTGGAATATGCAAACCCCAAAATAATAATAAAAAACAGTGAATTTGTCAATGCACTGAAGCAGTTTTGCATAGATTGCTTACCAACATGACTCCCTACACATCATTCTTACTTGTTTTGTAGGATTCCCACCAGAAACCAATTTACAGTGACGAGAGAAAATACTCTCTTAATTGACTTAAAAACAGATTCGTCTTGCGGTGAAGGAATTTTCTGCCTACTGTACTCTATCGCAGATTTATTTTCAAGAGGCCGCAGTGGCTTAGTGGTAGAGCGCTCACCTCTGACGCATGTGGTCCCTGCTTCGATCTCACCTCCTGCCAAGTGGACTTTGTGGTAGACATAAAAACGTGTGCATAGGTTTTCTCAGGGTTCTCCCGTTTCACGCATTTTTGTCATTCCACCACTATCATCCATCCAGTGCCGGCTTTGCTATATATGCAATTGCACGGGCCGGCAAAATCTGTCAAATATATTATTTAAAATAAACATTTCTTGTTAGAAACAGACTTCATGACCATGGTAGTTAAATTTACTAAGCTGACCTATTTGAATGCTGCAGCCATAAATCATGTTTAGGTCAGATTAGTTTAAGGTCACATGGACAGTGCTAAAGCAAATGGTTAAATAAATCCCAGCATGAATTGCTTGATTGTGGTCAATACAAGAATTCAATTCTCGAACAGTAGCGAACACCTGTTCCATTTAGTTAGTTATCACAGTTTTGATATGAAAACTAGTCTTGTCTTTGTTACAAACAATTTCCTTAGCACTGAAGGTGGAAACAAGATTTTTTAAAAATTTTTTAACATATGTAGAAGGAAAGTCAAGAAATAATTTTATATTGGAATGTTAAAAAAAAAAGTGATACCCGAAATACGGCATACTCCAGTTCCTAAACTCAATATCTTAGACACCCTGTATTAACATCTTTCCCTCAACTCGATTAGGATTTCTAGATTTCTGGGCTTTCGGCATCTAAGGCCATTTAGCCCGTCACTTTTGAGGGAGCACACTATCCGAGGGAAGGGAGGGAAAGAAGCGGCCTGGACCTATACATTAGGTACCACCTGGTGTGAATGAGGAAAAACCAGGAAAAAATCATTCAGGGTGGCTGGCCTGAAAGAGCATGTTATAATTTTTCGACAGAATGCTCCACCGGGAATCGAACCCTGGACCACTCGCACCGAAGGCGAGAGCGTTAGCGACTACGCTACGCGGGGCCACTTCCCTCAACTCGAGTGCGCGGAAATATTTTATTGGTAGTTCTTTATTGGACTTAAGGAAGAGAACAATTTGGCAAACCTAATACGAAAGAAAACAAATTTTAATATTCATAAGTATGTAATTATTAACTTTAAAAAAATACGAAAAAATAAATCAATATGTTTTAATTAACATTAAGAAAATTATTAACAGTTCGTCTGATTTCTTCATTTCCTAGCTTTCTTATATAATACAAAAATGAGATCATTAGATCAGAAGTACAAGAATCGTAAACAAGCGAAAAATCAATCCATTTGACGAGGTTAGGCAACAAATCCCACAAACGCATTAAACTATTTAATTTAGATGAATAAATAAGATAGAGATAGAAAATATACAGATAAATGAGGTGAGATAAAGATAGAAGTGTATATATCTTGATTTGCGCTTAATTTTCAGTGCCTAGCTGACTTTATATGTCGTAAATTGTGATTTTTACTATGTACCTCGCGCCCAATCGTCTGGCGCCTAAACGGCTTTGCGCCCAAACATCCGGCGCCCAAACGGCAGCGCCGAAACGTCCGCGCCCAAACGTCCTGTCCCGGTTCATGACGGGGTTAGCATAATTAAAATCGTAGCTTTTAAGATTTTTTTCTTTCTGGAGAAAGGAGGGATAAATGATGTCATTGCGTAGGGTTGGCTCTGCATCCATCTCATCGTCACCGTCTTCCTTAGCCTTGGTGCACAAACATGTGAGATTAAAAGGAAAAATCAAATAGTAGAAACCTTTTTAATGCTAAATATGCATGAACTAAGAGTACATTCTATTATGAGGAGGTTAACAAGTGTTGTAGGAAAACAAAGACTATCTGCCTTCGTAAGAAGGGTTTTGTTCCATAACCCATACTCTAATATAAAAAGCAAAATGACCATCCAGGCCATTAATGATATAGTCAGAAAAGTGAAATTTGGATGGAGAACTCACTTTCTCACGAAACCAAAAGATAAGATATTTTTTTAATTCGCATCTGAAGGTGGAAAAAAGGAACTTCATTTTTTTTTTATTTTTTATTTTTTATATAGAATACAGTATTCCTGAAGTTTGAGAGATAAACCTCAGAATAAAAACTCCTCAATAAAACTATCTGAATAAGTGTTCCAGTGTTTTCGAAAATTCTGTCCATGAATGGGGAAGGACGGTCTATTTCTGTCATATTCAGATTTTGGACTCTTTATTCACAAAATGCTCAACGCTCGAGTTAAAGGTGCAAAAGTCGGTAGATTAAAACGTACGGAAATACGTGTTTCAGCATTTTCGTAAATTTCGTTCCTAATTTCTATAATATAAAATTTTCCGATTCATCATCACCACAGGTATTCTGCCATTATTGGCAGGTCACTTGCTGCAACTGAGAAGCTTCCATGCTCCACGGTCTTCTGTTAACGTCTTCATCTTCACGTATGATTTTTCTATTTTGATATCATCCATTAGGTGCAGTCTCCTTCGCCCCTCCCCTCTCTTTCCTACTACCATACTCTCTAGCATACCCGTCATGACACAGTTCCTTCTTAGCCAATGTCCCAACCAGTTTATCTTCCTCTTCTTAATAAGACCTAAAACTGTTCTTTTTTTCCACTATTTTTAACACCCTCTCACTCATTCGTTTTACGCTCGACCCAACTAGTTTTATCCATTCTTCTCCACAGCCACATTTAAAAAGCTTCCAGTCTTTTTTTTAATGATTTTCGCGTAATATTCATGTTTCTGACCCATACTTTAAATCAAACATTTTATGAATATTTTCTCAACTCTTTATTCAAGGTCTAACAAAATAGTAATTTCTTCCTCCTGAAGACTTCTTTCGCCATTCCTAACCCTGCTTTTGTTTCTCGTTCACATTTCATACCATTACTAATAATGCTACTCAGATATCGAAAACCAAGCACTTGTTCTATTTTCTCCCCTCCTACTTCTATATTTGACACCAAACCCTTCGTTCCAACAGTGGTGCTTACCTACCCTCATGTCCATGACGCACCCCCTCAATTGTTTATCCGTAGGTGTTCTTTCATGAAAAAAAAAAATTTCGATTAATGTTTACACCCCTCAAACATATTTATATAGATTTTTAACCCCCAAATATTTCAATGACGCAGTTTGCGTCATAGCCCCCCTTTGTAGGCACCCCTGGTTCCAATCAACATAGCATTTGTCTGGTATTTTCATCCCATATTCTTCATTTTCCGATTCATTATTCAGAAAATGCCTAATGTAAGGATTCGCTGAAGTTCGGTATAAAAATCTACATTAAGAATGAGATAAACATACCCTCCAACGTTTTCGAAAATCCCGTTCCAAAAGGGGGACAATTTCTACAATATTTGAGTCCCCGATTTTATACTCACTAAATCTTATTTTTTCTGTGCAAGGAATGAACACTTCCACTCAGTAATATACATATTTTTGTCGGAACAAAAAAAAAAAAAAAAAATAAATAAATTATAGAGAGGTTTCACTTTGTATGTCTTAAGTTTTGGATTTCACCGTAAATATTGTTGAGAAACATTAATGCAACTGCGTAAATTCTTTAGATTATTTTCGTTGCTGCGTAATAACGCCTTTCTCTGACACAATGCCTTTTGTCAGTAGACAACCATCTACGAGAAACTCTTCCTACAGTAAATATACGAGGCAAGCGCCCAACCATCCGAGAGCATGCTGTGACGGAGGAATCAGAACATGAAATTAAAGTAAGACTGGGCAACACGAAGAACGTTGACGCATGAAATACTACAAGTAATAGTGACATCTGGCACGTAAAAGCTTCCTAACAGGATTCTATCCTAAGAAATATTTACCGTTTTCTGTTGAAAAGTCACTTTATTAGCCTCAGTAACAAGTCCACTACAGTATTCAAGTACATACTTAAAAAAAAAAAAAAAAATACTACGTACCGTATTGTTCCTTTCTGTCCACATGAGCTATGGATACAAAAGGCTATATTAGCTTCAGGTACAAGTGACCAGGCGCACACCTAGAAATTTTTGTTGAGAGGGGTCCAATATAACAAGCCACTACGTCTGCAGTGACTAGAAAATGTGGTCGTACAGTTCCAGGTTTTGTATAATTTCAATGTACTATTCATATCAAGGATGTAAAGTGGGTGATAAAATTATGCGTATTAGTGTATACATCTATGAATATATTAAGGTAAGATTAGTTCTTGAGTTTTACGCCCAGTTCAACAGCGAGATTGTGTGTAACGTGGACCTATTGATTAACGTGAAATCCGAATCGCATAACCTCCTGCCGGGAATCGAACCCGGGTGTCCCACGCCAAAGGAGTGTACACTAACCAGTTAGCAACGAAGGAGCTCGTGAATATACTAAGAGCCTGACATACTAAAAATAATACAAAATTTACAATTTTCTTTTGCTTGTTTTTCATAAGTGAAAGGAGATAGTGAAATGCAATTTACGACAATCATAGACAATATTATTCTACAACAGAAAATATGAACATGAAGAATTTTCAGTGTTGCCAGAATAATATTTTCCACAAAATCTAAGTCAAGGCAGCGACTAGAGGAACGAATTCAACCGCAATTGATTACGTAATTATGTTGTTTTGATATCCTGCGTACTAATTTTTGAGTATTATTATTATTGAATTTTAATAACGTATGTTAAAACTATTTTGTTTATTACAAACTAAATACAACTATTATTTTAAAAGTAGCTCGTTATTTTATGGCAAATGTTATTCTGGCAACACTGCAATTTCTGTGGATGGCAATACTGAAAATTCTTCAGGTTCATATTATCTGCTGCAGAACATTATCTATGATTGTGGTAAAGTTGCATTTCATTATCTCCTTTTACTTATCAAAAACTAGCAAAAGAAAAATGGTAAATTTTGTATTATTTTCAGTATGTCAGTAGGGCGTGTCATTTTTGAGGGTGAAATATACTTTTTGCAATTTTTCATGATGAGGGGTCTTAAAAGTATGTTTTTAGGTATGAGAAATTCAAATCCGCACTTAGTTTTGTGATTAAATAAATTCTAGCTAGGTAAATCAAGACTTGAATATAGCTCAAGAGCAGTTTTTGGAATTTAATACTAAAATACTTTCGAAAATGCCATGCAATGCTATGAAATAAATTATTTTTCCGTATGAAACATTTTATCAATCATCAAACATATTAATAAAGCTAGAGCTAGAGGTACGGTAAAAAGAATATATAATCAATACCTTGATAAAACACTCAATAAAATTTCTGCATACATAGACGTACGCACTGAAATACTGTATTTAGACTTTATATTATTGCATTGTAGTTACTAAGAACAGAAAGCATTATTTTGATTACGCACTATTATACTTTATAATTGTTTTAGTAAAAACATGTAACATTCTCCATGTTTCAAGTGTGTAGCTTCTGTTACAAATCTTGAGAAACACGTTTTTCATTGATTTTAAAAACACCTTACTCAACCACATTGACAAACTACTAATTTTCAACTATAATAAATTATTTTGTAACCGCTGCATCATACAGTTCATACACTTCTTACTTACTACTATAGTATTACTATATATATATATATATATATATGCTACATTTGTGTTACATTTTGTGATAAAGCTGTCCTTTTTTACTACAAATGTATTGAAGAAACAGCAACAAGTAAGCAATACTATTAACCCACAAGTTATTCACAAAACAAGTTTAATTATGTCCTGTTTTGATTCATTTTCGGATTATCTATGGACTTGCTTCTTGAACTATCATGTACCCCTCACGTTTCTCATGCGTATAGACTTTTGCTGCTGCCTCTGTGACTTGTTTCATATACCTTTCTATAGATTGAGCGTGTTTTGGCCACTGTGGTACTTTCATCGGAACGTCTACAAATTTATTTACTACTACTGTTGAAAATTTGCATGTCAAGGGAGGTTCATAAACACCTTTAGACCAGTCGATCATCTCAAGCACGAACGAGGCATTGGGGTCGATAGCTGATGTTTTCCTTGGACGTACAGAGAGATTTCCTTGTACTGCCTCACTTCTCAAGTTAAGTATCTTTTGAAGTACAGCATCCACAACAATCTTCTTCTGCATATTAAGTCACTGCAGTTGAAACAAGATGTGGCGTGGCCCTTTTTCTCAGCAATGCCTGATTTTGATGTTGAACCAGCAGGGTAATAGACACTAACAATGTATTTCACTATCTGCTTAAGATTTATGAGATATTTCACGTTAAGTTCATGTTTTAAAGCCCACAAACGACGCAGTCTATTTGCTGTACTCAACCATCTTGAATGATTGACTGGACCAATTTCAAGAAGCGCCAGATCCCATGGAGCTTTTCCAGTGAGAATGACCTGTGTAATCTGATATCCATATGCTTGATCTGTAGATAAATCTTTTACGATATTTTCACTCAGCGCAATAAGAGGCTCTCCAATTGGGAGTTTTTGCTATGAAGGGTCAATTTCAAGTCCAGTAACTGCGTCTAGCATATCTCCAATAATACCTTTCCACTGATTGCTAAACAAAATTATGCCATCCAGTGTTGTGATTAAGTGTCGCATAGGTAACCCGCTGGTGTAAAGAGCCCACACTAACCAATTTAGCTTACGACCGAGTTTGACTTCTACCCAATGCATAGTACGACCTTCCCAACCAGTGTTGACGTTAGTAAAATCACCTCCAATTGCCCTTCTAAAATCTTCAAGATTATCAGCAAAAATTTCAGCTTGCTTTTTATTGTCACAATCTTTCTGTGGAGTGAAATGATAAAGATAGCGTCCACCTGGCTCGCTGTAAACAGAATAGTGTTGTTCTCATTCCCAGGGAACTGTGATTTGAATTTTTTGCTACCAACATAACGTTCGTAATATCTTCACGGCTATCAAAGAAGATGCAGTCGATTATACCTTGCTGACAGAACTCATCAAATTCTTGGTCCACAGATTTCATTATATTTTTTTCTTGTGCTCCCTTCACTTTATTGTGATCAATCACAAGCCTTTGGTCTTTATCAGTCATCAAGCCAACATCCATAAGGGCGGTAGTAGATATGGCAGCTGTGGCACCTAAGCCGACACCATACCAAATGCTCTGCATGACAACATAGCTTAATGAGGGGAAGTTCAGAAGGTTACAATTCTCTGCCGGTTCCAATCAAATTACTCCTATGTGTAAATGTATTACGTTTCGTTTTTTGTCTTAGAAGTCATTGTAAGGAAACATCAAGAAACCACGATGTTAATATAAGGACTAGTTGAAAAAGTTTACACACTCAAATTTGAAGCTCTCAATCTTATACCATTGGAGTTATTACATAATAAATGTGAAAACTTTAGCACCCGTTTAAAATTGAAAATGTATCTAATTTAATGATTGTAGAACATAAATTTGACATAATAATAAAACTGTAATCCAGCAATGTGCAAATAGATAAAACTAATCTTAATAAACATGTATTTCTACTCAATAAATGAAATACAACGCTGGCGCCATCTATGAACAACAAAAGTAAATTTATAAAAAAAGAACGAAAATGACAAAACTTTGGACTGATATTTACCTAGCAAAACAACCTTATATCGAATTTGTAAATATATGCTTCGAAATACAATGTCAGGCCTCAACTTTTTAGCACCCCTCATTTTAGGATTTTGAAAATTGAAAAAATCGACACGCCCTAGTATGTCAGGCTCTTAACGATATATTATATATATATATATATATATATATATATATATATATATATATATAGAGAGAGAGAGAGAGAGAGAGAGAGAGAGAGAGATAGATAGATAGATAGATAGATAATAAGAATAAAATAATTCCAAGATTGTACTTGGAAAAAGTATTCATACAGATGACATATTCAAGAAAATAATAGTAACAATATCATCACTTATCGCTTTTAAATTGATTAGTACTTTGTAGGGTTCCTTTTAGCAGCTATAATTGTCTGAAATCTTCTGTAAACGCGAACGACTAAGTATTGTTTGAAGTATGCTAACCACTTGGCAGTAACAGTAACATAGATGGCAAATTCTTAAAGGAAGCCATTTTGTGTTTTGCCGTCTGCAATATTAAGATATTCCAATTTAATGTGCGTTTCGTACAAAGTTTAATAGTAATCCCCCAAATGCCAACAACATTCGTCGATGGCATAAGCAGTTTGAAAAGACTGGCTGTCTGTGTAATGGTGAAAGTTCGGAATGACCAAGAATGTGACCCAGGGAGCATTCCCACGAAACGTGCAAAATCTTCTTATTTCGGTTGAAAATAAAATCTTTCAGCTTAACATCCAATGATTATGCACTTTAGTCTAAGGGAGATGGGTGATTAATGCAAGTAAGCGGTGATGGAAGAATCGGCAGGAAGAGGATATAGTAGAAAACGGGATTACAACGAGAAAACCCACGGATAGCCCTACGATGTTGTCCACCACAAACTCCCTTGGCAAAGAATCGAACCAAGAACACCAGGCACCAGAAGTAAGCCCTCTACCAGTAAGCCACCGTGACCCCACCAATTTCGGTTGTAAATAAAGGCATTCTCAACATAATTTTGACAAAACAGATGCCTTTAAAAATGCATATTTCGGGATGACGAAAACTGACTAAAATTTGCATAACAACTTCTAAGGATTTGAGTAAATCCACTATTTCTAAATGCAAGAAAACGACTTGGTTCGGTCTTGAGGTAGTTAAAACTTATGTAGAAGCAATTTAAGAGCGTATTTGAGTAAAATAAAACGCACATTGAAACCATATATAATATCTGTCAAATATTTTTCATAAATTTTATTCTTCCCGTGCAAAGAACGGGTATTATGCTACCATTTCATACTCCTACCAAGTTCGTGACGGTCTACCTCCATGCCCATTTTGAAGTCTGGCCTGTCGTGTATAATGCCATTGTTTTCTTTTTTTAATAGAAAAATCAAATAAAGGTCGCAAGTAGCTACTACAATGCATAGTTACATAAGATTCAAAAATTAAAAAAAAAAAAAACACTACTTACAGAAAAGAATGTTTAACTGCATACAGTAGTACAAAAATGTATGAACAAATAGTTATACTCAATGTTATCGACACTAACACTCCATGCATAACTTATTATGAAAACGCGAGATATTTCACTGAAGCATTCGCTTACATAAGCCACCAGCATTCGTTTCATAAAATGAAGAAAATACTCAAGAGATGATAACAACAACAACCTAGCAGAGATTTGTGTCGTAAGTACGCACTTCTAATATCTTCAGAGCACGTCTACGTAGGACTGTACGGCATTTTAATGTTTTCATTTTTTTCAATTTTAGTTGTGTCCAAGCCTTCCACACGCTGTACGCTATACGTCACGTACAATCAAATTTAATTCGATCCAGTAATTATTTCCATTTAACTTCCTTTTTAAATATTGCCCACTCAACAACATGTACACAAATACAGGATGTTGGCGTGGGAGGCCCGGGTTCGATTCCCGGCGGGAGCTCATGTGGTTCGGATTCCACGTTAATCAGTAGGTCCACGTCTCATATAGCCTCGCTGCTGAAAAGGGACGTTAAACTCAAAAAATCAATCAATCAATCAAATACAGGATGTCCCATAAAGAACACAACTATAGAAATGGCCGCCATTTCTGTTTTAGCAAGTTGGCAGCACTGAACGTTTGCATCTGTTGTCTTTGTGGTTAGTAGTTACGGATCGCCGAATAGAGCATGATCGTCATCTGTCTTCTGTACAGGTAGGAATGGGTACGAGATAGGTTCCCTGACCGGACGATTTGTCGCAACGCTGAAGTAAATTGGCCACTCAGATCTTGTGATTTGATACCATCTGATTTTTTCATGTGCTGGTAGGCTATTTGAAGTTAGGTGCGTACGTCAAGAAACCACGATCACTTCCAAAGCTCACGGTCAAGATTCAGTATATAATTTCGGACCTACAGGTGCAAGTGTAGGGAAAAGTTATGGAAAATGTCATCGAAAGAATGAGAGTGTGCCTGCAAACTCGTGGAGTGCATATGAATAATACTGTATCATACTTCATACGTAAGCACAGATAGCATACACTGCAAAAATATGTAAATTACTTAATTTTATCAACAAATTTGTAAGTTATGCGCTCGAAAGTTGTGTTCTTATGAAACATCTTTGTAAAACGTCAAATATAAATGTGGTTACTACGTGTTGCGAAAGTCATCAACGGCTGGATTCCTCCCACTTAATATTTTTAGATGAAAATTTCACTCGGGGGAGGGAGTGAATAAAGTAACACTATTGGCAGAAGTTGGCAAATTAATTACAGTAATTTGTATGTAATTAACATGCATTTCACATGCCATTAATGAGCAGATGCAATATCTATGGATAGCCTAATATATGAACAACCTATGATGAAATGTTTTTTTTTTACTCTTATGTCTCCCCTTCCCTCCCAAACCCCACTGGATGTTATGATCAGCGCTCCTGTCCCCCTAATAATGCATACGCAAGAATGTTCATGTTCAGTATCATCACTATTTTAAAAAGTGGATTTTTAAGTTTAACGTCCCACGAATTATCCCTGTTAGGCTAAGGAAGACTAACATTAAGGTTGGTTTAAAGAGACAAGTTTTGCCGATAGATGGCACTACTGTCTTCGTGTCTCTCCCATGTATTTTTTATCTTTCACGAAAATTCACGATTGCTCTTACAAATTTCAACTTACAGACTTCAAATTTTTAGAAAAGGAGCTTCACAAGCTATCAAAGGCAATAATCAGTGCCGATTTTTTTTATTTAGAATTTTCTTTATTGTTGAAATGGCTTGATTGTTGAAATGGATATACAAACCTTTAACAATGGAATCGTTTCAAAATCGGCACGGATTGTTCCCTTTAATAGGTTATGAAGTTCCTTCTCTAAAAATTTGAAGTCTCTAGGTTGAAATTTATAAAAGAAATTGTAAATTTTCGTGAAAGGTAAAAAAAAAAAAAAAAAATACATGGGAGAGATATGAAGACTGTAGTGACATCTATCGGCAAAACTTGTCCCTTTACACTAACCTTAAGACAAGTGAATGACGATGGAAGAATTGGTGGAATCAGGGCCGGATCCAGGATTGTCTGAGGGGGAGGGGGTGCACCAATAACTACCAAAATAACCAATCACACTGAAACTATTCAAAGTGACATGTAACAATATTATTTACCCCTGACAACACTGATGCATAGAACGGAGAAAAGTTTTAAAAAGGGTTGCAAGTGTTATGCAGGCGGAAAATATGTTCTTCTCTCCTCCTGGCTTCTGTTTTCTTTCGTACTTGACAAATGTTATATTGTTTTGCTTGGTGAATCCTTTTCCTTCAACCTTTAGAAAAAATACTTAAACTATTGCTTTTGCAAAGCTCTACTTTCTTCTATGCCCCAAACGGAAACATGATGGCAGAAAGTTTCGGAAAGTGTTGCTATTTTCACTGCCAGCTTCTCATTTTAGATAGTGTAGATTTACAACGAAGGGGTGGGGGGTGCACGTGCACTTTTGTAACCCCCCCTAAATCCGGCCCTGGGTGGAATGAGAAAATGGCATGAAACGGTAGTACTCCGAGAAAACCCATGGACACAATGGTTTCGACCACGGAGAAGGGAATCGAACCACGGACCCCACGAGCCAGAGGTAAGCGCTCTACCACTTAGCCACTGTGCTGCCATTATTCATTTTGAAATTAATTGAATTCAAACAATATAGAGTTCAAGTTACGGTCACAATAGTTTTAAACCAGCAAACTGACTGCACAGTTGAATAACCGCTTTGCATTAGTGTCAGGAGCGTAACTACTATGGCGCGAAACCCCGCATATATATTATAGCACGGTTAATTATGAATACCAAGGTTTTCTTCATTAAATTTAGCACGCCTGGCAAAGCGTTTCGGAGACAAAAGTCATTCGTTAATTTGAAGGTGGCCACACAGAAAAAGGATATTTGAATAACAATACAGTTGAATAGGGGTGGCAAATACATTTTTATCAGCATAACAACCAAGTGTGCGAAACGGAAAGCAATTTGCAAGTAGCAGGACGCCATTACCATTCACCTCTCCCCAATAAGTAACCCCCTGTATATAGTCGACGAAATATATTTGGTCTAGGAATTAATTCGTGCGGTTGGTCCGCACACATTGAAGCTGTAGTACAAACACAAAATACATAAATACCTTAAGAAAAATATTGTCCATCGCTAGCCACCACTTTCGCCCATCTGTCAGGCAATGTACGGATTCCGTGGCGAAAGAAGTCCTCATCCTTGGAAGCGATCCAGTCAGAGACCCATGTTTCGATATCTTCTGAAGAAGTAAACCGCTGTCCAATCAAATCGTTGTTCATGCAATCGAACAAGTAGTAGTCCGAAGGAGCAACGTCTGGTGAATACGGCGGGTGGGGTAAAACTTCCCATCCGACATTTTCTAAATAGGTTTTGACCGGTTTTGCGACATGTGGGCGAGCGTTATCATGTTGAACAATAAGTTTATCATGTCTGTTCTCCCATTCTGGTCGTGTTCTGGCCAGAGCTTGCTTCAAACGCATTAATTGTCGTCGATAACGTTCTCCATTCATAGTTTCACCCGGTTGCAGCAGCTCATAGTACACCACACCTTTCATATCCCACCATATGCACAGCATAACCTTTGCACAGTGAATATCTCGTTTTGGTTGTGATGGACCTGGTTCACCTGGTTTCACCCAGGCCTTTTTTCGTTTAGGGTTCTCGTAATGGATCCACTTCTCATCACCCGTAATAATTCGATGCAGAAACCCCTTTCTGCTCTGTCGTTGAAGCAGCAATTCGCAAATGGTTTTTCGTCTTTCAACGTCTCTGTCTTTCAATTCATGTGGAACCCAATGTGACATCTTTTGAATCATTCCCATGGCTTTCAAGCGTTTGGAGACTGTTGTTTGATCAACGCCTAATGCTGCTGCAAGTTGTTCCTGCGTTTGACACGAATCCTGCTCGAGCAATGCTGTCAATTCTTCGTCTTGAAATTTTTTTGGCTGTCCAGCTCGCTCTTGGTCTGCCAAGCCGAAATCACCATTTCTAAACCGTGCAAACCACTTCTGACACGTTCGCTCAGCTAGAGCATGGTCACCATACACTTCCACCAAAATACGATGACTTTCAGTCGCACTTGTCTGCATGTTAAAGTAATGCAGCAGGACACCCCGCAAAAACACTTTATCAGGCACAAATTGCGCCATGTTCACTTAACTACAAACTGGTGTTGTTGACGCTTTAATCCACTGCCCTATACTACGAACGATACGCGATGACAGGGGTTTGCAACACATGTGTGGATACACGGAACTGTGGGACGCTCCGTTCGTTGCGCCATCTCTTGTCCACCCGCACGAATTAATTCCTAGACCAAATATAATAGCTAACAAACGAAGCAACATAAAGAGTAATCAATCACACTCACTAAACAATCAGCACATTGTAGATCCATCTTAATATAGACTTCCTATTTATGCCTAGGTCTTCCTAATGGTCATTTTCCGATTGAATTTCCAGGAAAAATTTTGAAAGCGTTCTAATTCTTTGCATTCTGTCTACATGACCTGCCAACCTGAGCCTCCTAGATTTGATGATCCTAACAATATTTGGTAAACGGTTTAACCCTTTGGGGATCTTATCGTACATTTTGTACGATACGCAATTTTCATCGTACATTGCGTTATTTCTCTTCTATTTGAGCTTTTTCGTCCTTTTTTTTTTGTTTTGTTTTTCAAGTCCAGATACATTGTAGAAGACATTACTTATGGTTTCAGACCGTCCTGCGTCCAGACATAGGAGGTGATGACGTCATAATTTTGATAGAAATTTTCCCTTATGAAGCCTATGTTCATTATTTTTTGGCGGGCTTATTTTTTCACGTAGAATATTGAAATTTTGCACAAACATTCAGTCCACCGAGTAGTATTTACCAGATTTTTTGTTCCGATGTCAGTGCTAAAACAGGGGGGGGGGGGGAACCAGAGGGGCAAAAGGTTGAAAAAAGGGATTTTTTACCCAAAAATCCCGTTTTTCAGGATTTTCCCGCCTCACATACATGATGGGGACACGTGAGTCATACCGTCTGAAAGGCAGTTCCATTTTGAAGAGAATGACGGTTGAATCATTATCCTAGGGTAATTAGGGACGTCTCAGGGATTTTTTGAAAAATATACTTCTATATAGGGAAAAATGGGACATGGTGGGTATATATATATATATATATATATATATATATATATATATATATATATATTTTTTTTTTTTTTTTTTTTTGCGTTCTTACTTTTGCACCTAGAAGATTGAAATTGTGCACAAACATTCAGCCCACCTAGTAGTATTTCTCAGATTTTTTCAGATCTCTGCATTAAAACAGGGGTGGTCCAGAAGGGGAAAAAATTGAAAAAAGGGATTTTTAGACAAAAAATCCCGTGTTTCATGATTTTCCCGCCTCCCATACATGATGGTGACACGTGAATCATACCGTCTGAAAGGCCGTTCCACTCTGAAGAGAATGACGGTCGAATTATTATTCTAGGGTAATTAGGGACGTCTCAGTGAATTTTTTTCAAAATATACTTCTGTATAGGATAACATGGGGAATTTTCTGATTTTTTTTTTTTTTTTTTTGCGGGCTTATTTTTGCACCTAGAAGATTGAAATTGTGCACAAACATACAGTCCACCGAGTAGCATTTAACAGATTTTTTTTCAGATTTCTGCGTTAAAACAGGGGGGTCCAGAGGGGCTAAAAGTTGAAAAAAGGGAAATTTAGACCAAGAGATCCCTTTTTTCTGGAATTTCCCGCCTTAGATACATGATGGAGACATGTGAATGGTACCGCCTGAAAGGCAGTTCTATTGAGAAGAGAATATGGGCGACAGATGTCCCTAGGGTAATTAGGGATGTCTCAGGAAATATTTTCCCTGAGATCATAGTGTTTTGTGGTAATTTAGGGCATTGTGGGAATTTTCGATAAAATTTCTCCCGCCCTTACTATTGAAGATAGAAACTTGAAATTTGGTACACGCATTAATTTACCAAGTACTATTTACCAGATTTTTTGGAGGTCTCTACGTTCACACAGGGGGGGGGGAGCCCAAAGTTGGACAAAAAAAATTCCCCCCTCAAAATTTTCTCTTTGACATCAATCTTCCCTCTCCTGGTATATGGTATGGGCATGCAAGTGGTACCATTTGAAAGCCAGCTCTATTCTGAAGAGAATGAGGTATGAGCCATGATCCTAGCATAAATAGTGACGATGCAGTAGCTGCTTGACTGAAAGTCTAAAAAATAGCCCAAAAAGCCAAGATCCTATAAGGGTTAAATTATGTAGTTCTTCGTTATGAAGTTTCCACCATTCTCCATTCCCGTTCCTCTTTAGTCCGAATATTCGTCTCAGGATCTTATTCTCAAATCCTTTCAGTCTAGGTTCTTCCCTCAGAGTAAGCGATCATGTTTTGCAACCATACGGAATGACAGGCATGATTATCGTTTTATATATTTTAAGCTTCAAAATCCCCCGACACAATTTGCGATGATAAAAGATTTGTAACTGAATAATAACACAAATTTCCTGCTTTCAGTCGACATTTAATTTCTTTGTGAATATGGTTTTGGTCTGTTAATATTGATTCTGGATATCTGAAAGTATTTCCTTTGTCGGAAGTATTATTTGATATTTTGACGCAGACATAATTTGCAGTATTACGATCCCGACGAACTTCCATATATTTAGTTTTCGGTGCACTTATTTCCAAACTTATGTCTCCTTAAACGTTTAATAAGATGTCTGCATTCTCCTTCTATTGCTCTCATATTATCCTCTATTAAATTTACATAATCAGCACACAGCATAGCGTGGTGAATACCATTCAACTCTAGGCCCTGGTTGGTGTCTTTTACCTTTCTCCTAGTGTACTTCAGAATAAAGTTAAATAATAATGGCGACAACGTATGCCCTTGTTTGAGGCCATTCTCGACGTGAAACATCGTGGACAAGAATTTTTCTACTCGGACTTTACTTTGGGATTCATTTAAACACATCTTCATTAATCTACCTAGGTTTTTCGGTATTCCAAATTCTGTAAGAATGTTGTACAATGTTTCCCTCCTGAGTGATAGGCCTTTCTAAAATCAATAAATAATTGATGTACCGGGGTAATGTTTTTTTGTACTTTTCTGACCATAGCAACCAACTTGGACTTTCCCTGCTCTTATGCCTATCGCTACTGAACAGAGCTATAATACGTTCTACACTACGCTTTATTGAAGACAACAGATAGACTACATCTCAATTTTATCCAAACAGCAGCAATAAAGCCGTTAATCTCAGGCATAGAAAAATACATTATGAGATGGTCAATTAGCCATGTTGTAATTACAGTGTATACTGGCACTTATGATAAAAATCTGCTAAAGAACAGAAAAGGACTACTTTTCCCGCAACAGAGAAGTTTAATAGTATTTCTTATAATATGATTCCTTCTTTTGAACAAGTATCATGCAAGTTTATCAATGATACGTAACAGCTATCTGTATAATGAAACGGAACAACTTACGAGAGGTAACAATGATTGAAAAAAAATGAAATCTTTAAGTATTACGTCCCACGTTTACGCTGGTTAGGCGGTGATGATGAGAAATGAGTGAAATGGTGGAATGAAGAAAGTGGGAGAACCCCGAGGAAACCCACGCTCGCGGTGTTTATCCTTCACAAAGTTCACTTTGCGCGAACTGGGATCAAACTAGGGACCCCATGCACCAAAGGTGAACGCTGTATCACTGAGCCACCGAGGCCCTACAATGATTGAGACTTTCTAGGGTTGCGAGTAGTCAGAAACATGTCGGGACTGAATGTCAAAGACTGGTCTGTATGTATCAAACCAACACACCTGTCAACGTTAAAGCAATAAACGGGAAACCAGACCAAATTTATTTCTTGATATGACCCCCAATGCTCAACTAGTTTCGCCCATATTTCAAGCTAACCAACGTTTTCGAACCATAGGATGCATGCTGTCTACCTTGTAAACATTAAATCATTGCATTTCTCATAATTCACTCCTATTAAGCCTACAGCCCTGCTGGCAATTTATACCATCTCTATCCCATCTTCGATGTAGACGAAACAGGAATTGGTTGTTTGACCTATTACTATTTCGCCTAATTTCCCATACTTAACCCTACGCACACCAAGGTGGGTTAAAAATTGTCCACATTTTTATTGGGATAAGAAATTTTATGGATGTTACTTTAGTATCATGTCATAACTCAGGTTGTGTGTGAAAAGTAATATTAATTTTACTTTCTGTCATTCAATACTTTAATTTCTAGAAAATAAAATAAAGTTTTAAAGAACTTTTGGTGGTGGACATCAAGTACCCTCACTTGATGTAACGTGTTACCATAATGTGCATTAGGCTATTTCCAGTTAAAGTTGAAGATCCTGACACCAGCATTGCTATGGGTACATCTGGCGTCCCATACCTAAACGGAAAAATCTGCTGGTTTCAGAGAGATGATATTAAAAGTGGAAACCCTACGTACACTAAGGGATTACGCGTAAAATCACACATCAAGGGAGGGTTTTAAAATAACCACCATATCAATCATTATTTTCTGTCCCAGAAAATGTAACATTCTTCTCTATTTTGTACTAACTATAAACCAAGACAACCGAAGCCACAAAATAGAGAATAATATTACATTTTCGTTTTGGGGCAGAAAATGATTATTTAGGTTGTGAACAGTTTTTAGCCCTCCTTGGTGTGCTGTGTTACGCGCAACCTTTTTATGTATGTAGGGTTAATATCTTAGGTCATTTTCCAAACTTCTATCGCCCAGTTTCGAAGTGAAGAGAAATATCACAAACAGAAATAGTAATAAAGCCAATGAAAAAAAAAAAAAAAAAAAAAAAAGCCACATGACTGTTGAAAAATTAGATGGAGGACATGGTAATTATTCCATTCACAAAGTACTAGTTCATATCTAGTATATTTAGAGAAAAAGTTCTAAGAGAACAATCCCTAGAACGTTGAATATCCCTTTCCCTGAATATTAGAAGAAACAGGAATTTCTATCTCGGCTACATATAAGATGAGATAGGGGAAGATCGTCTGGTATCGGACACCTTAGCTTTTTTCAGTTTGTCATTCTAAAAAATAGCTATTTCAAATTACTTAATGCACAAAATGATACCTTGGTATCTTACACACAACGTGTTAAAGGTGATTTGACAGGTAAAAACTAATAATATATATTTTTGTAAAAAAATCAAAGGTAATACAAATTAGCATTCTTAAAAAGTGGAGGGTGGTATCGGACAAACATAAAACTATAGAGAATTGGTCTTTTGAGGTAATTTAATAACAGAACTAATTGCAAATATTAGCTGTTTACTTACAAGAGTTCTTACACTCAAAATAGAGTTTTATTACGCTTTGAAATACAGCCTAAAATAAGAGTAAAAAATAGATCTTAAAATTCTTAGGCTCATCAAGAGATGTTATTTGTTTTTATTCTGATACAAATCACAATGATAAAACAGTCTGCCTTCAAAATTTTCACATTGTTCAGGTCACATTGGACCAAGTCTTTACACATATTGCGCTGTATCCAATCATCAAAAGACTCCGCGCAGAATATAATGTTTTTCAGCAAGTTTGTAAACTAGTTTAAAAAAATTCTGGTCTTCTTAGTGGCATTAGACTAGTTAACTATACAAAGCCTTTACATGATTGTATAGTATTCCTTCTTGGTCACGTTCTACTAAATGTGCCTTTGTTATACGAGCAGCGAGGCTTAGCTGTTACCTCTTTCCCTTCCGACAGTTTTCGACACGATCTCCTAATGTACTCTAAGGAGCACCATATCTAGCACTGGCCGCACGTGCTTTTTTGGAAATAACTTTGTCCATGACCAACTTTCTTCATCGCAATTGCCACGTATTTTCCCCATGGTTTTCTGAAAAAGCCAGAAACCATTAAAAAAACGTCAAGTTTACTTACCAGTGTTTTGTCCGATACCATCCGATTCCCCTTTGTCCGATACCAGCCGAAAGACTTGCAACTTATGAATGGCTATCTACCGGCTTGTAACAACACGAAGACAATTATACGCCTAAATTATAATATATACACACCCTAATAAGTGCTATGATTGCAATAATATGTCAATACATTTACTTTGTGACAAGTTGCAGGCACACAAATCTATCTTCGTGCACCTCATTACTCGCAAAAATACAAAAACTTTGAAGCACGAGATACACCGTTCATCGAACAAATCCACTATGGCGTGGGCTTAGCTAGTTCATTTTGATCAACTCACTGTATGCTTGACATGTGCCGCCTTAAGCAGGAAATAACGAAAACTGCTTTTGTCCGATACCACCCGCTGTCCGATACCAGACGACTTTCCCCTAGATATGACGATATAAACTGCTGACGGGGTGTGAAGAAAATAGGAAGCATGACTTTTCGTACTTAGTCATAGCTTTTAGTTTTGAGAGGTAGGAATTTTCTTTCATAAGTAAACAGCTTGCCTTCATGGTCAGCGACAGAACCGTAAATCTACATTAGGAAGATAGAGCCTTTTAATCCATTAAGCATTCCATCTGATCATATTAATCTCTAAATGATATGTACATCACAGGAAAAAATGGTTCATATTAGTAGTGTAGCAATACTTTTTAACTTCCATTGCTTCTCTAAAGAACTTTCATATATTGCACACTACTGGTTCAATCCCTAAATGTCAGTATTTTATTGTCTACGGATACAAAGCACTGAGTGACAATTTCGAAACTAGGCCTTGTAACTGAAACTATCAAAGCGTTCAAATAGTTTTATTTCCTAAAAATAAGTAAAGAAATAAAGAAAATGCCTCCTATTGCTTAAAAGATTATACTCTATCAGTGGCATCCCTTTTACGCACAAGGGAATTTATTTCGTAACCCAGTGGAAAGTGCAAGACGACACCGAAGGCGCAAGGCCGGAGCTAAATTGTAAGAACTATGCGGATTGCTTATTTAATGGATTATTACTTGGCGATGGAATCCCACTAATTTTGCTATTTCTGCTTTATTACGATAAGATGTTCACGGATGGCAACATTAAAGAAGAAATTAACAGAAGCTTTACTTTAAGCTGGAGCGCATCCGAAAGGAACAGCTTCATGCTGAAAAGCCAAATACAAAATTAAATATTCGTTGTCTACAGACTACACAACGAAGCACGAACACATGTCAGGGATCACTCGCAAAGATAGGAAAACAATTCCATGGATCAAAATGATGACAGAAGCGATGGATATTATCATGAAAATAAAGGCATTCAAGTTACAGTGGGCTGGACATAATACAAGAAGAAATGATGATCCATGGACAAAAGCAGTTCTTGACTGGATGCTAAAAGACGAGAAACAACCTAGAAGGATCCTCGTACAAGGTGGTGTGACAAAACTCACAAGCACTGCGGAGTAAGCCGGACAACAATTGGCCTAAATAGACGGTTGTGTAGAAGAGTTGAGCAGACATTGATTTAGAAGTTGAAGTTCATTGACTGTCTGAACATGATTAACGCTACTGATGGTGAACGCCAAAATACAAATAAAATTTCCCACATGTGAAATAAGTATTTTAACTGTAAATTTTTATTATTCATGCTAAGGTATTCTCCATCAGTACCTCTTTCGGACACACAGCTGATCCTCAAGTGTTTGATCTTGAAATATGACGTGGAATTTTTCACATTTACTTGCACTCCGTACATAGTGTAATCACAACACGAAAACACTCAAGAATGTTTTTCTCAAATCAAAAACTACAGATGCGTTCAAATTATTCGACTTACGCTCGAAAAATGCAAAATTGATATAGGAGTCCTAATTTCAGAGTTCCAGAACATTTAATTTAATGGTTAAACCATCAATATAGGATCCTTCATTTGTTTGCTGTACAGTTGAATTGGTGATATCACTGTGGAACAGAAGATGGTCTTAGTGAGGGGGGAAATTCTGAAAGTGGTGTTTTAGTTGCAGATAGCTATTGCGGTTCACATCAACAAGTTACAGTCTGAAGTGTTGTGGTTGCTGTCGTTAGAAGTTAGCGTTTAACAGTTCGAACGGGCCAGTTTAAAATGATCGTGACGTGCTTTGTGTATCAATATTTTGGGAAAAGCAAAAGACCTTTCTCCGCGTAAAATGGAAGTTAACAAAATACATCTGGTTGAAATAAGTTACTATACGGCAATACATTGCCAGTAGAGTTGAGATAGAACAAAAATCGGTGAGTAGAATCTCTGTTGAAATGAACAAGAGCCAAAATAGGGTTGGGAAGTGTTGGTGAAAACCAAAGCTATGGCTAAGAGGTATTAGAAAACTAAAAAGATTGACTCAGGGAAATAGAAGTGCAACTTCTAATAGACTTAAGCATAAAAATGGCTGAGTATGGTGCAGACATTTGGCCTCAAAGTGTTCGAAGGATTCTATGTGCCGAGGGAATAAAAGCACACGGTCAAGAAAGAAAACAAAAATTAGGGTCTACTCAAATCATGGCAAGGAAGCGCCTCAAATGGGCACGAGGCCCACAATATTGGATTGCTGATGATTGGAGAATAGTGTGTTTTAGTGATGAATTATGTATCTTTGTGTCTGATGAATGGTCTCAAAGTAAGCGACGTTGATCTGGGAGGAATTCAAGTTGGAATGACTTTAATAGACCGTGAAGCATCCTACTTCAGTCATGGTCTGAGGTGCGATCTCTGTCTTCGGGCCTGGAACACTGTATGTAGTAGAGAGGGCAATGAAGCACGACCAATACCTACAAGTTCTTCAAGAAGAACTGCTTTCCCAGACTGCACTCTGGTTTGATGACGTACAATTGATCTTTATGCATGATGGACCCCATGCCACTGGGCCAAAGCTGTGACAAAATTCTTCGAGGACAACGAAATTAGTGTTCTTCCACGGCCAGGCACTAGTCCTGATATGAACTCGATTGAAAACTTTTGGAGCTTTATATTTAAAAAAAAAGAAAGTAAAAAAAAAAAAAAAAAAAGCTAAGAAGTACATTAGAATCAAACTTCAATTGATCAAGTAGATCAACAATTTGTGGTATCACGATGCTGAATTGAAGGCAAAATGTGCTAAACTCGTAAATAGGATGCCACAAAGGATAAAATATACTTAAAGAATAAGGGATCTCAAAAGAAATATTAATCTTTGCGGGAGATAATTTTCTTGTAGGTATTCCATTTCATTTTTTGTTTTCAATTTGGATATACACACTTTATAGTAATTATATTTGAATGTTATCTACGCATTTGTCTTATTGATATTGAAAAGCATACGCCACACCCACTAGAAATTAGGAGAGAGTTACAAAGCAGTAAATTGGACTAAGTTTGAACGTATTTTCTCACGTAATATTGTAAGAACAGTAAAATATTGAGAAACTAAATGTTGAGTCTAATAATTTGAACACGTCTGTAGAATGCAAATTCCACACGCATGGTTTTGTCGATCTAGTTGACTGTTAAGTGAGATAAATAAAGTAAATCCCTTAATAGATTACCGTATGATAGTGGCTCAGTACCGGGCACTTCGTACTCCACTGGAATGACATTTAGTATTTCTCCCAAATCCACACATAAGGTGCATCATGCCATATACTATGTTTTGCGTTATCCTCATATATGTGTATATACTCACCGTAGCTAACGCGCGTTTTACCTACGGAGGCACCTCCTCGCAACTGCTCGTGTCCTTGGCAACACTCCTGCCCTCACTCGGTTTGATAGCATTCTTGCTTTTTAGTGGCCACGTAGCACAAGTTGGTTGTCCTTTGTACAATAGTTCTTATCGTGTATCTACAATGGAGTCGTCCTCATAAAGTGAATCTGTACAAAGGAATGCAAGTCCACATCCCCATCGACGGCTTAGGAGCCGGTATTTGAGCCAAAGTCACTGCTACGTGATTTGGAGGAGAAACTGAATAATACCCCTCCATTGGAAGAGGAGTTTAAAACGGAGAAAAGTAAAATCGCTGCGTTGATACCAACATTGTTACACAGGATACATATGTACTCATGAAAATATTTTGAAACTTATAACGTCTGCATAATAAATATACATGCAACATGAAGTAAAAAAAAAAAAAAATAAAATAAAATAAAAAAAAAGTTCGATTCTATTACATGGTTCACACAAACATTCCGTCATTAATTTCCCTGAATTTCTACGATTACGTAAAATTTTTATAAGTGGTTAATGAGCGCATGGAACACATTATAATAATAATTAACAATTTTCAACCTACTGCTTCCCGCGGGGTACTTTTCGTCACTTTATTCTATACAGGTTTTCACATAACTTTTCTACCTACTGTGACATATATATTCCTTTTTTTCTTTCTTTTTTCAATGCAGTAAATTTTGCTTAATGTCCCAACAACTAACTCAAACAGCCTGTTTCTTGTATTATCAGGAATCTTATCCTGTAGTCTTCTACATTGCATTCTAATTTGGCATATCTATGACTTCCTAAAAAAACCAACGAAGTTAGTTTTTTTTTTTTTTTTTATTTTATTTTGGAACATGAAGTTTTAACATCTTTTGCCTCTTATTAACCTGCTTTACATCTAAAGATAATTTACTTCCTCAGGCTTTTTCTTATTGTCAACTCCTTTTAATCCGTCTTAGTTCTTTTCAGGGCATATATTTTGCTCATATCTTTTGATAATAATAATATTAATAATAGTGTGAAATACAGTAGAGCATATTTCAAAGTATTTCCCTAACTTTCAAAGTATGTATGAACCCTGTGTTAGTTCAATTTATAGACCCTACTTCTTTCACAGTTCTTTCTAGATTCAAACAGTGTAGGTTCTAGTTACTATACATGTTCCTTTTCGGTAATCAGTTCATTTGATACTAAACTGTGCAGATTGATTGCTTCTATCAGTAATATTTAATAGTTTTTTTATTTATTTATTTTATTTTATTTTATTTTTATTATTTTTTTTTTTTTTTTGGCAACATGCGAAATAAATAATCAACTACTAAAGGTGTTTGTTTATAGTAATGCCTCTACTTTGGTTCGACAACAATTTTTATGTGGTAAATTCTTCGAAGTATAATATATCGAAACATCAAAAGATAAATTTTGATACGTTTAAAGGATAAGGTTCTAGAACACAGGTTCCCTTTCCCATTTAGTTGTAATAAAGACAGAAAACAACGTGCCTTGCTGGGCTCTAATCCGCCTTCACTCGCTCGGGAATACTATATGACTTAAATATTAAACTTTGGCACAGAAAGGAACCAACCTAGCTACTAACCTATATGGGGGACCTGTGTTCTAGAACCTTCCCCATTTAAAGCACCTAACACATAGGTAAGAGTAGAACTAATTGTGAAACAAGGGACTTTTTTTTAGTAATGTTGTCAACGAATGGACTTGGAATTAATTTCTGCTTTGATATTGGTGTTATAAAATAAATAAATAAAATAAAACATGGTAACTAAACAATTAATTTGAAACTTTTAGTTAAGATATATTCTTTAATAAGCATAAACTATTATAGCTGTATACCCATTCGTTTATTTCATCCGTAATCAGTAATTAGGCTGTTTAACAGGTTGACTGCCACGTATACCAATAATGGTACTCACATTATTTGCCATGGTTGCAGTGAGTACCGAATTTGGTACTTGCCACTTGTTTTCCTTTCTTTCACGTGGGCCTATATCGTTACTCAATTTCATTTGTTTTATCACGTATTTGGACAGAATAAAAATTACGCTTGAAAACGGTACCTTCAGCGTTCAAATATATTTATTTTTATGAAAGTTATTGCGCTATAGATATAAGAGTTTTTTTTTATCTATTTATTACTGCTCGAATTGGGGTTTATAATGTGGATTTCTGCATGTTCTGTTTCGTTTGACCCCACAATTGCAAAAAATACAGACTTTGGTGAGATATGCAAGTTGATGACGTAATTATACTCGAGAACCATCTTTGGTACTCATGGCAACCGAGATAAAAACTTGCTCTTTTCCCATGAGCACCGAATTTTGTACCGAAACATAATTGCGTCATCAACCTGCATATCCAGCCAAAGAATGAATCCCAGGGAGGGACAAGAGGGAAATTTGACCCTCTCACTTGGAAATAAAAATACTGTTGATTTTATACAATTTCCAGCCTTGTTTCTCTCTGGAGATTCATTCTTTGGCTGGATATGAAAGTGGATGACATATTTATGCCCGAGTACCAAATTTGGTACTCATGGGAAAAGAGCAAATTTTTATCTCGGTTGCCATGAGTACGAAAGATAGTACTCGAGCACAGTCACGTCAACTTGCGTATCTAACCAAAGTCTGCATTTTTGGCAACTGAGAGGTCAAACAAAACTGATAATGTAAAGAAAGTAATGCGGCCTCGGGGGCAATGCGCACGACAATGCCTTGGCAGTCAACCTGTTAAAAATATAGGCATGTTGCATAGACATTTGGGTGATTATTGAAGCTTCGGCTTTCAAAGTTTCAATATTAAAGTAACAGTTAACTCTGAGTTAGTCTACTTTTGTTTTCAATCTAAATTGTTCCAGAAATAAATCGACATTACTTGGTATATGCATATTTTGTACATTTAGGCTACCGGTTACTATTTAATTCTCTATTGATATTACTTCCATTCGCTGCTCTGAGTATTATGACTCTTTTACGTGAATTATCAAGTAATAAAATCACGATTGACCGAAACAGTTCTCTCTTCTCAAATCCTGACGGACTTAAAGTTCGATTATCGCTGGGGATGCATATACATGCAATTTCACAATAAGCTTTAGGCGCACGCACACTCGTAGTTTTGAGAAGGGGAATTAAGCTAAAAAAAAAAAAATACTGCAGAGCTGTGACCTTATAAAATTTAGTGTTTAAGAACGGGAAACTACAGGTTCTAAAATTAAGCGGATATACTGCACTTCAGTCACTGCCACTCAACGTAACTTTAATTTTATTAGAAAATATATAACCAAAATAATAAACTTTCGCTAAACTACAGGAGTCGAATTCCACAAATCCCGTTTCATCTAGGCTATCCGCAAAAACTTAGTCGTTAAAATTGTCCCGTAGATTCATTTATTTCTGAAATGACATAATATGAATCCGAAGTTCTGTTTATAATAAACTTTGGGTGCCGGCTTACAATATAGGATCATAGACTTATAAAACTTAAAGAAGTATGTTAAAATATGTATGTTTAAGAAGAGAAATATATGTAATCAAAATATAGGGATATATTTACCTTTGATATGGAAAAAGTGAAAATGCGTAACGTAAAGTGGTAATTTCTAACCATGCAACATCACATACGACAGCAATGATGAACTGTAGTTGTATAAGAAGGCAGTGTTGAGTCATGATAGGTAAGGATAAAAGTATGTTCCACATACTACTTTTTGGAATTTATTCGTTTACACACATAACCATCATCACTAACGCGCCTAGTCCCCACCGACTCGCCCTACCTTTACTCAGTTTAGGCACTATTATACCGCAGACTGAAAGTATTTGAGAATAAAATTCTGAGAAGAATATTCGGACCCTAGATGACTGGGAATAGGGAACGGCGGCAAGTTTATAGCAAGGAACTGCATAGTTTATACCGTTTACACAACATTGTTACGGTCATCAAGTCCACGAGGCTGAGGTGGGCATGTCATGTAGACAGAATGGAAGAAAGTAGGGACACTTTCAGAAATCCAATCGGAAAACGGTCATTAGGAAGATCTAAGCGTAAATGAGTGACAATATTAAAATGAATCTCGCAGCAATAGGAATAGAAGTAGAAAATGTATCCAGTTAGCTAAGGACAGAAGTCAACGGAGAGCTTTTATGACCGCGGCATTGAACCATGTAGCCGCGTTAAATAAGCCACAGAGCTATGTAGTAGTGGCTACCTAGCACAGGTTGGTTGGTGCGTCTTGCACTGTCATTTTTATGGCATATGTCGGCACTCTACATTTATAGCCATAACGGTTAGACCTAATAAAATGAATCTGCACGCAGAAATCAATGTTTGGTCCCAGATTGTAAACCTGCACAAACTCTTGGTCTATAATGGAGAATCACTACACGGTTTCCTTCTCAGTATAAAACAACACACCCCTGTTTTAGTACGATGTCTAATTGCAAAACAAAGTATTTTACTAAGATGTTATTAGTAAAATTCGTAAAGCTAACAACCAATTTCTCTAAGTTTCTCTCATCACGAAAGTTTCCACAGACACGATGCAATGGTAAGAACTTAGAAATATATTTAAACATAATCTTGCGAAATCTCGTACATACTAAACGGTAAAAAGAACGAAAAATTAAACTAATTCTGACCGTTCCCATGCATCATTACTACGAGTAGATAAATATTTACCTGAACGAAATTTTGAAGGCACAGCTCTTCTGTGTTACTGGATACATCAAACAAATTCAAAGGAGCATTTTCACTATGTTTTCTTGTGTCCTGCCCATTTATCAACAAAATAAATTGACGTTTGATTTTCACAACAAAACGAAGATTCAAGCTATTTCAAAGCAAGCCGGAATTTTCAATAACTTGAGTTACATGTTGTGTGAATATGCATACACTAGTTTTCTTTGTATATTGAAGATAACATTCTTCCATTAATTATAATTGAGTTCCACAAAAATTTTAAAACACACTACAACGAAACAAATCATCGAAACATTTGTTTGTAAATTCGCTGTAAATGCCGCACGCCCTTTCCAACTAATTTTCCTTACCTGCCATCTATTGGATCATTTTCAAAGCATTCAGTCAAACGTGCCACTGATTGCCATCTAGTGGCTGACTGTAGAAGTTGTTCCGTTTGTATGCAGATGAAGTCACCTTTTTTTTTTTATGCCCACCACCATTTACTGCGGGGGCCACCCATAGGTCCTGTTGGATCGAAAAGGTCGATAGCAAATTATTACTGGACTTTGTCTAATGGTACTAGTGAATGATTTCTGGTCGATCACATGTTCTGAAAGCCGTGAGTTTCTTTGGCAATATGGCTACCAAGCTCAAGGGTCACCGAAAAGTTGCCTTATATCTTTGAATATATTTAGAACTTTTTTTTTTTTTTAATTAGGGTTGCCAGCAAGGGCGCCGATTTCTGTGTAAATTTGAGGTGTCCATCCAGATGCAGAAGGGATATATGAGGATTTTAAAACAAATTACTTTCAAATTATACCAAATATTGTATGTTCATAAATACAATGTGAGGGGGCTCACGTGAGCTTTGGGGGGGCTCAGCCTCCCAGGATCGGCGCCCTTGGTTTCCAGACGTTCCGGTGTACCAGGACAGTCCCGGTTTTCAATGAAAGAATTAACCTTCCCGAAAAAAGGCTTTCGGGACGCCCCTTTGTCCCGGTTTTTCTTCTTCATATTTAAAAAATCATTACCATGAATTAGTATGTCTCACCTAAAAACGGAAAGTTTTCGGAAGATTTGTTTAGCCAATTAATATCACTAAACAAACAACAGGGTGTTTGGAATGACATCCATTTTTTTGTCCTATGGGTTGATTAGCTTCCAGAAAAAAAATAATAAGAAATGTTCAAGAGAGAGCATGTTATGTAAATAATTTCTTGAATATCACTTTCAATAAAAAAGAACGTATTTTTCCTTGTGACTGGCTTTAACTACTATTTTATACTTCAATCTGCTGTGAAAAACTGCTTCATTGTTGGAATTTTAATCAACAATGGCTATACTGCTCTCAGTCATTGTATGTTAACCGCATTTAAACTGTATATTTCGTCCTGTCTGCCGTCTTCTTAGGCACAACTTCTTCTGAGAACTGAGTTGTCTTCTAATATATTTTCCCATATGTGGATAAATATTTCTAAAGATGCTGTGCACCCATTCAATAATTTTTTATTTATATTTTATCCACTGGCGCCTCTGGCATGTAAAATTTCGGGGGGGGGGGGGGCATCGAAGAAAGTTATTAAAATGGTGCTACCTAGCCCAACCTATTTATTATCTTCGATTCCATTTGTTACCTTTCTGCTTACCTTCACGGATCCCCTAAGGTATATCAAGAACTCTGATATAATCGTTCCACAGCCTGAATAATATATTCCAAATAAATATGATTATTATTTTATTTATTTATTTATTTATTTGTTATTCTGTCATTAGTAAATAAATTAAATTAGAATGAAATATTTAATATATTGTACTTCAAAATATTGGGGGGACGCGACCCCCTCGTCCCCCTGCCAGAGACGCCTATGATTTTATCCTTGATCTGATAAAATTTTCAGGCTAAAATTCCGTAACAACTTACTCTAGCACAAAAAGAGGGGCCGCGGTGGCTCAGTGGTAGAGCGTTCACCTCTCGTGCTTGGGGTCTCGGGTTCAAACCCTGCTCCCGCCAAGTGAACTTTGTGGTGGACAAACACCGTGTGCGTGGGTTTTCTCGGGGTTCTCCCGTTTCCTCCCACTTTCTTCATTCCACCATTTCGTTCATCTCTCATCTTCACCGTCTCCTTTAGCCTAACCGGCATAATCGTGGGACGTAAAACTCAAAAAAAATTCATTTCTAGCACAAAAAGTGACAGTTAAACACAAAGGTATGTTTCTTGTTTAATTTTGACACTTAATTTTTTTCTGTCAAACTTTTGGAGAGCCTGCATAAGTCTTTCAAGAGATTTACTTTTTGTTTATCGTTCTGAATTTAGTGTAAATGTATTTTTCTTGCTAAATGCTAAATTTGTATTTCTTTTAGTGTAGTGTTTCTGACTCAAGTGATGACGCAACAAAGAAAACAGTATCTCATCCATTGGCGGATTAAACAAAAAGTCTTAGGGGGGCTCTTACTGTAGAGTGGGATATGTTCCCCGAAATCCGACCCCCCCCCTAAAAAAAATAAAGGTGAAACTGATTCAGGAAAAGAGGGTGAAAGATATAATTTGCTACGGAATTTACACCACAATGCCCCCTCCCCGAAAAAAGATATTCCGCCTTATCATTTTGCGTCTACTGCAAAGTCATTTTGACGTTATGATTAGCGTCATACTAAAAGCCTTACTACTGCAGGGAACATATGTTAGTCGAACTCTTTAGTACGGCACTAATCACGGGTCAGAACTATTCAGTATAAGGCCCATTCTGTCTACAGGCCTTGTCGTGGCTATGCTTTACTAAATATTTCGCTAGAAAAAATATCAGGTTAAACATATTTTAGAACGCTCATAATGTTTCTGTATTTTAGTAAAATGAATTCAACAAAAGGACAAAAGAACTCACAAGTTACAACGCAAAACACGCTTCTCGGCGAATACCGCACAAAGCGTATTTGTCGATGTAATACTGTCGCGATCTACGACAATGTCCCTATGACATTTAAAAGTGATGGTCCATTCAGCCGCTTTTCGCCAGAACGAGATCGCAACCACGTTTTCAGTCGGTGAAATGTGGATTAAGATCGTTCTGCACTGGCCACGCTCGAATGCAGGGTTACAGGTTGAGTTGATGTTGAGTTAAACGTCCCTTTCAGCAGCGAGGCTATATGAGACCTACTGATTAACGTGGAATCCGTACCACAGGGTTACAAGTATGCGCAGCAGTTTTCGAATAGTCACGTGAAGATCTTCGTCGCTGGTGGTCAAGGCCTCCAACACAGTCCGTGATAGAGTTCCACCTTCTTCTTTAATTCTCTTCCATTTAGAAGTGCAGATTGTAAATTCAGAACAAAAGAGGGAAAACAGCATTTTTCTTGAGTTCCGATAGTTTTGTAAAATCTTTCTGCTAGAACGCGGGAGTTGTTGCTCAGAGTTTAGTCAGTTGCGCGTGTTGGCAATAAAATGTTGAGTCCGTATACATTTAAAACTTCCTGCGCAAGACGAGTTTTGAGGTCTTCTACAACCGACTCTATCAACGGAATGTAGACAGTTCTTCAGTAGTAAGATGCCGTGTCATCTGGCCGGAAGTTCGTACGATGTGTTGTCTTTGGGTGAGATGAGGAGTTTGAATCTGCACGTCGACACTTGTAACCATTCTGGATATTGCTTCGAAAGTTGCCTTGAATTCTTTGATGTTTGAACGCTTCCTGTTTAATGCTGTGATAGTTTCCTTAATGGCATCTGACGTTGCGTTCATGTCTAAATTTGTCTTCTGCAAAAGTCGATTGAGGGGAGGTTTATCGTGAGAACACCCTGAAGACACGTAATAATTACGATAAACTCGCTGTCGTGCATGGCAGAAGAAAGTGCCCATGCTTTGGCTGCTGTATCTAACTCGGATCACTTGGAACACACTGTAGAACCTCACTTATTTATTGAAATTTCACGTGAAATTGTAACACCGCGTCGATCCGTTCAACCCATCTCGTTTCACACAATGTCTCCAACTGGCCACTAACCATAAGCTTAAGGACAGTATTACGTTTTGACGATGCGGTGAAAAACGTAATGATCTCTCGTTGTTCCCAGACAGTTCCTCATGCACTGTACTGACGACGACCTGAAGATGGACAAGTTGAGGCTGTGACTGCAATATGAACAGTGCAGCGCGTTTGAAGCCTCCTTCTGGATCTCCTGCGCTGCCCGGTGACTTTGAGAGGTCGTGACGGCGCAACCATCTGTACCAATACCAACGCAGTTTTTCGGGTCAAGTGAGAAGTCTCGTAGCAAAGGTAGAACAATTTCTCCAAATTTCCCTCCAGTCAGTGAGAGTTCGGGCGGTTTTGCATCTCCGGATTCCGAGCTCGAACCAATGTCCTCACCTTTCAGCTCTGCTGATCGAGGATCAATGAAACCGAAGCAGTCTTCTCTTATTTCACCCATGTGTTCGTACCTTAGAATCAAAGACAGCTGAGATGTGTGCGAAACGACCGTAGTCTCATCAAACATGATAGAATAAAACTGATCCTCTCGCACTCGATTGACAATTTTACAGACGTGATTTCTCATCCCCAACCTTTAATGAGGGCATTTTGTGTGGTTTTATTGGCAAAAATGGTCCTTTTCGATGCTTTCTTGCAGTGAATTTTTAAGAGATCGTCACTACAAGCCATTCTAAATTTGAGCAATTCTCGAAAACTGCCCTCGTTGAACTTAGTTTCTGCACTGTCACCATCTGAGGTCCAATTATCCGCACACGCACCGTCCTTGTGCAAGGGCGCCGATCCTGGGGCCGGGCCCTCCAAATCTCATGTGGGCCTCCCTATTGTATTTATGAATTTTATACAATATTTGACATAATTTGAATGCAATTTCTTAAAATCCTCATATATATAAATTTTGCATCTGAATGGTCCCCCAGATTTACGGAGAATCGATGCTCTTCTCCGTGTGGCCTTGAAAAGCAATGTCTTGCCTTCCAAGGAATATCACATTTCCCAACATTAATTTCAGTTTGTCGCGATTTTGAATGACTTGTCTTCTTGACGAGTTGATTTGATTCTAGACTGATTTCACTGGTTCCCAGTAGTTTTTCAGAAACGCTTTTCCGACCTCAAGAGCGTTAATGTGATATTGTGCCTTGTTGTGAGTTTCTAAAATACCGTAGAAAGTAGCGAATTTCTTCAAAGGTTTAATCTCAAGAGTTTGGAGAGGCACGTTTCTTCGATAGCCCCCCAAAAAACCCGTTGCAAAAAGTGAACAATATTTACAAAAAAGATCCCTCTCCTTATGGGAAAGAACCAGCCATGGATAGTTTTCCAGATGCTCTGGCCTCAAGTAACATCGTCCTTCTTCCTGAGATTTATCTGATATTATGACTCGAATTATCGTTAGCGTAAACGCGGCATGCTAAACGGAGACTATTTTTAAATAGAATTTAAAGAATTAACCCTCTTTTGAAATAATGCAAGAACGATCCCAAACTTTTGTTCGTGTGGCGGTAAGCTACGAGCGGCAGTGTGTGTAATTTTAATATTTTAGAGGGCTCTTGGAGGTGGGGCGATCGCCCCCTCGCCCCCTCCTTTAATCCGCCCCTGATCTCATTAATCATAAATAGTAGGGTGTGTCGCAATTGGCGCAATATTCAGTACCTGTTAAAACAACAAATGAGAATTCGGAATAAAGGACGCCAGGCATCTCTTCTTATATTAACTTTTCACATTCTTTATACATCCCTTATAGGGCTTCATTTGTGTTAACTATGTATTTATTTGTTTTATTTATTTATTTAGTCTTATTTTACATGCCAAAGTTAAGGCTAATCATGCTTTGCCTTCCACTTGACCATGCAATGATAATGATTAATATTAAAATAATAATAATAATCCAATATGTAGGGTCTATAAAATATAAAACACTCAAAATTACACACACACACACACCATATCACATCACATACATTTAGGGAGTAAAAGGTCAAATAAAAGGCAAAAAGAATAAAAATCGACATTTTTGTCAAATATTAGTAAGCCTTGACAGACTTATGGAGGAGGGTCTGCTCGACTGACTTCTTGAATAGATAGATTAGATTGACTTAGATCGTTTTATGTTGGATGGAAGGTCATTCCATGCACGGATAGTGGATGCAAAGAAGGCATTCAGTAAAATTTTGACGAGTGTAGGAGAAGAGAAAGGAGTTGGTTTACACCTGATCTTGTGATTGCAAACGTTGAAATAAGTAGAAAGGTTGTTCAAATCGCAAAGCGTTAAAGAGAAGTGTTAGTCGATGCAGATTAGTCAATCGGCAAGTTTAAGAAATCCCAGCTCTCTGTACTATGAAGTTAAATGATTTGATCGTTTAAGGTTATAAGCAAACCGTATATAGTCATTTTGGATACGTTGCAAATGCTACGCTAATTTTTCATTTAAGTCTGATATCACGTTACCTAAAGTGAGGAAATATTATAGATTTTGCAAGTAGTAATTTTGTGTCAGTAGGTAGAATTTTCTTTAGTCTAATGAGTGAATGAAAAGACAAGAACGCTTTCTTACAGCGCTGATATGAAGTTTCCACACAAGAAATTGCTCGATTATTAGATCTATTATGTATAGAATGAACTGGAAAATTGTGAGTAGTAACCGGTAAACGATAGATAATTAATAGACTCTGATCAAGTGAGTAGGAAATCTGATCTTACATATAGTCTGATATTTGTGTCTCGGTTTTACGTTTATAAAATTTGGCAACCCTATTTTAAATAGTCTTCTACAAAGTTGTTCAGAATTAAATTTTGAACAAATCCACTATTTTTACCTTTTTGTCCAGTGGCGAAACGTGATCAAAAAATCGAGTGGGGGTGCACTATTTCCTAAAACATCTCATAAATATCTGGACCATGCAAATATCCACATGATAAAGAGGTAAGTAGATATTTCAGGGGGAAAAGTTGGGGCATGTACTGTGATCCGCAATAAAAAGTTCGCATATACTGTAACTTCCCCATTTTCTTTAATAACTCAGCTTTCTTCATTTATTATTGCTTCTTTGTGCTTTCTTTAACAAAGCAGTGTTGTAATGAATAATTATTTATGATTTTTGAGAAAAGATAAAGCAAAATAAGAAAATTATAAGCAAAAAACCTTTATTGTTATGATAGCTTAGTCAGCCAAATAATTACGCGAAGAATTTTCTGGGGGAAATTAGAGAGAAAATAACTCGACACAGTGCACATGTGTTAGGAACACTCGCCAAGATATGAGCTGTGAAGTAAAGAAGATCACAAGATGAAGCTATGTATTTCTGCCATGAACATACAGTTCACACCTCATTTCACAGTTTCAATATGCAAAATCAATCAATATTAGGGATGCGCACGAGATGAGTCGAGACAGGATTTTCCTGACAAAATTCGACTCGAGACACGGTTCTTCCAATAGAAAAATATACATTTTTCGAGTCGAGACATCACTTTTACTGCACATTTTCGAGACGAGACAGCCACAAATCTTGTCTTGTGTGCATCCCTAATCAATATCTTTAGTTGAAATTAATATCTTTAGTTGAAAAAGACAGAAAATGACTATTTAAAACTTCAAACGTGAACCTGCGCTTCGAGCGTTTTATAGCAATATTACGTGTTCTTTCGTAAGTTGCCTCGTTGGTCAAGCGTGTTTAGTAGTGCCGTTGAATTTTTTTAATTGAAGGCTGCAGTTCGAACCTGAGTGTGGAAGGTTTTTTTTTCTTTTGAATTTCCGGAAACATTTTTTTAAATATAAATTTCTATTTTTGAAGTGCTTGAGAAAACAAAATTAGATGAACTATCACGTTTCAAAGCTCAGTCACATTTAACCGCCATGTCCACCATTTATATACGAAAGTCCTAAAATGAGGAACGTTAACACTATTATAATGAATTAACCACACTTCCAAAATGATACACTGCTCGACAAAATGAAACATTTTGAAAGCTGTTGATCAGATTTGACACCTGATTTTACATAATTTGAGGTTGCTAATTATGAAAATGAAATTAGTTTTCCCCCCATCACGTCAAGTTTTTTCACAAATCGGAAAATATGATTGCGTAAATTGTGCTATCTACACAGCAACGCTGCTAATATAGAGTGACATTATGACCATATATTTCTAACAAGGGAACATTATTTTGCGTCAGAACTAATCTGAACATCGATATTCTAAATAATTAAGGTCATCAGTGGGGAAACGGGGGGAAAACGGGGCTTGTGCCCCGGGCGTCGGATTGGGAGGGACTAAGTTGGGCAAATATTTGAGGGAGCGTTTTGGTTTGGTTGGTCAGGGGGCGCTAAGGCGCTTTTTTGCCCCAGGCGACAACTAGCATATTTACGTCGCTGAAGGTCATTGATAAACAACTTGCCTCATTTTTGTCTCTACCTTTTCACTTGGAAGCTCCTAAAACTAGACTTCCTTTTGTGAGTAGTTCTGAATCTTCACTACCAACGTCCATCAATAATCCGCCAACATTGTTGTTCTCCAACGTCCCTGATAGTTTAATTCAATTGCTTTGATGTCCTGGTGAAATCTTTCATAATGTTCCTCATTTTAATCAACGAAGTTAGAAGGAAACTGTCTAAATGCGAATACAGAAAATAAATCTTAAGACTTATTTTGTACCCTAATGTTTTAAGCTTCTGGAGCATATTAGATACAATGTACTTGTAATTTTCGTGTTTCTTGTTCCCGAGGAAATTATGATACACGTTCCTGAATGCACTCCATACTTACTTTCCAACACTTGTCATCCAGTGTTCAAAGTCAGAATCCCTAAACAACTTACCATATATTCATTGACCTCAGGACCAATGAATATTCCTTCTTTTAACTTAGCACTTGAAAGTTGTGAGAATTTGTTCACTAGATACTGGAAGCATTGACCATCTTTATTCAGAGCTTTGACAAATTGTTTCATTAGGCCCAGTTTCATATGCAAACGTAGTAATATGATTTATGAAGAGTCTACGAGACAGACATTTTTCACATTTTTACTTTCTATATTGAGGCTTTTCCTGACAGACCAATCAGTTTGAGTCTAGTGTTTATTGAGTTCTCTGCTTTCCCATTCGCAAATGTGGCATGGATATTTTATGAACCCTTGCTGTTGTCCAAGAAGCATACATATTACCTTTAGAACGCAGCACAAAAACCACTGATTTTTTCAAAGACATCTCCATACATTCGTAAGTCTCCTTTAAATGTACAGAATGGGCAATGGGTACAGAGGGTTGTTGGTTGCTGTTATGAAGAAGCACATCCTTCAAACTTCTCTTGTTGAAATCAATAAAAAGCCTCCATTCCTCTGCATTATATTCATTCCTTGTGAGTTTTAACATGAGATTTCTGACGTCGTTGCAAAAAATTAAGTTTCCGTCAGCAGAAAAGTATTGTACAAATTCTTGCTCACGATGTCTAAAATATGAATATGATGCCCCTGAAGCCAATAAATTCTTTTCACTAAGCCTTGAGGCTAAGAGTTCCGTTGCTTGCTTGGACAGATTCAGGTCTCGCACTAAATCGTTTAGATCGGGTTGTATAAATAACTTCGGCTCAGTAGTTTTCTCTGCCATACATCTCATCACTACATTCGGTGCTACTAGAAGCGGAATCTTGTAGACAGTAGTTCTTGCGGTGGGTTAAGTGCTGGAATTTTAGAACCATGTGATACTGGTCGTAATGCAGATGGCAGGTTAGGATATGCAAGGCTTCATTTGTTTTAGCGGTAAAACATTACGAACAGAAATAGGAGTGATTACTATGATCATTCGCTTCACGCCATATCATTGGCATTCCGAAACATAGAGATTTCTTCTTACATTTTGTCTAGTTCCTTGGGCACATACATTACATACTGTGTTGCGCAAATGATTTGTCTTGATCCCCTAACTTTATTCCGAAATAGGTGTAATATGCACGTTTCACAAACGATGTATTTTTTATCTCTGTTTCGACACTACATAACTGCCACACATGTAGCATAAGTAATCAGGATTGTTCCGACACTTCCTACATTCCATTTCGATTCAACAAAAAACGCATAGCTAGATACCACAACAAAACATACGGCGACCCGTAACTCTCGCAATCACAGCTTACACAGCGCTGTTATTGCGTTACAAACGTGTAACGCCTTGTGATATTATTCAGTGCTAGCACATACTGTGCATATTTTTATGCTAGTAGAATAAGTAATTGTACGCCTTTTATTACAAGTTCAAAGATAATCAGAAGGATATGGCATAGAAAAAGTATCTTTTTATATTTGTAATTATATTCAGTATTTCTTCCGAAATATACATTTATACGGCTACTTTCTTCTTCCCCTCCCCTCTATTTTAAGAAACCTGTACGTGATAGAGCAAAACTAACTACATTTTTGAATTTCTCTGGTCAAAAACATTAAGAAAATGTTAATAGTTTCCAAACAGCAAAATCACTGTAGAGCAGTGTTATTATTTTATAGCAAAAAAGTGTTTATAAATATAGAGGGGATGTTGGTGGCTCTTAAAAAGTTTCATAATGTAAGGATGAACAATTTTACTAAAGAGGTGATAGTAAAATATTCACTAAAATAATAATAAATCCCAGATTTATTGCACTCCTGGAAACAATGATCGCAAGATCATTCTCTTCCCAATAGATTACGTACGCTGATGACAAATTGGCAATGTTTGTCCTCATATAATCTGAATATTTGTTTGCTATTCTATATGTGTGGAAATAACATATGAAATTCCCAACTATTAAGCATGCTTTCGTATACAATGATCTGGTACTTGGGTACTAGGTACTGTTAAAATTTTTTGACATCCTCGAGAGTACACATGCTATCTACTGCATTTATTTCTAAGTTTTTGGTTAATTTTCTTGCTTATTTTAACAAGTGTTTTGGATTGTTTTTCAACTCGTACATTTGGCAATGAGTTTGGTCAGCTTTTACCATTCTTAAAATAAAGATCCTTCTCCATAGGAATTAATTTGTCTTCTTTAAAAAAACAGCCAACGGAGGTTATTTCTTAATGCTTCAATTTCGTCTTTTCCCTTTTGGAGATGCAAACTATGCATCTTAAACATGACATCACCACCAATCAGGAACTCTTCATTACTATTGAGGTTATTTTCGATAAACAAAAAGATCAGTCTCCGGGTTCAATTTCAATTTGCGCCTTTATGAGACAAATAGATTGGCTTATTCAACTTCGAGACAGTGCTCTCAATTGTTATTCGAACATACATGTTCTTATCAACATCTCTTAACGAGTATCGTATTACAAAATGAAATAATGCACGGATGTAAGCTTCTTTAATTTGGATCCGAAGGCTTAATGCTTATTTATTTTCCTTTTATCCCAAGGTAAGTATAATTACGAAATATAGTCTTTACTATTTCAGACTATGGTGCACCCATACCAGACATTGTATTTGATTTGTCCTGATCTTGTTAAGTTCATAGAATCAACTAAAAGTTCTCCAGCATCTCAACAGAAAAGTCATAGGAATTACTTACCAATATCAATTGATTGAACTTTCCACAAGTCTACTTCTTTATCTTATTAATGCTAAAGAATCCTGCACGATAAAGATCAGTAATATCAGCAGTGGTTTCGCATCCCTCCAAGTTTACATCCTGTCTACCCTTAAAATGTCTCTATAGTTCGATCAACAACTTTTGATTTTTTTCGTTGGCTACACATATCCCCCTCGGAATGGTAATTTTCAACTAATCTTGTCCATCTAAAATACACCACCTTGAGGACAGCATAACCAAATCGGTAAATCATATCAACGAGTTCTTCAACTGGCATAATTCATTGTGTGTATGTACCATTTATAATAACAGAATTAAATTCTTGTAATGAAACGATAACATGTCACCCTACTTGAACATCACTAGGTAGTTAGTTCTCCTAAGTAAAATGTAATTGTAAGTTTGAACTTTGCACCAAAATTTAATATTGTCCGTGTAATATTGCATTAAGTCCAACTCTCGTCAATACGTTATAAAGCTTTAGTGTTACCAATGGTTTACCATTTCCTTTCAAACTTTAACGGTTTATTTTCTTTCTCCGTGTAAATGTATGTGACAATCAAATGTTCATCACCAATGGGGCAGTGCTGCTTTCACTTCGTATTGCGCTAACAGTAAGTCAAAAATTTTTGTCTGCAGTAAGTCTGATCGTTGTGTCCATTTTCCGTACAATAAATTGTAGAATATTTTTGCAATATACCTCATGTTAGGGTTCGATCCGATATTGTCTCGATTTAGTTGTATGCCTTCATGCACATGATACTCTTTAATGTATTTTTCTTTTCTTCGCTTAGGCAGTAAGCAGGAAACAATTAACATAGTCACGGAAAAGACTAACAGAATTGCTAACCTCAGAACACGTAGTTCGAAGTTCCATCTTTGACATTTCGTTTTTTGTGAAAACTCAGTTTATTTATTACTATATCCTTTGTTGTGGAAGTGCGGTAAAGCTTGACCATACAGTAAGTGTTAGTGATGGTATCACAATGTTTGCAATTGTTAATATTACTTCCAACCACAACATAACACGCACATGTCTACTGTTACATGTATATGTCAGAATTATTCCTTTGATATTTCTTTACTTTGTGTATATGTATTGCCTTATGACACATTACTCATGGATATAGTGCTGTAACTTCCAAATACTGAATTGTTACAGTAGTTTTACACTAGTATGAATAAAAAACTGTTTTCTCACAGTATATCTTCATAAGATCATGTACATGATTAATGTGATCCTTAAATTATCATATTCAATCAGAATAGAAAATAAAAGTGGTGTTACTCTGAAGGACCGAATTATTTTTTTGTATTCAAAATACGTGGAATGTAATTCAATACGTAAACAAATATTGCATTGAAAAGCTTTTAATATATTCATACTTATTTTGTGAGCATTCTTTTTAGCGCACCCTTCGGAGTATAAATTCTGCGCATGCGTGTGCTTGTACTAGTACAAAAAGTGATTGAAACTAGCACAAAAAGTGATTAAGACGTGCAGTCAAAATCTAGATGTTTCAGCAGGTGCAAAGCAAAAAATAAATAAAGACTTGCATAAAGTTAAACATGTAAGGACATATTCTTCTTCTCATAATAAGAAAAGGAAAGGTGAAATTCAAAATAATCTTCCCTTATCGCAAAGTAAACGTGTAAAGTATAAGTATATTTCACCATTTGAAAAACGTTTAAAACTTCAAAAACAAAAGAAAATTATTCTTGTACATCCAAATGATCCTGACATTCCTGAAGAAGAAAGTAATGCATATAAGATTATTTATCTCACACGAGATATAATGCGTGATGCTGTGTGTAGGCCTTATTACAGATATCCAAACGAAGTACCCTTTGAAGAGGAAGTAGTACAGTAAAACCTGTGAACTTGGCCACCTCTCTAAGTTGGCCACCTGCTTATCTTGGCCTGGTTCGTCTTGAACCTGCATTTTTCCCATAAGACAATCTTTACTTATTACTCCGTAAGTAGACCACCTGTCTATCTTGAAAGTTGGACGAATTGAAGCAATGTTTATCCTATGTTGATAATGATAGATTTACCTACGCATCTTAGCCACGCAAAAACGTTTTGTTGTTTTTCTTAACTCTTTCCTATTCCCGTATGAGAGCCAAATGTTCTCTATTTGTTACTGGAGAGAAAGGAGCATAGATTCCCTTGATTTGTCCTTGGAGGTCAATGGCCAGAACACTACCCTGACAAATGGGTGGTGAAGAAAGATGCGAAAAAGAAAAATCACGTAAGGCATTCAGGAAATGGTTGTGCCTATTTGTTTACCCTGTCTGTTTTGGTAAAACCATTAGCAATATCGGCTCTTTTCACCAGTGGAGAGCTTTAGTAATTCCGGAAAATTCTCAAGGTTCAAGCTAACCATCTCAATTGTCATTTATTGGCACGTGACTGCTTGTAGAAAAATAGCCGAGGTTTTGAGATATGATTCCCTTTAAGATTTTCTCAAAACATCTTTCGCTCCAAGGAAAACACTTGTAACTCATTAACAGGTAAAAGGTAGTTACTACAAAATTAGAATGTGCATATGCGCAAAAAAGAATAAAAGACATACGTCTAGAATGAACCACCATAAATAATTTTATTAATAACTTACTTGCTACTTTTCGAAAGGTATCTACAGAAAATATTTGACACTCACGAAAAAATCATATAAACTGCATATAAATTATTGAATTTATAATTTTCTTTTCTGGTTTTCAATCTAAATAACTCAGTGCGCTACAATACCAATTTCAACAAACTGCGTATACACGTTCCGATTTTATGGTTGTTTGTGTGATTGTGTTTTCTATCCGAATAATTCAATGTACCAGACTAGTATTCAGTAAGAAGAAGGTACATTTATTAAATATACTGTTGTATTTTTTCTAGTACTGTGCAGCTATTGTTATGATTACTCTATATACATTATTTAAAACTAGCTGTAGTGGTATTGCTTATTAAAATCAAGTAATACTAGAAATCTTATTCTAAAATACACCAATCACACTTATTTTCTCTAAGTTGGCCACCTGTCTATGTTGGCCAACAGAGACAGGTTTCACTGTAGTTCAAAATACAATTTATAATGACATTCTGATATTCAATGATATGAAGTGTGATTGTACTCCTAATGAAGTAAGTGAAGTTTGTGTAAAACAATTACTAGAAAATTATAAATTTTCTGAACCATTACTTTGTGAAAGTTGTACAATTCATAGTGAGAAAGAAACTGCACAAATTTGTAAGTGAAAGTGATGAAGAATTAAATATTATTGTATGGAATTTCCTAATTAAGAAATCAACACGTGAAAAAATATTAAAACAATATGTAAAAACTCATGTGAAATATATAGATGCAAACATTATTCCACATCTTATAAACAAATTTAACTATAGATATCAGGAGATTACATTTAATGATTATCATATTTCTCATTTAAGAGAATTGTATCTTGAACGAGATAAGTAAGTGTTTCAATAATCATCAGTCTGAGCATCAATGTGTTTTCCTAAATGTGAACGATCATTGCGAATATCAGTGTACATCTTTTTCTGTGAATGAACAATATGTGTTACTTGTATTGCAAGATGGAAGCCACAACATAAATTTTGTGTTACTGTTGTTTTGAAAATTGTAGTATTTTAGATGAGCATAAATTCATTACTTTAGACTATGATGTGATATACTATGACACATGGGGTGCTATGGTTAATGTGCAAAATTTGATAACTTATATGAAGAAATTGTATCAGTGCATAATGATACTGAAATTTATGATTGGACATTTCCATATACACTATATAACATTATCAAACAAAGAATACATTCAGTTAATTAAAGAGTTATTCTTACAAAAAGATTCGCAATATAATATGCATTCTTAAACTTGTAAATAATAATAATGGAAAATAGAAACTCCTCTGTTAATCAGTTACAAAATAATAAAAACAGTGTGTAAATAAAAGAAAACAACTGATAAAAGACTTTCAGCATTAAATTGGCCAACATGCAATTGTACATATAATTTTATAAATATTGATTGTATTAAAATATTTCAAGGAATGTTAATATTTTAAAATCACAATTATATTTGTAAGTAAAATATTGATTGTACTAAACAATGTTTCAAGGAATTTTAACATTCAAAATCAAAATTGTATTTGTAAGTAAAATATATCCTATTGAATTTTGTAAATACAATTTTTAACACTTCATATTACTTGTTTTATTATTATTTCCTTACATGTGTGTTTTTTAATTTTTCTTATGTGTTAATACGTTTCACATTAGGACATTTACTTAAAATATTCTGTGAAAATTATTTCTTGCAATTAGACACTTGTGTGCATTAAAATGTGTTTATGAAGAATAACTTTTTGCATTTATAATATTAAAAAATAATAACTTTCTGCATTTTATGGTGCATGTATGTGAAAAAATAAGTTTCTGCATTTTGTGATTCTCATATGTATAAAAAACTTTCTCCATTTTTGATTCTTGTATGTGAAAAATATAAGTTTCTGCATTTTGTGATTCGCGCATGTAAAAAACTTTATGTATTTATAACGTGAGTATATGAAAATACATTTTCTCCATTTTATAATGTGAAGAACAACTTTCTGCATTTTATGATGTGTGTGAAAAGTAAGTTTGTATATTTTATAACGTAAGTATATAAAATTAAAATCAGACTATAACATTAGAGAGTTTTTAAAATTAATTATTAGACCAGTTTCTGTGTTTTATATTCTCCTTTTCCTGTGAGAGTCGGTGTTAAGTTTTTGATTGTGAATATTTTATTCTCTCGTAAAAAATTTAGTCGATGAACAATCTTCGAATGTGAACCTACAAATAATTCGTTTCTTATCTACAATTATACACTTACAGCAGCATAATTGTGTACTATTAAATAATTCATGGGAAAAACTTCATTACAATCATTTCTGTGAAACCTCAGAACAGTCGTAGATAATGATTATTTTATTATTTCGTATTATTTACAACAATATTCATTGTTAAAGGTTTTTGTAGAAACTTTTTACTTTTCTTAACAGAACACACTATGAGTGTGAAGAAACTCGTTCTTATTTATATTTTCCTAATAAATTATTCGGAACAAATTTGATTTGTGAACTTGTAAATAGTTGTTGTGCAAACTCAGCTGTTTTCCGTGTTATTTATAAGAACAAATTATGTTAAAATAGTTGCGAGAATATTAAAATTCTATTTTGCTTGATCGCTTCATCAGAAGATCATCTTATTTATATTTTCATTTCTTGCAGAAACTCTGCTTATGAATTCTATCTTTTCTATTGGAAACTCATTGTTAAAAATGTTGGGATCCAATAACATTATACAATGTAAACTTGATAAATTCGTTTTCAATAATGAAAAATTAACTATTTTTCAAATGTATACTGTAGCTTCTAAATAATTCAATGTAAAATTTTCAAGAAAGTACAAACAATACCCTTCAAACTTTTAAATAGTTCAAAGTAATAGTAAACAAATTTCAAGAAAATAAAAAGCACTCATGAGATATCAAACTTTGAGGAAAATAAACTCGTGTCCATAAGTTTAAGATTATAAAACAAAGTTATATATGATAAATTTCACCTTGTGAAATACCAATGATAACTTTATTTAGGATTTTTTATTAATAAAATCAAGAAACGAATTTTCTGTATATATTTATTTTCATATAAAGGCATAATATATATAAGGAAACATACAAGAAAAATAATATATATACAAGTATACAAGCATAATAATACAAATAACTATAGAAAAAGTAATATATACAAGTTTACACACATAATAATATAACTATAGAAAAATAATATGCATATACACAGAACAAAAGGAAACAACACAAAGACATCATAATACTATATAGAGAAGAATTACACATTACAACTTTGACTTCGGTCTTTCTCAAGCAGTATATTTACCAAATCTTCAATATATTCAGGATTTCTTAATAACTGTTCATATTGTTCATCAAACAATCGTTCATGTATTTCAATATTAAAATGTGATTTCACATAGTAATCGCACACTTCATCTCTTAAACTTTTTATTTGTCATAATGCACCAGGCTTCCGCCTCAAGTGTTAGTGTGTTCACAAAGAGTCACCTGTGCCCGAATTGATTAAAACAATTTAAGCTGCACCCTTGACACAGTAAAGCATTTTTTATTTCTCAGTTTAAAACGCTGTCTTTAACGTAATTTTCATCTACAAAGTCACACTTACACTTGCACATACACTTTTTCTTTGGAACGCACAGACAAATCAAATGGAAACTTTTGGGGTAAAGGTGGAACATCCAATGGTGATTCACCTAATGAGCTATCTGGAGAAACACTCGCTACTGGAGAGATTGGATTATTCTCACCTAATTCGTCAAATAATTGCTGAATTTCTTCTTCCTCTTCTTCATTAAATAAATCAGGGGAAGATGATCTTTCTTCTTCTTAAACTAGGGTCCTCTTTATCGCTGGATCTTTAAAACTTTCTTCTGATGTTCTTTCTGCTGCTGCGACTGCTGAAGATGGCCGTGATAATGGTGAGGATGCCACTGTTGGAGGTATTAATGATGGTGATGTTCTTCATCCAACAGGTGAAGTAGGAATCAATATTGTCTCCTTTTGCAAATCTATAATTTCTGCGTCTATATTAATATCTATCTGGAGAAGCTGGCCAGAAATAACAGATATCCTCCTCTGTATTAAATCCGCAGATTCTCTTAAAGGTTCAAACTTTTCTTCTTGGGGGATTCGACAAACTCAAACGAAGAATCCCAGTCTACCTCCTTGCAGAGCTCAATTTCTCGTTGTACCTTACTGTCAAATGACTCCATGATGATACTATGCCAGCCTTCTCTTCATACCCATATATAAGGGAAACTTTACCAACGACGTCATATCACGTGGTACTTTAAAACATTTTTTTCAAACCCTCCCCTACAACAATTAAAATATTTTCATATGTACCTTCCCAATTTTCTATACAATTTTCATAGCTATAGGGCGGAGAAAACGTACTTACATTTAATTTATATTCTCATATATCATTCACCTGATCAAAACATTCTTTCAAAATAACATCATTAATGTTATTTACATTGTGCTAGGTCATTCACATCTTACACTAATATTCCCTCAATAATGTTATTCATATCGCGTACCAACCAATCCCTTGTCATCGACGTACAAAGAAAAGATTTACATGGCCCTTGTGCAAATAAATAATTTGCATGTTTTAAAAGAAAATCTATGTTATTCATATGTGCATTTACATCTTCTATTACAACAACATTCCACCATTATTATTATTTGCTTAAACACAACATCTACCAGCCGTAAAATAAAGGATTACAACTGATATTCTATTATCAATACCAATCATACTACAAACTTGCTTTGTATTCGCATTCGTTATCACATCACGTTCATCCTTCAATGTGACAATCTTCTTCTGTGTTAGCGTTCAATGTCGCCTCTAGTTTAACAGGATCATCCGTTATTATGGTAATATTCTTTTGTATTCACGATCAGTACCACCTCATGTTTTAAGATCATCGGTTCTTTTGTATTCGTGTTCAGTGTCACGTCATGTTCCACCATTCATACTGCCAAACTTCTTTTGTATTCTCCGCTGACAATGTCATGTCCTTCTACCACACCACCAAACTTCTTTTTTGTTACCTCTCGGTATTCTGTGATGATTATCTACCGCAACCCCAATATTTCTTTTGCATTCTACGCCGACATCGTGTGATGTTCATTTACAATACCATCAAACTTGTTTTTATTACGCTGTCTTTATTCTGTGATGTTTATGTACCGCAACCTTAATCTTCTATTGTATTTTCCGTCGCCAAAGTCTCATGTTCACCTATCGCGGTATCAAAGTTGCTTTTATTACTCTGTCGGCATTCTGTGATGTCTATCCGGCGCGGCGTCGGTCTTCTTTTGTATTTGTTCATGTTTTAACACGTACCTGTAAGGTCACTACCCGTTAACGCCATCTTTCACTTCCACCCAACTGGTTTCCAAAATGCGAGAAAAAAGTTCAGTTCATCTTTTGAGTTCACCAGCAAAAGACGTGCGAAAACCATGCTCTGCATATCTATCAGTATCAAGAGTTTCCACAAGTTCTTAATAACGAGTATGCTATGCATACGATGCCTCAGAATACAAGTTGCTAAGCAAATAATTGAATTTTAAAAAGTCCCGCATGAATAAATTTATTATCTCCCCACCTTTAATTTTAATTTAATCACAATCAGCGATTGTTAGACGAGTAATTACGAAAAAATAAATAATTAAGAAACAATCTGTAAAAATTAATTTGATCACACTTTTTAGTATTTTCGGAATATAATTCCTCTGAGCTTCCTTTAAGAGCAACCCTTAAAGTAATTTGATCACAGCATAGGTGTTCTAATCACCTTCATATCAAATCGAAAGAATAAATAATTAATTTGATCACGATCAGAGATTGTTCATCGTGTTTTTAATATCTCGGAATATAATTCCTTTAAGTTTTCTATAGAAACGATCCATGTAAAGAAATCATGTGATACAGCGCATTAAACTCTTTCTAGGAATCCTCCTAACTGTCAACCTTTCCACGAACCAGTCTGACCATCTAACGATCTGGTAATAAATCTTTACTCTCCTAATGACATGTCCTACCACACCTGACAAGAAAATTTACAGAGTACCAGTTTAATCAGACCCCCTGCGGTTCTATTCAAGTCTACAAGACGCTTCAATACTACTTATATAGTTCTCAAAATATGGGCATACAAGAAAATGTTTGATTGTATGAAATATATTGGACGTTTTGGATCAGGGGCCACACAATTTTTTAATGATCACTAAATCGAGATTTTCATGTTTTTTACGGAATAAGCACATCATACTGAGTAAATTGTTAGGTTTAGTTTGGCTACACTATATGTAGTTCTCAAAATATTGGGCTTACAAGGAAATGTTTGATTGAATATGATGAATTTTCAGAATTAGGGGCAACAAAATTTTTGAACGGTTCCTAAATCGTTATTTCGTATTTTTACGGAATAAGCACATCATACTGAGTAAATTGTTAATTTTATTTTGGCTACATTATGTGTAGTTCTCAAAATGTGAAGCGTACAAGGAAATGTTTGATTGAATAAAATATATTGACTTTTTGGATCAGGAACCACAAGATTTTTGAACGGCACCTAGACCGACTATTCATTTTTTTACGGAATAAGGACATCATACTGAGTTAAGTGATAGCTTTAGTTTGTCTACACTATGTATAGTTCTTGAGACATAAAGCCTACAAGAAAATTTTTGCCTGAAATATATTGGATCTTTTGATCTAATAATATTTTCTGTATTCAATAAATATGTAGTACATAACAGATCGCAAAAAAGGAAGCTGCAATAATACAGAGACAATCAAACGTAATCGTGAAGTTACTTCAGATACTTTGACCGTTTTTTCACGCGGTTCTTCACTTGATGAGGCAACCAAATCAATTAGTTTTTCTTTCTCTACATTCTGGAATAAATCTTTTTCTGTAAACATAAAAGGTAAAGGAGACAAATGGTTTTGATTTATCGTAGATCTTAGTCCAGTTTTAACAGTTTTCAATTTAGAAAATACCCTCTCACATGTGACTTGAGTACATGGGAGAGTAAGAACAAATTTGAAAGCAGTGTACGAATTACTAAACAAATCAATCCATTTTCCATAGGAGAGCCTGGAGAGAGGAGGTGGGTAGTATATATGAAAGGTGTACGCATGAAACAAAAGGAAAAGCGAACAAGCACAAGGGCCCGTAGTAGTAAGGGCCTGACTTGGTCTCACTTTGGACTTTGACCCCGAACTTTGTGACGTCATAGGTCAAAGGTCAATGACCTTAGCCCGGGGTCAATGACCTAGGGGTACTTAGGACCACCCCCTTTAAATTTTGGCAGGGGTACCTTGCCCCACCCCCTAAATTTTGGCAGGGGTACCTAGGACCACCCCCCTTAAATTTTGGAAATTGCCAAATCTAAAAATTGGGTATGGTAGCCTAGGACCACAGTATGTACCTCTATCAGTATTGGGGGTCTATGTCGTTCCCTTTCATGGGTAAAAAATTGCCAAAAATTGAATTTTCGGAGGTTTTTGACCTAATTTATCCCCTTTGATGAGGTGTTATTACCCTATGTGGTTATATGGGCGTATACAGTGGTCCATTAGCTTTCATAACATATGGGTATATTAATGCACCCCTTGAAAAATTTGGGAGGGGTACCTTGGCCCACCCCTTAAATTTTGGAAATTGCCCAATTTGAACATTGGGTATTATAGTACAGGACCCTAATATGTATCATGATAAATTTGGGTGGTCCACCTCGTCCCCTTTTAGGGGTACAAAATTGCCAAAAATATAAACGTAACCAATACGTTATACCACGTGTTTGGTTTTCGGCCTAATTTATCTCCTTGGATGAGGTCCTATTACCTTATATAGTTATATGGGCGTATACAGGGGTCCATTCCCTTTCATAAGACATAGGTATATTAATGCACCCCTTGAAAAATTTGGGAGGGGTACGTAGGACCATCCCCCTTAAATTTTGGAAATTGCCAAATCTAAAAATTGGGTGTGGTAGCCTAGGACCATAGTATGTACCTCTATCAGTATTGGGGGTCTATGTCGTTTCCTTTCATGGGTAAAAAAATTGCCAAAAATTCAAATTTCGGAGGTTTTTGACCTAATTTATCCCCTTTGATGAGGTGTTATTACCCTATATGGTTATATGGGCGTATACAGTGGTCCATTAGCTTTCATATCATATGGGTATATTAATGAACCCCTTGAAAAATTTGGGAGGGGTACCTTGGCCCACCCCTTAAATTTTGGAAATTGCCCAATTTAAACATTGGGTATTATAGTACAGGACCCTAATATGTATCATGATAAATTTGGGTGGTCCACCTTGTTCCCTTCTAGGGGTACACAATTGCCAAAATATAAACGTAAGCAATACGTTGTACCACGTGTTTGGTTTAGACCTAAGTTATCCCCTTGGATGAGGTCCTATTACCTTATATGGTTATATGGGCGTATACAGGGTTCCATTCCCTTTCATAAGATATGGATATTTGGTGCACCCCGGGAGGGGTACCTTAGCCCACCCTTAAATTTTGAAAATTGCCCAATTTCAACATTTGGTATTATAGTACTGGACCCTAGCATGTATTATGATAAATTTGGGTGGTCCACCTCGTTCCCTTTTAGGGGTACAAAATTGCCAAAATATAAACGTAAGCAATACGTTATACCACGTGTTTGGTTTTTTTGACCTAATTTATCTCCTTGGATGAGGTCCTATTACCTTATATGGTTATATGGTTATGTATAGGGGTTTATTTCCTTTCATAAGACATAGGTACATTTGTGCACCCCGGGAGGGGTACCTTGGCCCACCCCTTAAATTTTGGAAATTGCCCAATTTAAACATTTGGTATTATAGTACTGGACCCTAACATGTATTATGATAAATTTGGGTGGTCCACCTCGTTCCCTTTTAGGGGTACAAAATTGCCAAAATATAAACGTAAGCAATACGTTGTACCACGTGTTTGGTATTTTGGCCCAATTTATCCCGTTTGATGTAGTCTTATTACCTTATATGATTATATGGTTATGTATAGGGGTTTATTCCCTATCATAAGACATAGGTACATTTGTGCACTCTGGGAGGGGTACCTTGGCCCACCCCTTAAATTTTAGAAATTGCTCATTTTATATATTTGGTATTATAGTACTGGACCCTAACATGTATTACTATAAATTTGGGTGGTTCATCTCGTTCCCTTTCACGGGTACGAAATTGCCAAATTTTAGTACAACCACGTGTTTCGTTTTTGACCTAATTTATTCCCTTGGATGAGGTCCTATTACCTTATATGGTTATAATGTCATGTATAGGGGTCTATTTCTTATCATAAGACATAGGTACATTGATGCACCCCGGGAGGGGTACCAATGCCAACCCCCTTAAATTTTGGAAATTTTCCAATTTAAGCATTCGCTATCATAGTACATGACCTCAATATGTATCATGCTAAATTTGGGTGGTCCACCTTGTTCCCTTTCATGGGTAAAAAAATTGCCAAAATATAAACATAATCAATATGTTGTATCACGTGTTTGGTTTTTGGCCCAATTTATTCTGTTTGATGTGATCTTATTACCGTATATGGTTATATGGTCATGTATATAGGTTCATTTCCTATCATAAGACATGGGTACATTGATGCACCCTTTAAAATTTAGGAGGGGTATCTTGGCTCATCCACTCAGTTTTAGAAATTGTTTAATATAAGCATTTGGTATCTTCGTACAGGTCTTCAAATATGTACCACTATAAATTTGGATGGTCCACATCGTTCCCTTTCATGGGTAAAGAACTACCAAAAATCAAATTTCGGAGGTTATTGACCCCTTTGATAAGTATTTAGCACGTTATATGGTTTATTACCTTTATATGTTTATGTGCCCTTTTAAATTTGGGAATTATCAGATAACAAAATTCGGTAAACGTTTTCTAGGACCCATTGGTGTTCCTCTTATGGCCAAATATTCAAAATTTAAAGGTTATTGACCGGCTTTATTATTGAATAACTACAGGATTTATTACTTTTTCATAAGACACAGGTGTATTTGTGTACCAATCTTAAATTTTGGGAGGGGTACATTTCTTATTGTCATATCAATAATTGGTAATTGGATAGTATCTCATTCATTGGGTAAATCATTGTCAAATATGAGTATGATCACGTGATCAGTTATTGACCTATGATGGGATTAGGAGTCCAGGACATTGGTACATTGAAACTTTGTAGGATAATTTGAGAATGCGTCATTGGTTTTGATTATTCCCGCCAAATATAAACGTAAGCAAGACGTTGTACCACGTGATTGTCCTTGATGAGGTATTGTACAGGGATACATAGCTAACCTTATTGAAACTTATGACTCATAGTCTTAAGGGAATACATGCTACAACACTGGCAAAGTTATTGTTGATGCAATTTGATTGGTTGATCACTATCTTTCGTGCAATCTGATTGGCTGATCACTATCTTTCGTGCAATCTGATTGGTTGATGAGTTTCAAATCTTTGCTGCATACAGTTTTGTTTTAACATTTAAAAAGTTTTTGAATTTTTTTGTTTGAAACTTTCGTTTGACATTTTTTCGTTTGATATTTTTAGTTTAAAAGTTTTTGTTTCGAAATTTTTGTTTGAAATTTTTTTCAAAATTTTGTTTGAAATTTTTTCGTTTGAAATTTTTGTTTCAAAATTTTGTTTGAAAATTTTTTGTTTGTAAATTTTTGTTTCAATTTTTTTTGCTTAAAATTTTTCGTTTGAAATTTTTTGTTTGAAATTTTTCGTTTCCAAATTTTTTTCTGTTTAAAAATTTTTGTTTGAACAGTTTTGTTTGGAAAATTTTGTTTCAAATTTTTTTGTTTGAAAATTTTTGTTTGAAATTTTTGTTTGACATTTTTTAAAAGTTTGTGCACTCATTAGTAAAGAACCGGAACTGTTTAGAACTAAAACCTCTGGTAACATTATGATGCAATAGTACACGTCAGAACATGATAATGCAACGTCATCAGTTTTGCATCATATATAAGTATCGTTCGAGTTAGTATTCATAATAACGTCATCATGGCTGCTTGTCTGCAGTTTCTAAACACACGTGATGTGATGAAAT